>NC_133654.1:88341774-88671266 GCF_009905375.1 Apium graveolens | reverse complement strand
CATCAAAGAGATCTCGCAAAGTAACATCTGTCAAAGGATTCAGAAACAAGGTTCATCTACAGACTTGAGAAATTAATTCACTGGAAGAAGTTCAAGAAATTGATCAAGCCTCAGTGATATAAATCAAGGTTGTGGATTTAATCAAGTGACAGAGATCTCGTCAGGGTATCAGATAATTACAAGGATTTAATCTGAAGAAAATCAAGTTGTCAAAATCAAGACATGAAGAAACGTCACGGAAGTTAGTCGCTCATGAACCAGACAGTACATCGAGTGTCAACATTGAAGTGGTGGAATTGATTCATAATTCTCAGTGATTTTCAGAAGATTTTCAGAAGAATGGTTGCTGCTCAGGATTAGTATTAATTCTCTATTAATTAATTAAGTCATATAATTTAATTAAGAAAATAAATTATATCTGCAAAGATTAATTTATTTATTAATTGAATTAATTGATTAATTAATTCAGAATTAATATTAAGAATTTTCAGAAGTTTAATTGGATTAAAAACAGTCTTAAATCAGCAAGACAATTGAAAATGAACTAGCATGACAATCTGGATTGTCATACCGATTGTCGTGCCAAGTCATTTCAATAGTCATACCGAAAGTTCTACTGGGAAGGAGATTGTCTTGCTAGTTCAACTGATTGTCATACCGAAAGTCATTGTAGTTCAATCAGATTGTCTTGCTAGTACAATCAATAGTCCTACCGATTGTCTTGCTGAGCTCAGGATTGTCTTGCCAGTTCAACTAGAGTCTGTTGATTAATTTAAAAAGAACAGAAGCAGCAGAAATTCATTTAATCCAAAAAAAATAGAAGTCAAGAACACAGGAAAAAAAGAAAAGAAGTAGAAGCAATATTTCATTTTCTCTGTTAATTCAAGATCATCCATTTCTTGTTTGTAAAGTTAAATCCAATCAACTAGAAATCTGCTCTTGTTCTTGTGTAACTATCTAGCGGATCAAAATCCCTAGAACTTAATCTCAAATTGCGTTTAGCATTTGAATCTTTTTATTACAAAAATAGAAAAAGTTCATGTCGAATTTATTCTAGATTTATGATAATTAATTTGAGATTAATTCCTTGTAATCGATACAGTTGTTGTAACACCTTTCAAGTTTAATAATATTCTTATTTAACTTGAATTTTGTTTCACACTTTTATTCCACATTTAATTCGATTATTCGGTACTGTTTGTATTCAACCCCCCCTTCTACAAACACATTGGGACCTAACAATTGGTATCAGAGCCTTCTGATTAACGAACAAATCAAGATCCTAGACTTTTGTGATTTTTTCAACTCCTTGAATTTTTAGTTATTCAAAAATTCATAATGACTTCACAAAAAGTTGGTACCGTTAAAATTCCACAATTTGATAAAGAAAATTATATCATGTGGAAGAAGAAGATGCTCTTATTTTTACAAGTGGCAAATCCCAAATATCTGAACTTGTTAAAGAAGGGTCTGAAAACTCCGATGGTTATTGAACCAGAGGTGGTAGTAGATGATGTTGTGATTACCAAAGCTAGAACCTATCCAAAAGTGCCTGAAGATTTTACTCCTGCTGAAAAGGAAGAAGCCTCCTTGGATGCCAGCCTTCAATTAATATTAATTGATTCCTTTGATCCCTTGATTGTAATATCCGGGATATATCGTGTAATTATTTTTGCTATTATATAATTATTATGTGTGTTCAGTATCTATTCTGTGAGTTAATTGTTAAAGTGTTATCTGTACTTGGTTATTCAAAAATAATATTAATTGAGTATTTTAATTTTTATATGTCCAAAATAAAATATAGATAATTGTCATATCTTCCTAATTATTTTTATGTTGGTTTATGGATTTATAAGAATCATCTGAAATTTCTAAAATCTTTTTCCGGGTAATTAAAATCTATTTTATAAAAACGGGAACCAACCGACGTCAACCGTTGTTACGTTTTTGGAACCCGAAACTCTTTCGAAAACTCCTTCCTAACCTAATTGTAATATTCCGAGCATTTTCCATGTTTTGACTTTTTCGATCCGGCGTACGGTTTGTCCTGCGCTGGTCCCGGCGCAACATTTTCTATACAATATTCGTTTCGGTAATCAATAAAACCCGTATTTTTGATAAACGGGAGCTTTTTATTAAACTATCACAATTATCACTTCGTAATACGTGTAACCAGGCGCTGAGACCAAGATCGCAGTACAAATTGTACTGATTTGGATAATTGTCCCGAAAACCGATACCGTTTGGATCAGTTTGTACAAATAAACGTACCGTTTTATATCCGGAATGATCCAACGGGATACTAATTTTCCGTAATTATAAATAGCCTTTTACCGTATTTTATTTCGTATCAAAATCAATTGCAGACAGATAATTATATAATTTTCAGAGAAAAAGCCTAATTTCCTAAAACTGTTCGAAGAATCAAACAAGCATTTGGAGGTGTTATTGAATTCGGTTTGGAAAGCTCGAGTAACCAATCTGAAGGTCTTGAAGAGCTCTACCATATTCTGTAATCCATACACCTGCATAAATCAAGGTTATTTTTCTAAAAAATTATTTATTTTCGAATTTATTTTATTAAAAATATGAATTTTTGTTCGGATGATTGTTTGTATGATTTGATGATTGCATGTTGTAGAGCTTGTTTTCCTGATGATTTTCATATGTCATACGTCTGATTTGGAGTTCAATAACATGTTCAAATTTGAGTTTGATTTTCGAATTTTAAAATTAGGGTTTATAACCCGTATGAATGTTCTTAATTGAAATTTGGGGGTTTCTTATTCTGTGATAGATTGATGTTGTGTTATAGTGGGTTGTGTTCTCTGTGAAATTTACAATCTAGTCGTATAAGTTTCATGAACCAACGAGGTTTGTAGAGAAGGGAGTTGTGTTTTGAAGTTTTCCGATGTTCGCCGGAAACTGGAAAATTTCACGGCCAAATTTCGGCCAACTCAGGGATTGTTAGGTTGTTTTGATTGCATGGTTGTGTTCCTGGTAACCTGTAGATGTGATCTGGAGGTGTTGGTGGGGTGAGGACGCAGGGAACGTGTTCTCCGGCCATCCCCGACTGTTTTCCGGCGACCCCCTGGAAAATTACAGTTTAGTACCTATAGTTTTGAAAACGATGCAGTTTGGTCCCTGTAGTTTCCAAACTTTGCAAAAATTGGATTTCTGTTTTAAAAATGTTTAAAAATCATATTTCCTATTTATTTTTATTATAAAAAATTCATTTTTAATTTCTGAAAATTCTAAAAATTATTATTTTAATTCTGAAAATTATTTTTAATTCACAAATAAATCTAAATTAATTAGTTAATTAATTTCAGTTAATTTCTAATTGATTAATTGGTCAATTAATTAGAAAATTAATTGATTAATTGATTTAATTAATTATTAATTGATTTTAATTAATTATTTAATTAGATTTAATTATTTAAAAATGATTTAAAAATTCTGAAAAATAGTTTCGAGATTTAAAATATTATTCTAAATTATTTCCAAGGCTCGATAATTATTCTAAAATTATTTCGGAGCCAGAATTGGCCAACCGAACCCTGTTTATTAACCCGAAATTGATCCAACGACCCGTTTTAATTCCGAAAAATGTTTTAAAAATCATTTTAAATACCAGAAAGCCTATTTATGACCCGAGACTTCTTTATAAATGATATATCATTGATTACGTGATGTATTATATGCTATATATGACTTGTTAATTGACTATCGGTCTATATATTCTGTGTTTACTTGATTATTGCATAACTTTCAATCCGTTAATCGGATTTGGGTAAAATGAAGGGTAGATAGAAGTATGTGTTGAATAGAATTCCATGAGTAAATTGTTGATAGATGCTTATGATATGTGAGCAGAAGAGGCAAGACGTAGGAAAGGGAAACAGATAGTTGAGGAGTAAGACGCTTGTGATTGGAAGCGAGTGCAGTGTAGTAAGCTAATATCAGGCAAATATTCCAAACTTTCTCGAAATATTGTAATACGTGATAGTCTTGTTGATATTGCAAGTGCTTTGAAGCACTGAAACCTAAGCCCTGATTCCAGTTATTGTTCTTGAGCCATGAACCTTATTCTTTCTAGACCACTGATTGTTGTATACCCAAACACGAACCTCAAGTATACGATACTACTCCACAAATACATGCAAACAAAATCCCAAACACTGAACTGAATTACTTGTACATTCAATCATTGTATCCTATGCATTGAAAGCCCAAATCTTTGAAACCCTGAAATGTTGATTCCTTTGTTATCCAATTCTTTCATTACCCAGCATCCAAGCTTTTAAATTGCCTTATTGATCCTGCAAGGATTGAAACCCTTTTATTGTTAAACATTTATTGTTGTTAATGATTTCGGTTATTGTTTATTATTGCATATTCTTTTATTATGTTAGAATTGGATTTTTTTTATAAAATTATGGACCAGATTCGTGGTCAGACCATATAATGGTCAAGTTAGGCCAATGTGTGCCTTGGATCCAGTAGTTAGAGCAATGTTGTGTGCCTTGCTCGGGGTTAGTGCGTGACTGATCAGCAGCCTAACCTTGGTTTTTAAATTAAAAGTATAATATCCAATTCTAAGTCATAATCCAATGTTCACTTGATATCATAATCATATTTACCTGATGATCATTATTCTCAGTTTTGTCATTGTGATTAGCTGAGCTAGTTAGCTCATTTGTGCGATGTTGTTTATATTCTTTCCAGTTAAAAAGGAACCAGTTGGTAGCGAGGATCCCCAGTCCAGCGCGAGAGCTAGGGGTTCAGGTTGAGAAAGCTGAGCTAGTAGGCTTCTTTTAAGATAATTTAAGTTTGTAAAAGTTTGTAATAATGTTTAATACTCAGTTTGAGTTTGAAATAGTTGGGATTTGAACGGTTTGTAATATATTAGCGTGTTTGGCTTGTGTGCATACTTTAACCTGTTGCGGTCCGTGGTGGTTGGTAAGTAGGGTCACTGCATATATTATTATTATCTTTATTATTGTTATAAGCAGGTTATAATTAAGGTGTGTGTGTGGACCCCAAACTTCTAACCCGGGTTTGGAGGGCGCCACAGGTTTGGTATAAGAGCTACAGGTTATAAGTCACTGACACAAGCCTAGGTTGACGAAAATGGGTAGAGGGATAGGATTAGAAATAAGGTATAGGATGATAGAATGTCGAGAGGGTGAGTGTTATGATATAACCGGCATTAGTAGAGTTTGCGTCGTGGTATGAGATTCTCATATTACGATATGATTTCAGATAGCAGAGATGGCCGACTCTTTTATTCCCGTATCAGCTGATCACTCAGAGCCTTCAGTTGGAGCACCAGCATCGGATCCACGTCCTGTTATTCCACCAGCATTGGCTATTCTACCTCCCCCGGTGTTGCAGCCCGTACCATTGCAGGCCATTCCACCTCCAGGCATGAGGCCACCTGTCAGAGGACCCCCACCAGCTGATTCAAATTCCACTGGGCATTCAGTAGCGAGTGCCCCATTCTAGTCTACATTGCCCCCAGTTCCTTATTACCGGTATGAGGCTCTTCTATTGGAGCGTGATTCCTTGTTGGCTCAGATTAGAGAGTTACAGCATATCATCAGGACTACAGATGTTGATCGTGGTGTGAGGGAGCTTCGAGAGGAGATTCATGTGACAAGGAGGGTTCTTGAGGCTTGGCTACATGGAGCTACACTACCTGGCAGAGGCCCTGATGCACTGCTGGGCTGGGCTACTGAGGTGATGGAGGACTTTGAGAGGCTGGCAGGACCAGAGTTTCCTTGGAGCTGAGTTAGAGATTCTGAGATGGAGATGCTGAGCAATATTGTTATGATTATGTAGTATGTACAGTAGTGTGTAGTGTGTATCAGTAGACTTTTGAGTTGTATTTATAGACTAGCGATGCTGACTAGTGAGTAGGTGGTTGTACCCTTTTTGCTTTTACTTTCGAAGCGTCTTTACGCTTGTACTACCTAAAACTTTTGATCTATATATCAGTACCTTTTTCCTTTCCAACACTGTCATTTACTTTATTGCACCTGTTTTACTTTACCTTATTTATTGCACCAGTATACCCTGTGATACCATGTACCCTGTTTTCCATAACTGTTTATATTCTGTAAAGAAGCATGCAATTTACTTAGTTACAACTGTTTTCAAAAAGAGATATTCCTATTTTACAAAACTTTTCTTTTATACAAAGATTTGATTCAAAAGCTAAAATAATTGATTGATTCTTTACAGAAAATGCCTCCCAGAAGAAATACCCGCACCAACACCCAGAATGAAGAAACCAACAACAACAACAATAACAACCAAGATGATACAAACCAGAATGTGAACCCAGGACCCATGGACCCAGTAATAGCCCAGATTCTTCAAATCTTGGCCCAACAAACAGTTCACCTGGCACAACAACAGCAGAGACAGACCAATCCCCAGGTAACTTTCAAAACTTTTCAGGCAGTAAACCCACCATAATTCAAGGGTTCCTTAGAGCCAATCGAAGCAAATGTGTGGTTAAAGGAAATAGAGAAGGCATTTGCCTTGGTAAAAGTGAAAGAGGAGCAGAAGGTTGAATTTGCAAGTTACTATCTGAAGAATGAGGCCACATATTGGTAGGAGATGGTGAAGACATTGGAAAGCACAGATGTTATTACTTGGGAAAGGTTTAAGGAATTGTTTTTAGAAAAGTATTTTTCTCAGTTTGTTCAGGATCAAATGGAGCTGAAGTTTTTAGAATTAAAGCAAGGGAACATGTCGGTAACAGATTATAAGGGGAAGTGTGAGGAATTGTCAAGGTATGTGCCGTCGTATGTTGATACTGATAGAAAGAAAGCTAAGAGATTCCAGCAAGGCTTGATGCCATGGATCAGAGGGAAGGTAGCTATTTTTGAATTGGATACCTATGCCGGGATTGTACAGAAGGCTATGATCACAGAGACAGAGAGTGAGATGTTCCAGAAAGATAAGGAAAGTAAGAAAAGGAAAGTTGAGGGAAGTGAGGGTCAGTCACAAACAGGGAAGTTTCCAAATTTTAAGAAGGGCAAGTTTCAGCCAGGGAGAAATTTTAATTTTAGGAGACAAAATGCAGGAGGCGGAGGCCAGGGCAATCGTCCAGCTAATGTGAATCAGCCGAATCAGTTGAGATTAACTTTTTCCAGATTGTCAAGTATGTGGAAAGAAGCATGGAGGAGTTTTTAACAAGTTGAATGTGGTATGTTTTAAATGCAACCAGAAAGGGCACTACTCGAGGGAGTGCCGAAATCAGCCAGCAAGAGAGCCAGCAAATAAGGATCAACCTATCCGAAATCCAGCAGTGAAGGTTCCAGCCATTGGATTTACATGCTTCAACTGTGGAAAGCCAGGACATATGGCCAGGGATTGCAAGACACCAGCCCCAGTCAGTAATGCATTAAGGATTATGGGATCTACCCCAATAGTGAATGAGACTCCGAGGGCTAGAGTTTTTGACATGTCGGTGAAGGATGCGATCCAAGATATGGATGTCGTGGCAGGTACGCTTAATGTGAATTCTTTATATGCCAAAGTGTTAATAGATTCGGGAACAACTCGATCGTTTGTTTCACAAGATTTTGTTAGTAAGTTAAATTGTCCAGTTGGGTATTTAAATGAAATAATGACTGTGGAATTAGCAAATCAAGAACGTGTAACTGTTAACCAAGTTTGTAGGAATTGTGAGATTGAGATTTCTGGTAGTAAGTTTTGTGTAGATTTGATACCGTTTAAGTTAGGAGAATTTGACGTTATATTAGGGATGGATTGGTTATCTAAGTATGATGCTCAGATAGATTGTCGAAATAAGAAAGTAATGGTGAAAACGCCAGATGAAAGAATAGTAACGTTCAAGGGACAGAAGCAGGTAAAGAAGTTCTTAACGATGATTCAAGCCAAGAAGTTACTACGACAAGGATGTGAGCATTTCGTAGCATATGTGATCGACAGAAGTCATGAGACAACAAAACTTGAAGATATTCTAGTTGTGAAGGAATTTCCAGACGTGTTTCTCGACGAATTACCAGGACTTCCTCCAGATAGAGAAATTGAATTTGCAATCGACTTAGCACCTGGAACCGAACCAGTATCCAAGGCCCCGTATAGAATGGCGCCCGTTGAGATGAAAGAGTTAGCAAAGCAATTACAAGAGCTGTTAGAGAAAGGAGTAATCAGACCCAGCGTATCCCCGTGGGGTGCACCGGTATTATTTGTCAAGAAAAAGGATGGAAGCATGAGACTGTGCATCGACTATAGGGAGCTCAATAAGTTGACAATCAAGAATAAGTATCCGTTACCCAGAATTGATGATTTGTTTGACCAATTGAAGGGAGCCAAGTATTTCTCCAAAATTGATTTAAGATCGGGATATCATCAACTGAAGATCAAACCAGAAGATATACCAAAGACAGCTTTCAGAACAAGGTATGGGCATTATGAATTTCTAGTAATGTCTTTTGGATTGACCAACGCCCCAGCAACGTTTATGGATCTGATGAACAGAATTTTCAAGGAATATTTGGACAAGTTCGTTATAGTATTTATAGATGATATTTTGATCTATTCAAAGACAGAGGAGGATCATGCGGAACATTTAAGGACAGCTTTGGAGATTTTAAGGAAAAAGAAGTTATATGCTAAATTGTCGAAGTGTGAGTTTTGGCTACAGGAAGTTTAGTTCTTAGGAAACATAGTCAGTAATGAAGGGATCAAAGTGGACCCGGTAAAGATCGAGGCAATTATGAATTGGGAAAGACCGAGAACACCCACTGAGGTAAGAAGTTTCTTGGGATTGGCAGGATATTATCGACGATTCGTTCAGAATTTCTCAAGAATTGCAACACCATTGACAAAGCTAACACGATAGAATGAAAAGTTTATATGGAATAACAAGTGCGAAGAAAGTTTTCAGGAATTGAAGCAGAGATTAATCACGACACCTGTTTTGTCACTTCCAGATCAAGGGAATTTCATAATTTATAGCGATGCTTCTTACAAAGGATTATGATGTGTTCTTATGCAGCACGACAAGGTGATTGCGTATGCGTCAAGGCAATTGAAACCACACGAACAGAAGTACCCTACTCATGATTTGGAGTTAGCAGCTATAGTTTTCGCTTTGAAGATTTGGAGACATTATTTGTATGGAGAAAAGTGTGAGATTTTCACGGATCATAAAAGTTTGAAATATATATTTACCCAGAAGGAACTTAATATGAGACAAAGGAGATGGTTAGAATTGATCAAGGATTATGATTGCTCGATTAATTATCATCCCGGTAAGGCGAACGTCGTAGCAGATGCGTTAAGTCGGAAGGAAAGGTTAAATGTGTTATCCGTACCTGAAGAGATATATAAAGAATTTCAAAAATTGGAATTGGAGATTAGAATTTACAAGCCCGAGGAAGCAAAAGTGTACAGTATGATTTTCCAACCGGAGTTATTGGAGAAAATAAAGAAATGCCAGAAAGAGGTAATGGATCAAGATATAAATAGTTTGGTAGGTGAGGAATTATGCACGCAACAAGATGATCAGGGTATTCTTAGGTTTTCTTCAAGAATTTGGATTCCACCAGTAACGGAGCTGAAAAATGAAATTTTACAAGAGGCACATAGTTCAAGATATTCCATCCATCCAGGGAGTACCAAAATGTACAGAGATTTAAAGAAGAATTATTGGTGGCCAGATATGAAGAGGGAAATTGCGGAATGGGTTAGCAAATGCTATACCTGTCAGAGAGTTAAAGCAGAGCATCAGAGACCAAGCGGATTGCTAAAGCCATTGGAGATTCCAGAGTGGAAGTGGGAACATATTACCATGGATTTCATAGTTGGATTACCAAGGACAATGACTAATCATGATGCCATTTGGGTTATAGTAGATAGACTTACCAAGTCAGCTCATTTTCTGCCTATAAATGAAAGATTTTTGCTCGACAAGTTAGTTCATATGTACTTGAAAGAGATCGTAGTTCGTCATGGAGTTCCAGTGTCTATCATATTTAATAGAGATCCAAGGTTTAATTCAAGATTCTGGAAGAGTTTTCAAGAATGTTTGGGAACAAGATTGAATATGAGTACGGCCTATCACCCCCAAACGGATGGCCAAAGTGAAAGAACGATCCAGACAATCGAGGACATGCTACGTGTTTGTGCTATTGATTTCAAAGGAAGTTGGGACGAGCATTTACCCCTGGTAGAGTTTGCTTATAACAACAGTTATCACGCCAGCATTGGGATGCCACCTTATGAAGCCCTTTATGGACGCAAATATAGATCTCCAGTATATTGGGACGAAGTAGGAGAACGCAAAATACTCAGACCCGAATTGGTACAGCAGACAAAGGAAGTTGTTGAAATTATCCAGAAAAGATTAATAGCCGCACAAGATCATCAAAGGAAATATGCAGACCAGTCAAAAAAAGACATGGAATTTGAAGAAGGAAGCTTGGTATTATTGAAAGTATCACCGTGGAAAGGACTAACGAGGTTTGGGAAGAAAGGGAAGCTAAACCCAAGATATGTCGGACCTTTTGAAATCCTAAAGCGTATTGGCAAAGTAGCTTACGAATTGGGGTTACCTCCGCACATGGAGCACATTCACAATGTTTTTCACATATCAATGCTTAAGAAATATAATCCAGACTCCAGGCATGTAATAGAATATGAGCCAATAGAGCTTCAAGCAGATTTGTCATATATAGAGAGCCCGGTAGAAGTTCTAAAAGAGAGAGAGAAAGTATTGAGAAATAAAGTGGTAAAGTTAGTAAGAGTATTGTGGAGAAACCCAAAGGTTGAAGAGTCAACCTGGGAGTTCAAAAGTGATATGAGAGAAAAGTACCCTCATTTGTTTTCTTAGGAGATTCTGAGGACAGAATCCTTTTAAGGGGGAAGGATGTAATATCCGGGATATATCGTGTAATTATTTTTGCTATTATATAATTATTATGTGTGTTCAGTATCTATTCTGTGAGTTAATTGTTAAAGTGTTATCTGTACTTGGTTATTCAAAAATAATATTAATTGAGTATTTTAATTTTTATATGTCCAAAATAAAATATAGATAATTGTCATATCTTCCTAATTATTTTTATGTTGGTTTATGGATTTATAAGAATCATCTGAAATTTCTAAAATCTTTTTCCGGGTAATTAAAATCTATTTTATAAAAACGGGAACTAACCGACGTCAACCGTTATTACGTTTTTGGAACCCGAAACTCTTTCGAAAACTCCTTCCTAACCTAATTGTAATATTCCGAGCATTTTCCATGTTTCGACTTTTTCGATCCGGCGTACGGTTTGTCCTACGCGGGTCCCGGCGCAACATTTTCGATACAATATTCGTTTCGGTAAATCAATAAAACCCGTATTTTTGATAAACGGGAGCTTTTTATTAAACTATCACAATTATCACTTCGTAATACGTGTAACCAGGCGCTGAGACCAAGACCGCAGTACAAATTGTACTGATTTGGATAATTGTCCCGAAAACCGATACCGTTTGGATCAGTTTGTACAAATAAACGTACCGTTTTATATCCGGAATGATCCAACGGGATACTAATTTTCCGTAATTATAAATAGCCTTTTACCGTATTTTATTTCGTATCAAAATCAATTGCAGACAGATAATTATATAATTTTCAGAGAAAAACCCTAATTTCCTAAAACTGTTCTAAGAATCAAACAAGCATTTGGAGGTGTTATTGAATTCGGTTTGGAAAGCTCGAGTAACCAATCTGAAGGTCTTGAAGAGCTCTACCATATTCTGTAATCCATACACCTGCAGAAATCAAGGTTATTTTTCTAAAAAATTATTTATTTTCGAATTTATTTTATTAAAAATATGAATTTTTGTTCGGATGATTGTTTGTATGATTTGATGATTGCATGTTGTAGAGCTTGTTTTCCTGATGATTTTCATATGTCATACGTCTGATTTGGAGTTCAATAACATGTTCAAATTTGAGTTTGATTTTCGAATTTTAAAATTAGGGTTTATAACCCGTATGAATGTTCTTAATTGAAATTTGGGGGTTTCTTATTCTGTGATAGATTGATGTTGTGTTATAGTGGGTTGTGTTCTCTGTGAAATTTGCAATCTAGTCGTATAAGTTTCATGAACCAACGAGGTCTGTAGAGAAGGGAGTTGTGTTTTGAAGTTTTCCGATGTTCGCCGGAAACTGGAAAATTTCACGGCCAAATTTCGGCCAACTCAGGGATTGTTAGGTTGTTTTGATTGCATGGTTGTGTTCCTGGTAACCTGTAGATGTGATCTGGAGGTGTTGGTGGGGTGAGGACGCCGGGAACGTGTTCTCCGGCCATCCCCGACTGTTTTCCGGCGACCCCGTGGAAAATTACAGTTTAGTACCTATAGTTTTGAAAACGATGCAGTTTGGTCCCTATAGTTTCCAAACTTTGCAAAAATTGGAATTCTGTTTTAAAAATGTTTAAAAATCATATTTCCTATTTATTTTTATTATAAAAAATTCGTTTTTAATTTCTGAAAATTCTAAAAATTATTATTTTAATTCTGAAAATTATTTTTAATTCACATATAAATCTAAATTAATTAGTTAATTAATTTCAGTTAATTTCTAATTGATTAATTGGTCAATTAATTCAAAAATTAATTGATTAATTGATTTAATTAATTATTAATTGATTTTAATTAATTATTTAATTAGATTTAATTATTTAAAAATGATTTAAAAATTCTGAAAAATAGTTTCGAGATTTAAAATATCATTCTAAATTATTTCCAAGGCTCGATAATTATTCTAAAATTATTTCGGAGCCAGAATTGGCCAACCGAACCCTGTTTATTAACCTGAAATTGATCCAACGACCCGTTTTAATTCCGAAAAATGTTTTAAAAATCATTTTAAATACCAGAAAGCCTATTTATGACCCGAGACTTCTTTATAAATGATATATCATTGATTACGTGATGTATTATATGCTATATGTGACTTGTTAATTGACTATCGGTCTATATATTCTGTGTTTACTTGATTATTGCATAACTTTCAATCCGTTAATCGGATTTGGGTAAAACGAAGGGTAGATAGAAGTATGTGTTGAATAGAATTCCATGAGTAAATTGTTGATAGATGCTTATGATATGTGAGCAGAAGAGGCAAGACGTAGGAAAGGGAAACAGATAGTTGAGGAGTAAGACGCTTGTGATTGGAAGCGAGTGCAGTGTAGTAAGCTAATATCAGGCAAGTATTCCAAACTTTCTCGAAATATTGTAATACGTGATAGTCTTGTTGATATTGCAAGTGCTTTGAAGCACTGAAACCTAAACCCTGATTCCAGTTATTGTTCTTGAGCCTTGAACCTAATTCTTTCTAGACCACTGATTGTTTTATACCCAAACACGAACCTCAAGTATACGATACTACTCCACAAATACATGCAAACAAAATCCCAAACACTGAACTGAATTACTTGTACATTCAATCATTGTATCCTATGCATTTAAAGCCCAAATCTTTGAAATCCTGAAATGTTGATTCCTTTGTTATCCAATTCTTTCATTACCCAGCATCCAAGCTTTTAAATTGCCTTATTGATCCTTACAAGGATTGAAACCCTTTTATTGTTAAACATTTATTGTTGTTAATGATTTCGGTTATTGTTTATTATTGCATATTCTGTTATTATGTTAGAATTGGATTTTTTTTATAAAATTATGGACCAGATTCGTGGTCATACCATATAATGGTCAAGTTAGGCCAATGTGTGCCTTGGATCCAGTAGTTAGAGCAATGTTGTGTGCCTTGCTCGGGGTTAGTGCGTGACTGATCAGCAGCCTAACCTTGGTTTTTAAATTAAAAGTATAATATCCAATTCTAAGTCATAATCCAATGTTCACTTGATATCATAATCATATTTACCTGATGATCATTATTCTCAGTTTTGTCATTGTGACTAGCTGAGCTAGTTAGCTCATTTGTGCGATGTTGTTTATATTCTTTCCAGTTAAAAAGGAACCAGTTGGTAGCGAGGATCCCCAGTCCAGCGCGAGAGCTAGGGGTTCAGGTTGAGAAAGCTGAGCTAGTAGGCTTCTTTTAAGATAATTTAAGTTTGTAAAAGTTTGTAATAATGTTTAATACTCAGTTTGAGTTTGAAATAGTTGGGATTTGAACGGTTTGTAATATATTAGCGTGTTTGGCTTGTGTGCATACTTTAACCTGTTGCGGTCCGTGGTGGTTGGTAAGTAGGGTCACTGCATATATTATTATTATCTTTATTATTGTTATAAGCAGGTTATAATTAAGGTGTGTATGTGGACCCCAAACTTCTGACTCGGGTTTGGAGGGCGCCACATTGATGAACAGACATGTGATGAACTGTAAAAATTCCAAACACATGTGGGAAACTATTGAGGTGATTAATGAAGGCACAGAGGAAGTTAGGGAGAACAAGTTGGAGATCCTAACCTCTGAGTATGAACATTTTAAATCCAATCCAGGAGAAGGAATTACTAAAGTGTTTGAGAGGTACATTGCGTTGATCAACAACCTGAACATAAATGGAAAATATTATTCAATCAGGGAGGTCAACAAAAAGTTCCTTTTAACACTGCCAACTCATCTTGAACATAGAATCACTGCCATTAGAGAAGCTAGAGATCCGAGTGAGATTTCCTTGGATAGACTCTATGGTGTGTTAAAAACCTATGAGTTGGAGCAGATTCAGCAAAAGGAAGTCTACGGGAAAGATAGAATTGTCAGCACATCTACTGCTCTTGTAGCTGAAGGTCAACAAAAACAACAATCTCAACAGTTAGAGAGAATGGTACAGTTTTCCAAGGCTGAGGAAAATGTGTTAGTAGCAGAATATGATCCTCCTACTACAAATCAATCCAGTGATGATTTTTATTCATTGGAAGAGCTGGAGCAATTGAAAGATGAGTCAATGGCCCAAATTGTCAAGAGATTCTCCAATGTCAGATTCAAGAGAAATCCCAAGTTCAAGTACAAGTCCAACTACAACAAATTCTAGAAAGGTGGATCTTCATCCTCTAACACCAGCAGTGGTGGATACAAAACATGGATGGTTGATCGGAGCACCATCAGATGCTATAAGTGTAATGAGTTGGGACACTTTGCCACAAAATGTAGGAAGCCAAAGCAAGTACGGAAGAACTCTTATGATTCAAATCAGAAGAGTAACTCTGAAAGGGCTTATCTGGAAAAGGGAAGAAGCTGGGATGATACTGATAGTGAAGATGAAGAAGAAGGGAATCTTGCTCTTATGGCTATTGATGGAAAAGCTTCATCATCAAGAAAAGAGGTAAAATATACTGATGCTGAATTAGTTTATCATCTAGGAGGTAACTTAGATTGTGCTCGTCGTGATAATGAAATGTTAAGTTTACAGATCAAAGACCTTGAGAAAGAGGTCAATGAATTAAGACTTGTGCACATTAATCAAGACAAGTTAAAAGAACAAGTATCTTTTCTAGAGAATAGAGTTGACTGTTATAAAAAACTCGAAACTATTCTCAAAGACAAGATCACCGGTCTTGAGACTAAGGTTAGAGCCTACTTCAATTCTTGTTCGAAGGCTAAAATGTTCTACAGTAAGCAAGCTGTTAATCAAACATCTGGAATAGGTTATGATTACAATATTGCTATTGGAGAATTAGGCATAAACTCCCCTCCTCATGTCTGTGCTAAAGGTAGGGAAGTACCACATGTGCTTAAGGGTGTTGATGAACCCCTCTATAAAGCATCAATTACTGAACCATTTGATGCGACCTCTTCTGTTATTTAAGAAGAAATATGTGCTGAAGATCAGGCTAATGAGAAGGTTGTTTCCGAGTCAAGTGTGTCGAAAGGTCCAGTCAAAGTTGTGAAAGCAACTGAGACTAACTCAGACACACATGAGTTGGATAACAAAAATGCCATGTCTACCATGCATAAATTGCCTGCTGTTAATCACTCTCGTAAAGCATGTGGTGTTGCTAATTGTATGTCTTGTGCTTTTAATTTGATGTATGCTTATTTTAATGGTAAGCATGTTTCTAGTGATAAGACTACTCCTCGTCAGCATGTGAATAACAAGAAGCATGATAGGTCTAAGACTGCTAGTCCTTCTAAGGCTAGAAAGGAGACACTTGTGCCTAAGCTTAAACAGAAATTTGTTAAGGCTGTTTACAAGGTCAAATGTTCAGTCATTGAGAAAGTTGAGACCATTAAAGTTAAAATGTTGTTTTTCCTGACAAAGGACAATTCTACAAGTATGCCGGGCCCAACCAAGTTTGGGTTCCGAAGAAGGTCTAATCCATTTGTAGTGCAGGGCATTAAACAGGTGGAACCGGTAGTGTGGATTCTTGACAGTGGATCATCAAGACATATGACCGGAGATAGAGCCCTGCTATCAAATGTGGATTGAGAAAGCTGGCCCCCTGGTTACCTTTGGAGATAACAGCAAAGGTTTATCTGAGGGATATGGCTGTTTGCAAGCTGGATATGTTATCAGTGAAATTTTGTATATTGTGCTAGGTTATTATCAGGAAGCAATATCTAACATATATCACCAGTGACGAGACTTAAGAATATTACGACATATCAGGCACCTGATGCACATTACACTTGGAATTGGACTCTAGTAAGATGTGTACATGTGTACTCCTGGTTGGTGAGTCAAAAGAGGAAGTCAATGCACCTCAGTTCATGGACTTTGCAGTTGCGGATCTATTGGACTATGCAATCTCTTCTTCACAATTTCACTTCAGGTTGGTATGAACTAGTGTACTGCTCAAACAATCGTCATATTTATAACTCTCTAATCACTAGGCACAATCATATTATTTAATATGTGCAGTGAGTTTTAGGAGTAAATCAAACTTCTTTCTACATTAGTGATTTCTTATTTCATGTAAAATCCTTTGAAATCACTATTGTACATCATCTCTCTCAAAAGATTAAATGTATAATTTTCATTCATTATAGATCTTAAGTACATTTTATCTCTCTATATTTCCCTATGTTCTGTGATACAGGTTCAGTCTCCAATGACTTTCTTTCATTGACAGTCATGAGGTTGAAAACCCACAACATCTATCCCAGACTGTAAAGATAAACACAGAAACAGAACCAACCAACACTCTCTTACCACTAAATGTAGTATGAATGAGCGTTAGGGAGATAGTGCCTTAGTACACCACATAAGGAAGGTTCTGTAGTCAACCTAGTAGCTCTGTCTCCTACATAGATGAGTAGTATTTAAACCGAGACAACTGCTAGCCCCCATACATCTTCTCAAAAAGATGTAATGGCTGAAAAGGCACAAAAACAGTTACTAGATTTATTCTCTCAACAGGGTGTGTCTATTGAAATTTGCCTGTCGGCCAAGGTATCCGATGTAGTGTCACCACTTCAAATATAAACAATTCTTGATGTACAAGGAAATGTTACATAAACAAAGGATGAGTTGACGGAAACAAGAGTTTCGACCATTTTAAGGTCAGATTCGATTGTTCAAGGTTCGTTAATGGACCAATTGCCTTTACAGGTTTTAGGAGATGATACTGATCCAAAAGCCATATGTCAGTGGTCAGTATCTACCTCCCCAGGCTTAAATCCCCTGGATGCATCTGCGGATAGTGGATCTGACATAGGTGCAGATCGGCAACTTATTGACAATGATTCAGATATTACCTCATGAGTCACAAGGAAATGTCTTCACAAACATTAGAAGGGAACCTTGATCTTATGCTAAATTCTTTGGATCGTTGTTTACCTTCCCAGAATTCAAATCTGGAACCCTAAAAGGGAAACTAGCAACTTGTAAATTATGACTCAGATTCATCTGATGAGTTTAACAAGGATGGGGATTTGTGAACTCCTATTGCACCACCTGTGACCTCCTTAAGGATGGCTAAGGTGATTTTCCTTGCAGGTATAGCTGATTTTTGGAGCTATGAGTGGAGTGATACACTTGTGAGAATGAGTGTAAATATGAGTGGAGAGAAGAGTGAAACACATATGAGGTACACTAAACAGAATCACACACTCACAGTGAGGAAGAAAGAGAAACACTTGGTATTTCTTTTCCAACCAAGTGAAATATAAGAACTCCTTCAGATGATGACATACATTCCTTCTTTAAGGGGGAGATAAAAGCTTAAGTAATAGTTTGGAGGATTCCACAACTAAGGGGGAGAAATAGCAGGGAGGAAGAAAAAGATCCTACATATGTACACTACACCACACCATTGTTGTTTGTAACTACGGATCCTATTGTACGGGAGAGGTGGTAAACACAAGGTGATTTTCTAGTAAGGGAAGAAGCTGTTTTCAAAAGGGGAGTACCATTGGTTTTTATCTGCGGATCCTATTGTACGGGAGAGGTGGTAAACGAAGGTGATCTTCTTTAATCAGTTGATTCTCATAGGGGGAGAAGCAAGAGAGATATGTGCTTCTCAATAGGAAATGTGGTTGTACAAAAAGAAGATGAATCTACTTGAAGATATGTTCAGTCTTGAGGAACATCTATTTGGAATCTGGAAAAGGTTAAATGTTATCCAGAACTTTTCTGCTATTTACTTTGCATTTCTGTTTATATCTTTTTCTTATTTTTTAGTTGAGTTATCCTCTAGGTATTTGTGTGTTATTGTCTAACAAACAAATAGGGGGAGATTGTAAGGCATATGTCATAGCCTATTTGTATATTCGAGGATTTAACTCAACTCAAATAAGAATGTAATAAGTAAATAGTGGATCTACCGTCAAAGAGATCTCGCAAAATAACATCTGTCAAAGGATTCAGAAACAAGGTTCACCTACAGACTTGAGGAATTAATTCACTGGAAGAAGTTCAAGAAATTGATCAAGCCTCAATGATATAAATTAAGGTTGTGGATTTAATCAAGTGACAGAGATCTCGTCAGGGTATCAGATAATTACAAGGATTTAATCTGAAGAAAATCAAGTTGTCACAGTCAAGACATAAAGAAATGTCACGGAAGTTAGTCACTCATTATCCAGACAGTACATCGAGTGTCAACATTGAAGTGGTGGAATTGATTCATAATTCTCAGTGATTTTCAGAAGATTTTCAGAAGAATGGTTGTTGCTCAGGATTAGTATTAATTCTCTATTAATTAATTAAGTCATATAATTTAATTAAGAAAATAAATTATATCTGCAAAGATTAATTTATTTATTAATTGAATTAATTGATTAATTAATTCAGAATTAATATTAAGAATTTTTAGAAGTTTAATTGGATTAAAAACAGTCTTAAATCAGCAAGACAATTAAAAATGAACTAGCATGACAATCTGGATTGTCATACCGATTGTCATGCCAAGTCATTTCAATAGTCATATCGAAAGTTCTACTGGGAAGGAGATTGTCTTGCTAGTTCAACTGATTGTCATACCGAAAGTCATTGTAGTTCAATCAGATTGTCTTGCTAGTACAATCAATAGTCCTACCAATTGTCTTGCTCTGCTCAGGATTGTCTTGCCAGTTCAACTAGAGTCTGTTGATTGATTTAAAAAGAACAGAAGCAGCAGACATTCATTTAATCCAAAAAAAATAGAAGTCAAGAACACAGGAAAAAAAGAAAAGAAGTAGAAGCAATATTTCATTTTCTCTGCTAATTCAAGATCATCTATTTCTTGTTTGTAAAGTTAAATCCAATCAACTAGAAATCTGCTCTTGTTCTTGTGTAACTATCTAGCGGATCAAAATCCCTAGAACTTAATCTCAAATTGCGTTTAGCATTTGAATCTTTTTATTACAAAAATAGAAAAAGTTCATGTCAAATTTATTCTAGATTTGTGATAATTAATTTGAGATTAATATCTTGTAATCGATACAGTTGTTGTAACACCTTTCAAGTTTAATAATATTCTTATTTAACTTGAATTTTGTTTCACACTTTTATTCCGCATTTAATTCGATTATTCGGTACTGTTTGTATTCAAC
This sequence comes from Apium graveolens, assembly GCF_009905375.1. Classification (NCBI taxonomy): domain Eukaryota; kingdom Viridiplantae; phylum Streptophyta; class Magnoliopsida; order Apiales; family Apiaceae; genus Apium; species Apium graveolens. Next base: position 88,651,291 of record NC_133654.1, on the reverse strand, counting down.
CCCCCCTTCTACAAACACATTGGGACCTAACAATTGGTATCAGAGCCTTCTGATTAACGAACAAATCAAGATCCTAGACTTTTGTGATTTTTTCAACTCCTTGAATTTTTAGTTATTCAAAAATTCATAATGACTTCACAAAAAGTTGGTACCGTTAAAATTCCACTATTTGATAAAGAAAATTATATCATGTGGAAGAAGAAGATGCTCTTATTTTTACAAGTGGCAAATCCCAAATATCTGAACTTGTTAAAGAAGGGTCTGAAAACTCCGATGGTTATTGAACCAGAGGTGATAGTAGATGATGTTGTGATTACCAAAGCTAGAACCTATCCAAAAGTGCCTGAAGATTTTACTCCTGCTGAAAAGGAAGAAGCCTCCTTGGATGTCAACCTTCAATTAATATTAATTGATTCCTTTGATCCCTTGATTGTAATATCCGGGATATATCGTGTAATTATTTTTGCTATTATATAATTATTATGTGTGTTCAGTATCTATTCTGTGAGTTAATTGTTAAAGTGTTATCTGTACTTGGTTATTCAAAAATAATATTAATTGAGTATTTTAATTTTTATATGTCCAAAATAAAATATAGATAATTGTCATATCTTCCTAATTATTTTTATGTTGGTTTATGGATTTATAAGAATCATCTGAAATTTTTAAAATCTTTTTCCGGGTAATTAAAATCTATTTTATAAAAACGGGAACCAACCGACGTCAACCGTTGTCACGTTTTTGGAACCCGAAACTCTTTCGAAAACTTCTTCCTAACCTAATTGTAATATTCCGAGCATTTTCCATGTTTCGACTTTTTCGATCCGGCGTACGGTTTGTCCTGCGCGGGTCCCGGCACAACATTTTCGATACAATATTCGTTTCGGTAAATCAATAAAATCCGTATTTTAGATAAACGGGAGCTTTTTATTAAACTATCACAATTATCACTTCGTAATACGTGTAACCAGGCGCTGAGACCAAGACCGTAGTACAAATTGTACTGATTTGGATAATTATCCCGAAAACCGATACCGTTTGGATCAGTTTGTACTAATAAACGTACCGTTTTATATCCGGAATGATCCAACGGGATACTAATTTTATGTAATTATAAATAGCCTTTTACCGTATTTTATTTTGTATCAAAATCAATTGCAGACAGATAATTATATAATTTTCAGAGAAAAACCCTAATTTCCTAAAACTGTTCTAAGAATCAAACAAGCATTTGGAGGTGTTATTGAATTCGGTTTGGAAAGCTCGAGTAACCAAGATCCCTAGAAATCATTTTCTCTGCTAATTCAAGATCATCCATTTCTCGTTTGTAAAGTTAAATCCAATCAACTAGAAATCTTTTTCTTGTTCTTGTGTAACTATCTAGCGGATCAAAATCCTTAGAACTTAATCTCAAATTGCGTTTAGCATTTGAATCTTTTTATTACAAAAATAGAAAAAGTTCATGTCGAATTTATTCTAGATTTGTGATAATTAATTTGAGATTAATTCCTTGTAATCGATACAGTTGTTGTAACACCTTTCAAGTTTAATAATATTCTTATTTAACTTGAATTTTGTTTCACACTTTTATTCCGCATTTAATTCGATTATTCGGTACTGTTTGTATTCAACCCCCCTTCTACAAACACATTGGGACCTAACACCCTTGCTACTTTTACTATCAAGTTCAATTGTAATTCTATATTGGTTAGGTGCTGCCCAATCATGTCATCGCCCGATTAAATGTACATGAACAAATGACCTGGGTTCAGTTATGCCTGAACAAAAGTACTTGGATTATAAACTCAAAATGGGAGAATAGGAATTTGCTCTTTAACAAAGAGTGGACAAAATTCTGTGAATATGTGAACTTGAAAGAAGGGGATGTTTGTGTGATTTCACGTACAGAGCATTCGCAGAGGTTGAATATAAGTATAATTGACAATGATAATGAATTAAAAACTGAAGGTATATTTGCAGATCTTTATCAGACCTCACAAACATTAACTGTATATGACAAAATTGTTAACCATGTTGTATTCTTCCCGGGCAGTTCCTGGAAGTGGAATTTCAGCCAAAAATTGTTTTAAAATGGTTAGTCATGACATGCTGCATGACGAGAATCTGGTAACATAATTGCATAACTTATATTAGCTGCAACAATTTTATGGTGTGGCTAATACATTTATGTTCTTCACATCTATATTTGTACTATATAGGAATTACCATCAAAGTTTATAGACACTTATGGTTCAATGCTGGGTAAGAAAGTTAGGCTGCCGTTTGGTGACGGGTGGTAGTACATTGCTAAGTTCTCTGACCTCAATAAAAATTTGTTCGATTTGGATGAAGTTTTCAACAATTATTCTGTGAGGGAGAGTTTTTGGATTTTCTTCGATTGTGTTGGTCCATCAAGTCTATACTTAACAATATTTAGCACAAATTGTATGGATATTCTTAATTCTGCACCCGCTAAAGTGTCTTTCAAAGAGCTTCGAAAAAGACTGTGTTTTGAGGTTACTGATATGTCTACGTCAGATTCAGATTCTTCAGGTACTTTTCATTTCAGTATGTAGTATATTACCAAAGAACCATACAGAATAACCAATTTTGCTTGCTTTATAACAGATGCTCATTTGGAGAGATCGCCAGGCCAAACAATAGGTACAATAGTACTCTGTCCATTTAGGTAGGGATGTTTGTTGGCCTGTATGCATAATTCATACTAATTATTTCTATTCCAGGATTGGTTAATGACATTTTATCAGGAGGAAGTCAATTACCTGGGATTTTGAATGATGCGGCTGAGGCAAATGTCGAGGAAGGTACCTTTGAATTGATGCGTTAATAACTTGTTATAGTTTCATACGTATGTGTATATTTTGTGCGGGTGATTGTTTGGCTGTATGCAATAATATAACTAATTATTTGTATCCCAGGATTGGTTAATGAGATATCATCGGGAGGAAGTCAAATACCTGGGATTTTGTATAATGCGGCTCAGGCAAATGTGGACGAAGGTACATTTCAATTGATGGGTTAATGACTTGTTATAGTTTCATAAGTAACTGTAAAATTTCATGCCGCTTCAGGAGCCACCCAAGCAAATCCAGAAGTATATTCTGGTGAAGAAGAAAATACCCTTTCCTTCACAGTAACTCTGTTGCCATAACATGTTGATCAAAGAGGACACGGAGTGGTAAGATTACCTGTACCCAGTCCTTGTAAAAATTTGATTATGCTTAATCCGTACTTGTGCTCTTAACTTTTTTTTTATCTTCCATATAGTATTTCCCAAGACACATGCTCCAAGTATATCGACCATGGACCAAATCTACTCTCATCAGACTTTTATTTGGAGATGGTACTTGGTATGTCGCTGTTCAGCGAAAGAGGAAAACGGGCCGATTTGGATTGTGCTGGAACGATTTCACCTACGACAATAACTTTGTTGCAGGCAACAGACTATGATTCATGTACCAAAATAACTACACATTCAGAGTTGTTCTCCTTACTTAATTGCACTTCCAATCTGGCATGACGGTTATTTGTACTTTAATTCGGTACTTATTTGTACTTTTGAAGTTTATTACGTTTGATCAACTATTCACATTTTAATTATACCCTTTTTCATCTATTTCTACGGTTATTAGCGTAATTCTTCTTTATTATGTTACATGTAAGATGAACAATTCAGAATACATTTGTAGAAGAATAAACTACTACCAATCCGTAACATAAGTTACAATATATAATGGTTAAGAGCAAAATATTTAACACAGTAAAACATTTTCCCATAATCAGATTTACATAATTACTTAATCACAATACTATATTCTTACACATTTATAAAATCAAATAAACTAAGCTTCTGGAAGGCCGTAAAAAACTTCTTTGTACACAACGTTCTGGGTGATATTTGTAGCTGCACCAGACTCATCATCAACAAATATAGTGAGGCCAGTGGGTGAGGTTACTCAACTAATAGCAACATAGTACTGTCCATGAGTGAAAACTGACTTAGGTAAGTATAGCCCAACTATCTTCAGGGATTGACCTTGAGATTTGTTGATTGTCATGGCATAGCATATCTGTAGAGGCATTTGTTTCCGTATCAATTTGAATGGCATTTTTGTATCTGAGGGAGAAAGCTCCATACTTGAAATGAAATACTTCGAACCAACAAACGTACCACAGATTATTTCACACTCCACACAGAATCTCAGGCATTTGGTCACAATCATCCTTGTACCATTACACAAACCTAGGGTTTGGTTCAAATTACGCATTAGCATAACAATAACCCCAACCTTCAGTTTCAGATCATGAGGTGGCATCAACACTAAAATAGGACACATATACTCTGGGGAGCTTGTCTACAATAAGTGAATTGAGGTGTGAAAGGCATATGTCATAGCCTATTTGTTTATTCGAGGATTTAACTCAACTCAAATAAGAATGTAATAAGTAAATAGTGGATCTATCGTCAGAGAGATCTCATAGAGTAACATATGTCAAAGGATTAAGAAGCATTGTTCATCTACAGACTTGATTACTTAATTAACTGGAAGAAGCTCAAGAAATTGATCAAGCCTCAGTGATATAAATCAAGATTGTGGATTTAATCAAGTGACCGAGATCTCGTCAGGGTATCAATTAATTACAAGGATTTAGTCTGAAGAAAATCAAGAGTATCAAGGTCAAGGCATGAAGAAACGTCACGGAAGTTAGTCACTCATGAACCAGACAGTACATCGAGTGTCAACATTGAAGTGGTGGAATTGATTCATATATTTCAGTGATTTTCAGAAGATATACAGAAGAATGGATGCTGCTCAAGATTAGTATTAATTCTCTATTAATTAATTAAGTCATATAATTTAATTAAGAAAATAAATTATATCTTCAAAGATTAATTTATTTGATTAATTGAATTAATTGATTAATTAATTCTGAATTAATATTAAGAATTTTCAGAATTTAAATTGGTTTAATATTCTGTTTTAATTCAACAAGACAACTGATTGTATTAGTATGACAATCGGTATGACAATCAATAGTCATACCAAAAGTCATGCTAATTCAAAAGGATTGTCTTACCAGAATTATTATAGGATTTAAATCTATTTATTTTCAGCAAAAACAATCTGATTGTCCTACCGAAAGTCTTGCTAGTTCATTCTGATTGTCTTGCTAGCTCTAAAGATAGTTCTACCGAAAGTCTTGCTGAGCCAAAGAGATTGTCATTGCAGTTCATTTCCATTCGGCTGTTATGATAAAAGAAGCAGAAGACATTCATTCCATGATATCATACACAACACACAAGTCAAGAACACAGCAGAAACAAAAGCAAATCATTTCATTTTTCATCTGCTTTATTCAAGATCAAAATTCTAGATTGTAAAGTTAAATCCAAACCACTAGAATTATTTATCTTGTTCTTGTGTAACAATCTAGCGGATCAAAATCCCTAGAACTTAATCTCAAATCGCATTTAGCATTTGATCTTTTCATTGCAAAAATAGAAAAAGTTCATGTCAAATTTATTCTAGATTTGTAATAATTGATTTGAGATTAATCCCTTGTAACAGATACCGTTGTTGTAACACCTTTCAAGTTTAATAAAAGTTTTATTTAACTTAAATTTTGTTTCACCTTTTTATTCCACATTTTATTCGATTAAACGGTATTGTTTGTATTCAACCCCCCTTCTACAAACATATTGGGACCTAACAATTGGTATCAGAGCCTTCTGATTAACGTACAAATCAAGATCCTAGACTTTTGTGTTTCTTTCACTCCTTGAATTTTTTATTCACTCAAAAAATTCATAATTACTACACAAAAAGTTGGAACCGTTAAAATTCCACTATTCGATAAAGAAAATTATATCATGTGGAAGAAGAAGATGCTATTGTTTTTACAAGTTGCTAATCCCAAATATTTGGAAGTGTTAAAGAAGGGTCCAAAAATTCCTATGGTTATTGAACCAGAGGTAATAGAAAATGATGTGGTGATCACCAAAGCTAGAACTTATGTAAAGAATCCTGAGGATTTTTCTCCTGCTGAAAAAGAAGAAGCCTCCCTGGATGCTAGCCTTCAATTAATTTTAGTAGATTCCCTTGATCTCTTGATGAATAGACATGTGATGAATTGTAAAGATTCCAAACATATCTGGGAAACTATTGAGGTTATTAATGAAGGCACAGAGGAAGTTAGGGAGAACAAGTTAGAAATCCTAACCTCTGAGTATGAATACTTTAAATCCAATCCAGGAGAAGGAATCACTGAAGTGTTTAAGAGGTACAATGCATTGATCAACAACCTGAACATTAATGGTAAATACTATTCCATCAGGTAGGTCAACAAAAAGTTCCTTTTAACACTGCCAACTCATCTCGAACATAGAATCACTGCCATAAGAGAAGCAAGAGATCTGAGTGAGATTTCTTTGGAAAGGCTCTATGGTGTGTTAAAGACTTATGAGTTGGAGCAGATTCAGCAGAAGGAAGTTTACGGGAAAGGAAGAGTGGTCAGCACGTCTACTGCTCTAGTAGCTGATGAACAATAATAACAACCACAATATCAACAACAATCTCAACAGTCAGAAAGAATGGTACAGTCTTCCAAGGTTGAAGAAAATGTGATAGTAGCAGAATTTGATCCTCCTACTATAAATCAATCAGGAGATGATTTTTATTCCTTGGAAGAACTGGAGCAATTGGAGGATGAGTCAATGGCCCTGATTGTCAAGAGATTCTCAAATGTCAGATTCAAAAGGAATCCCAAGTTCAAGTACAAGTCCAACTACAACAGATTCCAGAAAGGTGGATCTTCATCCTCTAACACCAGCAGTGGTGGGTATAAAACAGGGATGGTTGATCGAAGCACCATATGATGCTTCAACTGCAATGAGTTGGGACACTTTGCCACAGAATGTAGGAAGCCAAAACAAGTTAGGAGGAACTCTTATGATTCTAATTAGAAGAGTAAATCTGAAAGGGCTTACCTGGCAAAGGGAAGAAGCTGGGATGATACTGACAGTGAAGATGAAGAAGTTGGGAATCTTGCTCTCATGGCTAGTGATACAAACACCTCATCGTCAAGAAAAGAGGTAAAATTTACTGATGCTGAATTAGTTTATCATCTAGGAGGTTCCTTAGATTGTGCTCGTCGTGATAATGAATTGTTAAATCAACAAATCAAAGACCTTGAGAAAGAGGTCAATGAATTAAGACTTGTGCACATTAATCAAGATAAATTATAAGAACAAGTATCTTTTCCAGAGAATAGAGTTGAATGTTATAGAGAACTTGAAACTATTCTCAAAGACAAGATCACCGGTCTTGAGGCTAAGGTTAAAGCTTACTTTAATTCTTGTTCGAAGTCCAAAGAGTTTTACAATAAGCAAGCTGTTAATCAAACATCTGGAATAGGTTATGATAACAATGCTGCTATTGGAAAATTAGGCATAAACTCCCCTCCTCATGTTTGTGCTAAAGGCAGGGAAGTACCACATGTGCTTAAGGGTGTTGATGAACCCCTCTATAAAGAATCAATTGCTGAACCATTTGATGAGACCTCGTTTATTATTCAAGAAGAAATCCGTGCTGAAGATAATGCTAATGAGAAAGCTGTCTCCAAATCAAGTGTGTCAAAAGTTCCAGTCAAGGTTGTGAAAGCAACTGAGACTAACTCAGACACACATGAGTTGGATAACACAAATGCCATGTCTACCATGCATAAGTTGCCTATTGTTAATCCCTCTCATAAAGCATGTGGTGTTCCTGATTGTATGTCTTGTGCTTTTAATCTGATGTATGCTTATTTTAATGGTAAGCATGTTTCTAATGATAAGACTACTCCTCGTCAGCATGTGAATAATAGAAAGCATGATAGGTCTAAGACTGCTAGTCCTCCTAAAGATAGAAAGGAGACATTTATGCCTAAGCCTAAACAGAAATTTGTCAAGGCTGTTCACAAGGTCAAATGTCCAGTCATTGAGAAAGTTGAGAATATTAAAATTAAGAATGTTGTTTTGCATGATAAAGGACAATTTTACAAATATGTCGGACCCAGCCAAGCTTGGGTTCCGAAGAAGGTCTAATCCATTTGTATTGCAGGGCATTAAACAGGTACAACCGGTAGTGTGGATTCTTGACAGCGGATCGTCAAGACATATGACCGGAGATAGAGCCCTGCTATCAAATGTGGTTGAGAAAGCTGGCCCAGTGGTTACCTTTGGAGATAACAGCAAAGGTTTAATGGAGGGATATGGCTGTTTGCTAGCTGGAAATGTTATCATTGAAAATGTGTATGTTGTGCAAGGACTTGAACACAATCTGCTTAGCATTAGTCAGTTCTGTGACAACGGCTACAATGTTTTATTCGACAAGCTAAAGTGTCAGATTCTGCACAAGAAAAGTGAAAAACCCTCCTTGATGGGAATCCGGAAAGGAAATTTGTTCGTAGCTGACATGAACTCTGGAAGCAATCCTGAAGTCAATTGTTTCTATGCAAAGGCATCATCAGATGAGAGTTGGCTATGGCACAAGAGACTTTCTCATCTCAATTTCAAAACAATGAATTCTCTTGTCAAAAGAGAATTGGTCAGAGGTCTGCCTCAACTGGAATTCTCCCCAGAAGGACTATGTGAGGCTTGCCATAAAGGAAAGTCAAAGAAAGCAAGTCACAGAGGCACTGACACTTCATCCATAACTGGTGTTCTGCAATTATTGGACATGGATTTATTTGGACCAGTTAATGTCCTTTCGATGTCAAAGAAGTGTTACTGTCTTGTGATAGTTGATGACTATTCCAAGTATACGTGGGTTTTATTTTTTCACTCTAAGGATGAAACACCATAAGTTGTGATTGATCATATCAAGATGATTGAGTTAGATTCTAATGTCCCTGTTAGAGCAATAAGGTCAGATAATGGAACAGAATTCAAGAATTCACTTCTCAATGGATTTTGTACAGAAAAAGAGATTACCAAACAATTTTCAGCTCCTAGAATCCCTCAGCAAAATGGAGTGATAGAAAGGAAGAATCGTACATTGATTGAAGCCGCAAGAACGATGTTAAGTGAATCAGGTCTTTCAATATACTTTTGGGCTGAAGCTGTCAATACTGCATGTTATACTCAGAATCGAACTCTAATCAACAAAGACTTCATGAAAACTCCTTATGAGATTTTGAATGAACAGAAACCTTCTATCAAATACTTTCATGTATTTGGTGCCAGATGCTTCGTGCTCAAGAATGGAGATGATCGTCGTGGTAAATTCGAGGCAAAGGCATATGAGGGTATTTTTGTTGGATATGGAAGAAGATCATACAGAGTGTATATAATTGATCAACACAAAGTAACTGAAAGTGTCAATGTTACATTTGATGACACTAAACTCCCTAGTATCCAAACTGAAGATCCTTCTGAGAAACTGAAGTTTGATGATATGTCAGATTCAGAATCAGAACATGGTCAAGAACCTGAGGTTGTTGCTGGTGAAGAACCTGTTAATCATGATGATACTCAAGGTAATAGTGATGGAAACTTTGGCAACAATGGAGATACCACTGCTACTGACGGAGAATCTTCAAGTCAACATGGCAACAACTCAGGGGGAGATGCTGAAGGATCATCTAGTAGGACACAACATCCCAATGAATTTCAAGGCGAATCATCAAGATCAAATCTTCCAAGACAGACTGTCTGGAATAAAGATCATCCTTTTGAGTTGATTATTGGTGATCCAGATGTTGGAGTCAGAACTAGACGTGCTACTCAAAATGAGTGTCTGTTCTCAGGATTTCTTTCTGAGATGGAACCTAAGAAGATTGAGGAAGCACTGACTGATCCAGATTGGGTGATTGCTATGCAAGATGAACTCAATCAGTTTGAAAGTCAACAAGTCTGGAAACTGGTACCTAGACCTACACACAAGAAAGCTGTTGGTACTAGGTGGGTATTCAGGAATAAACTAGATGAAGATGGTGTGGTTATAAGAAACAAAGCAAGACTGGTAGCTAAAGGGTATTCACAAGCTGAAGGCATTGATTATGATGAAACCTATGCTCCAGTGGCTAGACTAGAGGCCATCAGGATATTTTTGGCATTTACAGCATTCTCTAACTTTAAAGTTTATCAAATGGATGTCAAGAGTGCCTTTCTGAATGGAAAGCTGGATGAAGAGGTATATGTAGAGCAACCTCCCGGTTTTGAAGATCCAGATCATTTGGATTTTGTCTTCTTTCTTTTCAAGGCTATCTATGGGCTCAAACAGTCTCCAAGAAAATGGTATGACACTCTCTCTGAATTTCTTATTGAAAATAGCTTTATTAGAGGTGTCATAGACAAAACTCTCTTTTCTAAAAAATAAGAATGATACTATATTAGTCCAAGTCTATGTGTATGATATAATATTTGGGTCTACTAATGATAATCTCTGTAAGAGATTTGCTAAGTTAATGCACAACAAGTTTGAAATGAGCATGATGGGAGAGCTGAAGTTCTTTCTTGGATTACAAGTAAATCAAAGGTTAGATGGAACATTTATTTGTCAATCCAAGTATCTCAAGGAACTCCTCAAAAAGTACAATCTACAGGATTCTGCATCAGCAAGGACTCCATCAACTACAGCTGTCAAGCTTGGACCATGTGAAAACTCCATTAAGGTAGATGTCACAAGCTACAGAGGTATGATTGGCTCGTTACTCTATCTTACTGCAAGTAGACCAGATATTATATATGCTACATGCTTATGTGCAAGGTTCCAAGCGGATCCTAGAGGTATTCATCTCGTTGCTGTTAAACGAATCTTAAGATATCTTAAGGGAACACCAAATCTAGGTATTTGGTACCCTAAAGAATCTGGTTTTAACCTTGTTGGATATACAGATTCAGATTACGCAGGAAGTGTTGTTGATAGGAAAAGCACCTCAGGGAGTTGTCAATTCCTAGGTAGCAGGCTAGTCTCATGGTACAGCAAGAAACATCAAACAGTTTCCAACTCAACGGCCGAGGCTGAATATATTGCTGCTGGAAGCTGCTGTGCTCAGATCTTGTGGATTAGGAACCAGCTACGAGACTATGGCTCTGTATTGAACAAAATTCCTATTTTATGTGACAATACAAGTGCAATAGCCATCACCAACAACCCTGTGCAGCACTCGAGGACAAAGCACATCGACATCAGGTATCATTTTATTAGAGAGCACGTCATGAATGGTACTGTTGAACTATTTTTTGTTCCAACAGAAGAACAAATAGCAGATATTTTCACTAAACCTCTTGATGAATCCACATTTACCAAATTAGTTGGTAAATTGGGTATGTTGAATAGCTTTAGTTATAAAACTTTTGAATATCTGAAATCTGTTCTTGAGTGAATTTACAAATGAAAAATTCATTTGCAAATTTATTTTATCATTTTCCAATATTTCCTGCTTATTTCTATATAATTTATATTATCTTATCTGTTTTATTTACTCTACTTGTTGATTTCAAATATCTCAGAATATTTTATTTTCTCTAAAAATATTTTTCTATGAGTTTTATTTGCTAAAATTCAACAGAAATCTATTTTTGGAATAAAAATAATTAATTCTGAAATATTGTCTTTGTTTTTATAAATATTTTCTGTAAGTATATAATTGTCTTTCTACTGGAATGACAATCGGCAAGACAATTAAAATTGTCTTGCTGAAAATCATTTCAGTACATATATATATATAAATATGTACATACTAATTCTGTTTATAATTGTTTTATTTCCAGAATGACAATCGGCAAGACAATTAAAATTGTCTTGCTGAAAGTCATTTCAGTCTAATTATGTTTTATTTTGTTAATCAGTATAGTTTTATACTGGCAAGACAATCGGTATGACTATCAGTTGTCTTGCCAGTTATAAACCTTATATATAAATATTTTCCTTTTATTTTATACTGGTATGACAATCGGTATGACTATCAGATTGTCATACCAGTTATATATATTTAGTGTTTATTATTTTTATTACTCTTATTTCTTCTATTTTCTAATTTGATTTTGCCTTGTAAGACTATCGGTATGACAATCGGTAAGACTATCCCAAATTGTCATACCGGTTGTTTACTTATAAGTTTTTTCTATTGTTTTGTTAAGTCATTCAATCAGTTTTTGTTTTTGTTAAAAATTTCAACAGTCTTCAGTTATTTTTCTCTCTTCTCTCTCTATCTCTCATATTCGAACCAGATCAAATCTTCCTCCATTATCTTCCTTGCTCGAGTTTTTACTCAGCAAACTAAAACTTCACTCCTGTGATATATACATACAAGTATATACTTACAGAAGTGCTGCCCATTTTTCTTTTCTTTTACTTCAATTCGATTTTCCCCAAAATCAGTTTTTTTATTTTATTTTTATTTTAATTTCTGTTTTGTGTCTTTTGGCTTTTCAAATCTGCGTTTGTGAGTTAAGAATTTTAACGTGATACATTTCTGTCTAAATTTTTTGATTATAATTAATTTAATTCGAATTATTAAATTAATTTAATTAATTCGAATTTTCTTAATATTATTCTTAAAATTCTGAAAGTGTGTGTCTTATTATTATTTTTAAATGGCTCTCAATTTCCAAATTGTTTCGCATAATCTTGTTGGTTATTTTAATCCAGATAAATGTGATGTAGAAAAATTTAAGCCATGGGTTAGATTTTTAAATGACCATTCGATTGTTAGCTCTGCTATTAAATCAAATGTGATTTTAAATGTTGATCTGCTAAGACTGATTTGCACAACCTCTACTGTGGCCGATGATTTTAAATCGTTTTCATTCACCGTGGCAAACACACAGTATGTGGTTGATGAAACAGTCGTCAATCAAGCTTTAAATTTTCCTATGGACAATTTCTGTAATTTGCCCTCTGGAAATGATATTTCAAACTTTTTCCATGCTATTCACTATCAGGGGGTGATCAATTTAACCAAACTTTCAAAATCCAATTTGGTGTCTGAATGGGACATTTTCTTCGATACTCTTTCTAAAGTGTTTGCCAACTGCACTAAATCCAACTTTCACAACATCACTTCCACTCTGCAGTATATTGGTCTTGCGGTTGTTTTCAATCAAAGGATCAATTTTGGCAAACTACTTTTACCCATTCTCTTGAGACGTCTCACTACTGCTTTACGTGATCATTCTACAAATCGTAGGGTCTCGTGTTACTATGCTCGTTTTCTCATGCTTATAGCAGATCATCTTCTCACAGCAGAGCACAAAGCCCTTTTTGCTAACTCCGCAGTAACCGAACCCCCTCCTGTAAGCAAAAAGATTTAAACCCGCCAAGACACAACTTTCAAATTCATGCAAGTTCCAGTACTTGTATCTGCTTTCATGGCCACTTATATTCCCTTACCTATTTTCAATCTTACCGGTCATGAACAACAAGCTCAACCTCCAGTGGTTCAAGCCACCCAGGCTCCTCCAATATCAGATGCTCTTCCATTACAGGTAGTAATTCCTCACTCTCACTCCATTCCTACTTCTGTTGAAAGACCCCCAGTGGTTGATAGGACTGACCATGAAGTTGTAGAACCACAGCTTCAATCCCAGGTCATAGAGCCAAACACAGAGTCACAACCTATCTCAACCTCTCCCCCACTGTCTAAAATGTTACCCAGAAGGTTAATAGGAAGTAGTGTATTGGTGGATGTGAATGAACCCTCAGCTCTGCCTCCTCCGAAGAAAAGAAGAACATTTACTGAGGCATCTGAAATCCCATCCTTGTCCTCCAACAGGACATGGACTTTGAAATGGCCACTGAACAGTTACTAGAAACATCCTCTCAACAAGATGAATCTATTGAAATTCGCCATAGGGCCATGGCATCTTGTACTGAGTCAAGCACAATTCCATTACTCACAATGGAACCATACATACCCGTAGATGATACTCAGGACACGGAGCGAGGAGTGCACATAGAGTTTGTTACAGTGCCTGCCATAGTTATGGCAGAAGAGCAGTCACATGCTTCTGAGGGAAAATCTGACTCTCAGCCACCTTTAATAGAGTCATTTTCTCCCCTCCCAGATCCAACACCTCTGGCTCCCTCACAGGATTCTCCACTCGCAGATTTATCTGGAGAAAGTGGAGGGCAACTCGGTCAATCTATCCCTGAAGCAATTCAGACATCTATTTCACATCAAATGATAGGTTTGACTGAAGATCGGGACTCGCGAATTCCCATTGCACCACCACTGACCTCTCTTAAAGAGGCTAGGGTGATTTTAATTGCAGGTATAGAAGAACAGCAACATGAAGACTCCTCACGAGCAATTATATTGAGAGAAACACAAGCACGTGAGGTGAGTGAACCAAACACGAGTGAAATTCAGGTGAGAGCACACACAGACACAGACACTGAAAACCTGTTAGCTCAAATTGCTGCTTTAAAAGAAGAACTTGCTAAAAGCCAAGCTGAAGCTAAATCATTCAAAGAACAAGTGGTTGAACGGTCTTCTTCTTCCACCTCTGCCAACAATCAGCTGGCACTCATCAGGAATGATATCTCAGATCTCAAGACCACTGTCATACCAAAGCTCAATTCCATTCAGGAAACTCTAACTTTATCAGCTGATGACATTTCTAACTTCTGCTCTCTACATACAAGAATGACTTCTCTTGAAGACTTGGTTGAAATGAATCATTCACTGGACTCCTCCAGATTTCTAAAGATAGAAACGGGCATGGAACATCGCAATGAAGGGATGAAACACTTGTATTTCATGATCAAGAATTCTCATTGCCCTAATGAAGAACAAAGAACTTACTTTGAAGGGCCGTCTGGTGGAGGCTCAAGCTCTGGAGGTGATGGAGGTCATGGAGGTTCTAAAGGAAAGTCAGTAGAGGATCCCTCAACTAAGGGGGAGAAGAAAGGGAGTAGTGGAAAGGGAAAAGAAAAAGATACCTCTGCTGGAGACAAAGGAAAGGCTGATGATGTCTACTACAGTGGAGAACATGATGACTTTGATATTTTTGACATTCCCACTGAACCAGTCTTGGAAGATAAAGATGGTTTATTTGAAGCTGAAGAGGAAAGTGATTTTGGAGAATGGGAAGAGGAAGCTACAGTGGATCCTATCTTTGAGAAAGAGTTTCAGCAGCAGCAGTCAGAGATGAAAAGAAAAGAAGCTGAACTCAAAAAGGTCTCCCAGATCATTGACATGAGGAAAGACATACAAAGAACAGAAACTCTTCAAAAGCAACGTCTTCATGACATTAAGGCTCAAGAAAGGAGAAGAGATGTAAGACTAAAGATTGGTGAAAAATGGGATGAAGCTAGGAGAGTACTTGATATGCCTCAGCTGAGCACTAACAATGATAGGCAGTTCTTACGTCTTCTTGACAAGCTGGAAATCTCAAATCCTAACAATGACATGTACATGAATGCTATCAAGACTGAAGTCTCAAGGATCACAACTGCTTTTGGCAGATCTCTAAATGAGATGAGCATATGCCTTAGCTGAGCACTAACAATGATAGGCAGTTCCTACGTCTTCTTGACAAGCTGGAAATCTCAAATCCTAACAATGACATGTACATGAATGCTATCAAGACTGAAGTCTCAAGGATCACAGCTGCTTTTGACAGATCTCTAAATGAGATGAGCATTTTTGTATATTGTCAGAGTGAAGGATCTTTCAAGGTGTCACTTCATCTGTTTAAGAATCGTTCTTTGTCAGAGATTTGGGTTCTTCTCAACAAAGTAAAAAGAAGGTCAGAATTGAATGAAGGTCTTTGAGAAAGGCTTAAAGAGTTTGCCAGCAGGACTAGTCCTCAAGTGGTCAACAATCCTCATCAGGTGAGATTCTTTAAGTCTGATTGTCTTCAAATCTGTCAGCTAGATGCACAATCTCTTAAAGACTACTCAGCTAAGCATCTGGTCTGGATGGAACATCATTTAAGAACTGCTGGATACTCATCCATGTTGAAGACTCAAGCTGCTGATTTGATTCAAGCTTATTGTGAAAAGAATATTAAAAGGTACAATCAGTTCAAGAATAAGCTGAAGTCAGTTGGAATTCAACCAGTCAGACCAGCAAGCTTCACTTCAGAAAAGGATCGTGTCTTTGACAAGGAATTGCTTCAAGATTTAGAAGAAGGTGAAGTCAGAAGAGAAGACAACTGAAGTCAATTAGCTCAAAACTCAATGTAATATGATTAGAGCTTTATGAATCAAGATAGACTAATATAGTTATATGTTCAGGCTAGAGGAACATCTATCTTGTATTCACTTGTAAATTTCTTTTGGAATCTGGAAAATGTTAAATATAATCCAGAACTTTTCTGCTATTTACTTTACATTACTGTTTATATCTTTTTCTTATTTGTTAGTTGAGTTATCCTCTAGGTATGTTGTTATTGTCTAACAAGCAAATAGGGGGAGATTGAAAGGCATATGTCATAGCCTATTTGTTTATTCTAGGATTTAACTCAACTCAAATAAGAATGTAATAAGTAAATAGTGGATCTATCGTCAGAGAGATCTCACAGAGTAACATATGTCAAAGGATTAAGAAGCACTGTTCATCTACAGACTTGATTACTTAATTCACTGGAAGAAGCTCAAGAAATTGATCAAGCCTCAGTGATATAAATCAAGATTGTGGATTTAATCAAGTGACAGAGATCTCGTCAGGGTATCAATTAATTACAAGGATTTAGTCTGAAGAAAATCAAGAGTATCAAGGTCAAGGCATGAAGAAACGTCACGGAAGTTAGTCACTCATGAACCAGACAGTACATCGAGTGTCAACATTGAAGTGGTGGAATTGATTCATATATTTCAGTGATTTTCAGAAGATATACAGAAGAATGGATGCTGCTCAAGATTAGTATTAATTCTCTATTAATTAATTAAGTCATATAATTTAATTAAGAAAATAAATTATATCTTCAAAGATTAATTTATTTGATTAATTGAATTAATTGATTAATTAATTCTGAATTAATATTAAGAATTTTCAGAATTTAAATTGGTTTAATATTCTGTTTTAATTCAACAAGACAACTGATTGTATTAGTATGACAATTGGTATGACAATCAATAGTCATACCGAAAGTCATGCTAATTCAAAAGGATTGTCTTACCAGAATTATTATAGGATTTAAATCTATTTATTTTCAGCAAAAACAATCTGATTGTCCTACCGAAAGTCTTGCTAGTTCATTCTGATTGTCTTGCTAGCTCTAAAGATAGTTCTACCGAAAGTCTTGCTGAGCCAAAGAGATTGTCATTGCAGTTCATTTCCATTCGGCTGTTATGATAAAAGAAGCAGAAGACATTCATTCCATGATATCATACACAACACACAAGTCAAGAACACAGCAGAAACAAAAGCAAATCATTTCATTTTTCATCTGCTTTATTCAAGATCAAAATTCTAGATTGTAAAGTTAAATCCAAACCACTAGAATTATTTATCTTGTTCTTGTGTAACAATCTAGCGGATCAAAATCCCTAGAACTTAATCTCAAATCGCATTTGATCTTTTCATTGCAAAAATAGAAAAAGTTCATGTCGAAATTATTCTAGATTTGTAATAATTGATTTGAGATTAATCCCTTGTAACAGATACCGCTGTTGTAACACCTTTCAAGTTTAATAAAAGTTTTATTTAACTTGAATTTTGTTTTACCTTTTTATTCCGCATTTTATTCGATTAAACGGTATTGTTTGTATTCAACCCCCCTTCTACAAACAAATTAGGACCTAACAAGGTGGCCGACAGTCTGGTTGGTAGGGGTCAAAATAGCTCTCTCGCTCAAGTACTGTGTAATGTGCCCTTCGTGAGAAAAATTAGGATGCGTGCTACAAATCATGTTATCAACTGTGTTTTTAGTTTGTACATCACAGAACTGAGACGGAATCAAAATTTGATTTTCAGTGAGTGGCAAATTGCAGACTCGAGGTGGACTGACCTGGCCATTACCAATGTCAAGTACCCATTTTGAAAACTTTTTAAGCTCTTCACTTTCACTATCACTCTCACCTTGTTTCAAGTGCATGTTTTCTGTCAGCAAGAATACTTGGCAAATGGACCACAGCCGTGACCTAGTGATACAAGCAGCTACAATATCAGCACGATCTCCATACGTAATTACTGGGAGGATTTGACGGAAATCACCACCCAGAACTACGGTAATACCGCCAAACGGCATGGCGTAACGTTCTGGATCAACAGCTTTCATGATATCCTTCAATGATCGGTCTAGGCATTCAAATGCGTACCTGTGCTGCATAGGCGCCTCGTCCCATATTATTAGTTGTGTCTGCTTTATGAGTTGCGCAATATCTGAATTATGGGCAATATTAAATGTTAAACATTCATCAAGAACTATTGGAATTTTAAATCTGGAGTGCGCAGTCCGACCACCGGGCATTAATATGGCAGCAGTCCCTGAAGAAGCAATTGGAAGCACAATTTTACCTTGTGAACGTAACTTACATATAAGAGTTCTCCATAAGAATGTCTTTCCACATCCACCACTACCATAAACGAAGAAAATCCCTCCAACATTACTGTCAATAGATTATATTACTGCATCATATATTTTCCCCTGCTCCTCTGTACAAACCTGTAGTAGCTTGGCAGTTTCATACTCCATCTTCCTGGTGTCATAGCTTGTCTCTTCAATTATCAATTGTTTGTTCCATTGTTCAAATAGCTGCGAGGAGGTTGAGGCAACTGATCAAATTTCTTCAAGGATTTACCAACTTACCGGAGCAACTCATCTATTTCTGCAATATTTCATATATAAAACTAATTAACAACATTCACCCAATTATAGAAAAAATGACGAACAATTAATGGACTGCATTTCCAGCCCACAAAAATTTTAAAATTTGTCCTAGACTGTAATGTAAAAAGGTGTCATACCTCCTAAAGCATAGAACTGCAGTTGCGTGTCGTTAAGAGTGAATAAGGTATTTGGACAACTTTGACGTCGTCTGAGTAAAATGTCATCAACCATGCTCTTCCAATGTGTACTCCATAAAGTCTTCAAATCAGTGATTTTACAATTGACAATAATATGGACAAAAAGCTGTCAAACCTGGGGAGGTAATCCACCTGCAGAAGCTTGAGTCAACACTTCATGCCATTCTTTATCATCGTCCAGTAAACCATACTCTTTACAAGCATCGCGAAATGTACTGTAACAAACTCCATTAATGGTACGTAAAGACTCAAAGGAGGTGGCACCACGTACCTTCGTAAGCAATAAACAAAGAAACCAAGGCTCTCCCGTACTGTGATGAGCATAACACAATCTACCTATTTGAAACCCACGCTTCCTCATGCTCCATTTACTCTCACCATCATTCCACACATAAAACCTTGGAATTTCATCATACGTGTACTTCCGTGCATTAACATCAACAGAGTTTAAATAAAAAAAGTCTTCCAGTTTACTCAACTTGTTCTTCTCCCTGGCAGCAACTTTCCCTAGCATTTCATTGGCACGGAAGGTGCAGTTTTTATCACCTGGTAAGTGAAATGGAAATCTCTCAACAGATATACTTCTATGATGGATAGGGAAGCCAAAAATCCTATAGGCTGATTCAGCACCACATAAATATCTGCCATCAAAATATGCATTTATCTCATCTATTCCCCCCTCATCAATGTCATTCGGTTGCCTTTTTCTCTTTCTCTGGACATGAACCGTAGCACGATCATGGCCTTTCAAACAGTATTTAAATAAATACTTAAGACTGTGTGTGTGACACCATATTTCCACATTTATATGGCTTTGATACTTGACTAAAAGATCCCGATTGTATGGTACTACCCACTGGTTGTCCAGCTCAGCCTTCCTTATTTCAACAGTAATGTTTGTCCTGCGTCGCATATACATCGGGAAGCCACTGTCATCAAAAGTAGTTCGAGCACAGTACCTGAAACCATTCAATTATTATAAAGTTTTGGTATTAAGGTAACTTACTGGATTCTGAAATGACACAAAAAAGGGTATGCCTATATCTTACTTTTTGCAAACCACATGGACTGTGGATCATAAATTCCTTCACGGCTACATAACCAACCAGATCTAATTAAGGATCTGGGATTTCTGCGGATACGAATTTATCCACATTATGCTTGAGGTTTTTTTCGAATCAGCATCAAGCCATATTAACATATGTACATGTGGAAGTCCTCTTTTCTGAAACTCGACGACATACATAACTGCAAAATGGCAAAATATAGATTATATTGGCAATTTGCAAAACAAAATGTACTTTTACCAAAATCTTCTTAATGTAATAATCTAATTAGAAATTAAACTAAGAAAGTCCTAGTAAACACTCTTACCTCCAATACAAACCCCAAAGTGTTTTTTGTCCTTAATATCTACCATTAACTGATCAAGTTTTAGCCTAAACACCCTTGATATGATGTCGGGATAGTTTGGAGCAATGCAACCAGGCACATACTCCATCATCTTCTAAATTTTATTCCAAAGAGAATTACAGGTCATAGTCAGGAATATGTCAGGATGTTCGATGTAACGGCATGCGGCCAGCGCATCTTGGAAATTTTGTTACATGTATCGCTTCGAACCAACGTAGCCAGCTGGCAGAACTATACCTTTACCGGTATTTGAACTGTCCACATCACCTCTGCTAATAGATCTACAAATATTGCTGTATAATTCATTCCGTAAAGTAGTTTGGTGAGTGCGGAACCACCGTAGTCGTGTCTGTTCAATGGTAGAAAAAGCATCTACCATATACTGTTGAAATAGTCTTCCACCTAGCCGAGGAGTCAAACCTACAATACAACTTTCATTATTTATTTTTGGGGAACATAACAAACATATATTATTTTTTAAATATACCTTACCATCAGACTCTCTAATTTGGAAAGTATATGAGTAGTAATTCTTCAGAGACAAAAAGCCACGTGGTTTGCAAGAACTATCAACAGTCTTTTGAAATTTTATCTTTGGGTGAAATCCATCTTCTCCATGTGGAAAGAGTAAAGAGTACTGTAAAGCCATCAACTTCGGATGAACATAAGAAAGACAGACTAAACCTTTACCTTTTTCATTACCAACTATATCACGGTCGCCCCATGTTTCTTCAATGTCACCAACCATAATGCTAGCAACTTCATCAGTGCTAGAAATATGACATTCTCTTCCACTCTCAGATCTGATAACTTTCAGTGTAATCTGCAGCTCAACAATTTCATCGCTTTCATACAAATCATGCTGCTGCCTAAACTCATCAACCAATTGATTTGTTTCATCTAACATTGTTATTAGACCTCGTACAACCTCTTTATCACTTTCTCGGTCATGAACATTAACCCACCGAAGACGATTATCAACTTCGTTAATGGTGTCATAAATGTAAAGTTGACAAAATTTGGGGGTTTCATTGTCATTCAGTATTAAAGATCCAAAAACATGGTGGTTCTGACCATTTAATGTGTATACATAAGGCGCCCTTCCATTGTTGATTGAATGATCTATGTTACCACCGGTAGAAGTAAAGGCAAAAATTGCATTGTAGAGCCGTATCAATCTATGAAAAGCAGGACCTCTTTTCTTGTCGTTGTATAAATCCATCAAATACTCAGGGGTAGGAGGTATTGGAGGCAATATCACAGCACCTTTCATGCAACAAAGAGAAAATATAGGACAACCTTTAGTCACATTTTTATTTACCCTTTCTTCCTTCCACATCCGAGCATGGCATTTCGAACATATGGCAGTAGGACCACCCAAAGAAGCATATTCCTCAGGAATGACACATCGCGGTGCACGTCTGCTCTGCATCAAATTACAATCCTAATTCATCCCATCAACAATGTCTTCATCATCACCATCAAGCGACCAACTAAGACAATCTGCATCATCTGCATTTTTTAATTTTAGTTTCACAAAATTAAATATGGGTAATTTTTTAGGAGTACATCTTTGTTTTTCTTACCACTTGATTCACAATCACTTGCTTCATAATCTGATCATTCAGAATCATCAGACAAAAGCGAAGGAGCAACTATATTCGGACCTGCAAGAAAATATTAAATGGTAAATCATAATTACGCAACACATAACAAAGACGAAATGTCACATACATTTCACCTTCATTAAAGTCATTACTTTCTTCCTCATCACCAGTAACAATCTCATCTGCGAATAATTCTCTACCAAATCCAAGATAATTTTCCTTCCCTTTCCGGTTCAAAGGTTCACGCCCATTTAAGGATACATTATTAATGTTTGATCGCGTTTCCTCTGTTTCATAATTAAAACAACTATTATTTAGTTATTCCTGTTACTAAAAGGATAGACAGACAAAAGCTTAACAATGCCAAAATCTAATATTTACCTCTCAACATATTTCTAGAATATGAGGCGCTACCTGAATTTGTTACATCTGATAAAGGAGTTTTGTCCTGACTACCTTCAAGAGGATTCATGTAGTTTACTCTGCTATTTGATCGGGGAGTAACAATAGGACTACTACATTCTACCAACCAAATATTAAACGCATTATTGCATCATAAACATAAAATAGCAATTGCTTTGCAAGAAAAACACAGAGTAAATTAAGAAAACAAACAGTACTTGCAGCTGTTTCATTAAAGTGGCCTGACCTAGGCAAGTCACCAAGTTTCCTCCTCTTCCCCACCAACCTAACAATATTTGGCGTGGATTCCGTCAACATACCTGCATTATAGACACAATAATGGGTAGTCGGAACATAAGCCTAAGTATGGTTGCAGTTTAAATTTTGTAAGAATTAGAATCTGTACTTGTAGGTGTTTTGTTTTGGCTCCCACTACTAATTATTGTTGGGCTGAACAGAGGTGATCGGTTCGTTTTGGGGGACGGAGTATGAACGTTGGCCATTGATCCTGTTAACACGGGTGCTGAACAAACACAAACAGAAGTCTTACTTATATTCATATATACGAAGAGACGGTATTCAATAACAACTAACTTACCTGTGGTCGTGCTCCTTACCAGTGGAAGAAGATAAAGCACAACGATCAGCAACAGCAGAGTCGACAACCACATTCTCTTTGTTACGATTCAATTGTTTCGTTCTTCTGTACTTCCGACCATAATCTGCATTCAAATCTTCCAGGTTGAAGAACTTGTCACCTTCTTCACCACCCATACCTTGCATAATGAATCAACCCGTAGTCAAATTAACAACAGGAATTTGTATACACAATCTTAAAGGGGGTGAAGACACTATTCAAAAGAGGGGGAGAAGTCACTAACCAACCTAAAGAAACTAATTAGAATTTGAATTTCAAATTCAAAAGTGTATAGGACACATTCTTACCTTCCAAGAGAAGCTTAAGAAACTTTCAACATAAGTTTCTTCTCATCCAATATAAACTTTATTCTCATCAAATATATATGTAATTATCAATTTAAAAAAACCAATCAGTGGCAACTTTAGTAATTTTTTACAACTTGGTGGGTACAATACTATAAAAGGGTTGAAGTTACTGTTCAAAAGGGGCAGTAAGAACTATTATATACATGGATTTAAGAGTTTAGTATATGTAATTTTGGATTAAGAACTATATGTTGCATACTCCCTTGCGTGATTCTTAAACAATCATTCAAAAGATGTGATGATAATTACAATATTAAACCTCTGTATTCATATGCATGCATAGTCTGTGTCACAAGACGTGCTAGGAATTGTAGTCTCCAGGAGAGTATATATAAGGTGGTGTTTGCCTACACAAAAAGAACATTTTCTAAAACATTTGTGGTGATTTTTTTTGGAAATAGAAATTTTGGAAAGAATCTAAAACTATCTCTAGATAACTCTTCATCTTTCGTCCACAGTATTACAACAATTCAACTATTGTGTTTCTTATTTTCTAGAATTTGTTCACAAAACATTTGACACTGTTTTGTTGACAAAATAATTTTAAACACTTCCAAATATTTAAGTACTCTTCTTTATCATAACCTCTTAATAGAGGTCTTTATAAATTAGTAGGCTAATTAGTTTCTGTAGGATGATATTTAATGTAATGTTTCTCTACAAGATTGATGGAGTTAGATTGATGCATCGCACATTCCCTCCGCAGTCCTGATTCTTAAACTACGATTTCTAGGATTTGATTACATTACAAAGCTGTTTCTTGCTACACATAAGACGTCCTAACCTTACCCTTTTGTAAACTGCAAATAGGTAATCCTATAGGTTTATAGTAATTTCAAGCATCTACAAACAAAAGCATACAAAATTTTGCATTTTGGGAACCTATAAATATGTGTTTTAAGTTAACTACGAAGTCCATCAGCAAGAAGCATACACTCATCTCTCACATCAGTATTATAACCAGAAGCTAATTAAAACAATACCAACAAGGTTTTCGGAAATGGAAAGCAGGGACACTGCTTCATTTGTCATCCTTCTTCTTTCAATCAGCCTTTTCTTTAGCCTGGTCAGTGCAATTATTATCCCTACCTCTGATATACCCGGTTCCTCAATTGCGGTTTCTAGTATTATAGGTATATGTGATGGACTCAAGTTAGGGTTATGTGTAAATGTGATGAACATAGTTGAGATCGTCATTGGGTCCCCTCCAGTGGCGCCATGCTGCTCTATCATCTTTGGCCTTGTCGAACTTGAGGCCGGTCTTCGTGTATGTACTCACTTCAGAGCCAACATTATGGGAATGAACATAAATATTCCTGTTACATTCAGCTTGGTTTTCAATAACTGCAACAAGCTAGTCCCATCTGGTTTTGAGATTTAATAAGGTATCTATTTGGCGGCCCGTGGTCGATAAATGCATGATTTTTTGAATATTCGATTTAATTGGTTATTTCTGTATAATTATTTGATTGCTATCGTGAGTAAAAGAACTGTACTGTCTGATTTATACCTTGTGAATTCCCTTTGTCTCCGGGTGTTGTAAAATGTTGAGAATAAAAAAATTTCTTATTATGGTGCACTGCACTTCCTTTCTGAAGATTGTATTTAGTGTACCACTCCTTCAATATCTAGATTGTATTATCTACTTGATTCTATAACATGATATATCAACAGGCACACATGCATGTTATGATAGTAATATTAATTAGAAATGGATTTTAACAAAAGAGTAATCGGTAATGATACCTTAAAAGCACCTAATAAGAGGAAATGGATGGGATATATTGAAGAACAAACACGACACTTCTTTAACAAATTGTAGATGTCAAATGATTAATTGAATTGAGAATTTATAAAAACATGCGTAGATCGACCAAGGACCGCAACAGAAATATTTTAGTAACACTCAAAACCAGTTGGGACTTCCTTGCCGCAGTTATTGGGACTTTCTGTGATTGGATTCTGGTAATTCTATTGCTGTGATGGAGGAGCTTAAGTTATATTCTGCTAACACTACTTATAGGTTTTTAAGAAAGCAGAAAGTAGAAAAATATTATGGCATTTAACGTCTTGGGCATATCATGTACTCATAAAATAAAAAATCTTATTAACAACAGTTAAAGAAACAGGAGGAAGATGTGCGTTGGCATAGATTTCATAAATCCTTTAAGAAAACCAAGCAGAAACCAAAACAAAAACCTCCTAAAGACTATCAATGTCATCTATTCAAAAGTTGTTCTTACATATAAAATAAACTCGAATCAAATGACGAAATGTGGAGAGAAGAAATCCGAAAAAGAACTCTGTTGCAGATGGGTTTTAAGAACACACTCATCTACAAAATTACCATCAAGTTATTCAATACTAATTCATCTCTCATTGGTGAATTAGATAAAATATAATCTACTCACATTTTTTTTGAATTGGTTGACTGAATATAAAGTAATAGGTACTAAAAATATCTTGTCACTTGGTTTAGCTTTGAGAACTAGTTATAGATTGAGGCAGAGCAGTTTATATATACAAATCTACATTTCTGTGCTAGAATTTGGTATATATATATGTTCCTTTTCAAGATTAATAAGAACTACATGCGATTGCACACGTCCCTTTTGATTCTTAGATTATCATTCAAAGGATTTGATGAAGTAGGCCGATGCACATGTTCCTCCTGAATAATAATCTGTTACTCCTAGGATTTGATTATATTACAATGTTATTCTTGCCGATTTATAAGACGTGCCAACCTTACCTTCTGTACTTTGCATACATGGATGATTCCATTTGTTTATTGTGTTTTTTTCCAGCATCTACGAACAATAATATATGCAAACTTTGAATATATTATGGGAAATGTTATTTTCAGAACTCTTTTTTTTTTTTACTTCGAGAGCAAAAAAAAGGTGAAATGACAAAACTACCCCCCATATATGAACATCAACAATCCTGAAAAAAATTAACAGAAGGGTAATTTGGTCTTTTCACATACTTTTGCTCTGAAAATAAAAAATGAGCTATGCAAATAACATTTCCCTATATTATTCAACATTAAGCAAAAGTAATTGTCCATAAAGGAAATCTATAAAAAGGTAAGGTTAGAATGTCTCTATGAATAGTAAGAATAAACATAGTAATAGAATCAAATCCCAAGAATCATAGATTTATTAATCAGGTAGAACATTGTAATTGAATTGCTCCAGTAGTGATGTTTATGTTATTTGCTGATGGTTTCTCTAGATAACTGGAAAAACACACTTATAGAATTTTATAGAGCAGAACCAGCTGGTCTTGTTTGTAGAATAATATTGTAATATTTAAGTTGATGATTAGCTGGCTTCAAAAGGAAAATTTCAGCAAATCTCAGCCCTTAGGCATAACAGTTTTAAGAAACAGGAGGGACATGTTCTTCGGCATAAATCCTTTTAAGAACCTTAAACCTAGAATAAACCAAATATCTCCCTAGACGGATCGAGCAGACAAAGCTGGCCTAAACAAAATCAACAAATGAAATGCATATCATTTAATAGAAAAATAATCCGAAATAGAGCTGCAACCATATGTGCACCTTGGTTGTTAAGTTCTAGATATGTACCCTGGTCTCTAAATACAACTTTTAGTTTCCCTATTATACTTTCATATGTCTTTCAATTCTACTCAATTTTTGATTAACTGTTATACCTCTACCTGTACTACTATCTTACGGGCCTTAGTTAATATCTATACTATGTATACTATACTAATATAATCAACTTCCATATTATACTATATTATAAGCAAAATATATATAATAACAATATTTATATGTATAAAAAATATTAAATATATGTTACCGGTATAATGGTTACCACTTTCCAAAAAAATATGTTAACACCTTCTAAAAAAAATTAAAACAAATATAATTTATTTATAATATATCAAATAATGCATTTAATATAACTACAAAGTCTTTGTAGCATAATTCAACTTAATCTCTAATCACACTTGCATCCAACTTCTCTCTCACCTCTCTTACGAGAATAAACACTTCTCGAAGAATCAATTTTAATAGTTCAAAATCTGACTTAAGAAAATTATTAATAAATCAAGAAAATCATCCGAGTACAATCCAGGTTCAGTCATACACATTACACGCCACAAGTGCGTTGCTCTTCCAGGCTCCTCTTTCCTTTCCTGCAGAGCGACCTATAGGCTATATACTTGGATTTTTTTAATATTTTTTAACTATCTAAATTATGAATTCATTAATAATATAATATATACAAAATATTAATTGTACTAATTTCAATAATATATATACAAGACTCTCACTTACCCGCACAGCAAGCAAACTATTGGTTGTTTTAAAAATTATAACTATCTAAATTTTCAATTCTTCAATAATATAGTACATAAAAAATAATACGTAAATATTTTAACTTCATTAATCTCAATAATATACAATTATTATCTTTTATGTTGTTTTGAAGATTTGAACTATCTGAATTTTGATTAATTTGATAATATAATACATAAATAACACGTAAATATTTTAACTTTATTAATCTCAATAATATATAATTATTACTCCCTCTATCCCATTTTATATGAATCACTTTCTTTTTTTGGATATCCCAAAAAGAATGAACCTCCCTTTTATAGTATATATTTAAAATTCTTTCAACCATACATTTATATAATACACTTACTTTAATCTCCAGTATCTCCTTTTTGCGGTCCATATTGAATTCAACCTTAAATTTCTTAAAAAGCGTGTAAGTCAAAATAACTCATATAATTCGGGATGGAGGGAGTATCTTTTATAATTTATTTTTATACCATAATAAAATTATAAAATTATAAATATTACCAAAACATAGTTTAAAAAATATAATTTTATTATAAAAATTAAATCATGTATCTAATATAAGTACAAACTCTATGAATTAGTATCCAACTTAATTTATAATCGCACTCAACTTATTTTTTGCCTCTTGTAGGGAACTAAACACTTCCAAAATTAATTTTAGTAATTTAAATTATAATATAACAAAATAATTAATAAATCAAGAAGCAAATTAAAAAGAATATTTTTAAAAAAATAATACCAAATTATCCACATAAACCAATGATATTCGGACTCCCACCTTCTTATAACGAAGCGACCTATAGGTTATGATAAGAGGAATTTGAAAAATATTAACTATCTAAATTTTGAATTTTTCAATAATATAATACATACAAAATAATAATTAAATACTTTAAGTTTATTAATCTCAATATATATAATTATTATTTTTATAATTTATTTTTATAAATTATTAAAATAATAAAATTACAAATGTTATAATCCGTGCATCGCACGTGTTATAGGCTAGTATTAGTTAATATAAACGAAATATGATTTCGTTTGGTTGGTTAACGCTTTTCAAAAAAAATACCTCACACCTTCCAAAAACTTTAGTTCCAAAATATGTATAAAACAAAAATATAATTAAATATTATATGAATAAGAGTCCTACTCAAAGACTAATCACTTCCGGCCAGTTATAACAATACCACTTCCGCTCCTACCACTTCAGCACTCCAACCGCAGCACGCTGCTCCTTCCACAACAAAGAACTGCTTCTCCGGATAAATGAAATTCAAATTATAATATATCAAAAAAATTAATAAATAAAAAAATAATAATACCAAATGCGCGAAGCAGCCTATACCTATAGATTGTACTATAAGGACTTATAAAAATTTTAACTATCTAAATTTTGAATTCTTCAGTATTATAATACATAGAAAATAATACGTAAATATTTAACTTCATTAATCTTAATAATATATAATTATTATTTTTATAATTTATTTTTATAAAATATTAAAAATATATAATTACAAATGTTATAATCAGTCCGTGCATTGCACGGGTTATAAGCTAGTATATATATATTACATAATTTTATTTAAATTCTATATAAATAATTAAATACTAAATTATAATTACAAAATTATAATTTCATTATATATAATTTGAAGTTAAGTACAAATAGTATAAATAATATATGGTTCTAATTCATAAATAATAATGTAAATATTTTTTGTTGATTCGAACATGAAAACTTATATGTATCCTTATAAAAATAATAATATAAATGTTTATTCTTAACGGGATTTGAAGCTGAGAACTTATATGTATCTTTATAAATAATATTATAAATGTTTGTTTTTGACGTGATTCGAACTTGAAAACTTGTGTAGTGTATTTTTTTAGTATTTGAATTTAACGACTCTGATTATTTAATTAAATATTAAATAATGAATATATAATTATAATTTCAATGTTTATAATTTCAAGTTAAGTTTACGTGGTATAAATAGTATATCATTGATGTGTTCTTATTCATAAATAATAATGTAAATGTTTGTTGTTGATGAGATTCGAACCTAAAAACTTATATGTATCTTTATAAATAATAATATAAACATTTGTTATTAACGGGATTCGAACCTGAGAATTTATATGTATTTTTATGAATAATAATATAAATATTTATTGTTGATGAGATTCGTATCTGAGAACTTGTGTACTGTATTTTTTAGTATTTAGATCTAACGGCGCTGATTATTTGATGAAGAGAATTCGACGGTCGTGATGGAGAGGGATAACCAAAATGAGGGTTAACCAAACTACAAATTATACCTCATTTCGGTTATTATAGTATAGTGAGTATAGATTATCATTCCATTAAATTTGGTTTTATTTTTGTTAAGTTTAGTTTTATTTTTGTTTCCTTATACTTCTACCTATTAAGTTTAGTTTTATTTTTATTTCATCCTTTCGGCTTTAACCTTCGTGTTCTTAATTCTCTTATGTGTTGCTAATTTAATGTATTATATGTGTTTGGTTTCATCAATTTTTGCTTTCACCTTTTTTTTTTTAATTTCATTATAACTCTAAATGTATAATTTTTATTCTTCTTTTAATTCTATATGACTTATAATATTATATGTTTTATTTTTACCCATTTTTTAATTGCAATTCTTATTTTAATTTCAACTCAGTAATCCTATTTCTCACATGACTCAACAGTATATTTTCATGAAATAATAAAATGTTTGAAATCATATAATAATTATAATCTTTTTATTATAATTATAACTGTTGTATAAGACATGCCTGTTCTAAAATAAGATTAAGTCAAATTGACAGCCCTAAGTAAGTTGTATGATAACCTAAGTTTGCACTTTGTATTTTATCACTTAAGTATGTAAAAGTGTTAATAGATTAGAAAGGAGTATTTTTCTGTAAACAGTCTCAAGTGTAAGAATAAACTCTGGAAGAAGATCAAGCATCAGAGATATTGTGAAGAAACTCGGAGTTGAATAAATCTGTTCTGGGAAAAATATTCTAAGTCAAGAAATCTACATGTCACAAATTAACTCTTATAGAGAAGTCACTCGAGAACTTTAAAATGACTTATCGACAAGTCAAAAATAGCTTATAGAGAAGTGTCAGAGATATTGACAAGTCAAATGAAGATATGAAGATTGGAGATATCGACAAGTCAATTCTGCAACAGTGAACTCATAGATATCGACAAGTAAAATTGAAGATGTGAAGATCGGAGATACCGACAAGTCAAATTCTCACTAGAGATCTCAGAGATATTGATAAGTCAATATGCCTATATAGATTTCAGAGATATCGACAAGTCCTTTCTAAATGCAGAAATTCAGAGATTTCGACAAACCAAATTCTCTTATAGAGAACTCATAAACTTCGATAAGTCAAATCAACTCTAGAGTAATAAGATATCTCGATAAGCCATTATACTTATCGAGATGTCGAGTTCTCTATATAACAAACTGGAGATCTCGATATAAAACTCAAAGTACAAGATGCAGACCCGTTAAATATCCAAGATTATCAATCAACAAACAAATCAATCACTGATTTGAAAAGTCTACAAAAAGCAGCTTGAAGAGTACAAGATCAAAGGCTAAGATTAACTAAAAAAGTAAAGTCACAGAAATGCACGATTTGCAAAGATACACTAAGCCAGAAATAGAAAATTTTAGTTAACTTAAAGTAGGGTTTAGTACATGTTATTGCATGCTGTGTAAAATCTGTGTTTATAAAAATTTTGTAACTCTCTCAAGAAAGAAGCCGAGTTCTTTATCAACAAAGAACCCAAAAATTTGTATCAAGACATACTTGATTTTAATATAAAATTAAGTGAGTTTTGAAAGATAGTGTGTTCATGTGCATATTTTATTATTCCTGTTAAAATATATTATATCTACAAGTTAAACTACTTTGTTCACCACTTCCATAATAGTTTAAAAAGCTTAAATATAATCTAAAATACATTCACCCCCCCTCTCCGTGTTGTATTCATTACCTAACAAGTGGTATCAGAGCAAAATCTGAAAGCAAACAGATTAAAGATCTTGGAAAAATGTATACACAAAAGCTTAGCAGTATCAAAATTTCTACATTTGACAGATCTAACTACACACTATGAAAAAAGAAAATGATGTTGTTCATCAGGATGACAAATCCATTATACATTCAGATCCTCAAGTCTGGGCCTTTCACCCCCATGGTAAGAGTTGAGGAATCTACAGATGGAGACATGGTTATTCCAGCACATTATGCTCCTAAAGATCCTTCAAAATATACTGAACCTGAAAAAGAAAAAGTCTCTCTGGATAGTGGCTTGCAGCTGATCTTAATAGAGTCACTTGACAATGTAATGTATAATAACATTGTCAACTGTGACACAACCAAACAGATTTGGGAGAAAATAGAGATCCTATGTGAAGGAATAGAGGAAGTTAGGTCAAATCAAAGGAGGATTCTGGTTTCTCCATATGAGGGGTTTATGGATAAACCATAAGAAGGAATTACTAAAGTTTTTGAAAGGTTTAATAAATTGATAAATGACTTGCAGCTACATGATAAATATTACGAAGCTGAGGATGTTAACCTAAAGAACCTGCTACCTCTTCATGACCATCTTGAACAGAAAATATCAGCTATTAGAGAATGAAGAGATTTAAGCAGAATGACTTTGGAAGTTTTATATGGAATTTTGAAAACGTATGAACTTGAAATGCTGCAAAGAAAGTCATTGAAAGCACACCATGATCATATTGTTGATGGTTCAAGTGCTTTGATTGTGAATGACAGAGAAGAAAGTGAAGATGAGCAAGATGATCAAGTTCCAATTATTCAAGCTATGGAATAAAAGAACAAATGACCTCAGAAGCAAGTTGTATTGGAGCTGGAGGGAGATAAATATTACACCTTGGATGAGCTAGATGAAATGGACCAATCCATGGCTTACTTGGCTAGGAAATTTTCCAACATAAGAGTCAAGAAGCCAAGATTTTTTAGAGGCAAGGGACAATCTTCCAACAACAATAATTGGAAACCAAAAGCTTAGTACAATTCAACTAGCAAAAGTGTACAGATCAAAGTTAAGGTGCTTCAACTGTGGTGAGTTGGGTCACTTTGCTACTGAATGCAGAAAGACTAAAAAGGTGAAGCAGGATAAAGCTTACCTGGAACTGGAAGCAAAGTATGAAGCTCTATTGAAGTAGTCTGGAAAAGCTTATATTGCAGAAGGAAAGAGTTGGGATGATGTTGATGATGAGGATGAAGAGGTTGGAAACTATGCAATTATGACTTTTGATCATGGAGAAACATCCACTTCAAAATCAAAGGTACCAACTATAACCACTATTGATTTAAATGCTAGTCAATATAAGGAGATTGTGGAAAAAATGAGCGTGGAGATGTTTCATATACACACTAGCTTGGTAACAGCTACTGAGGAAGTCGGTAGACTAACAAAAGCTAATGAGAAGCTTGAGAGTGAGAAGAAAAAGATGGATCTGCTGCTTGTGGAGCTTGAGTCAGTCAAGCAAGAAAATGAATATTTGAAAAACAAGCTGAAATGTGCCAATGAGATTAAAGCTATGTTAAGAGAGAATATTGAAAAGAATGAGGTAAAACTGAAATCATTCAGGAATGCATCTGAGTTGGTTGGTCAGTATCATGAGAAGAACAAGCCATGTGCTAACATAGCTATTGGTCTTGATTATGATGCTTTGAATAACAAGAAAGCTATAGGCGGTAAAGGAAAAGCAACTAAAAATGAAGATGTCCCGGTTATGCTGCGAAATGTTGGTTCACCTATGTTCAAAGCATGTGAAGTAGATTTCAGTAAAGAAGAGTTGATCATAAAGCAAGAAATTGCTGATGAAGATAATGAGAAGAAATATGCAGAAACAACTTCAACTTCCAAAGCTGAAAAGAAGCCCATGGTCAACCAAGATTTCAAACACCTGTCAAGGAAGTAAAAACCAAAGATGCAAGAAAGAAGAATAAGAATAGAAATGGGAAGATTGGGATAAACAAGAGCAACAATTTTTCTTATGTTGCAGATGCTCCAAGAAAATAATGTCAAAGATGTGGCTCTGTGAATCATCTAACTCACCTTTACAAAAAGGTTGTTAGTAATACAGGAGTGAGAGCATGCAAGTACAATGAAGTAAAAACTGAAGATCCCTACTCATTCTGTGACAAGTTTGATTGCGTACCTTGCAACATAAAAGTAATGACAAGTTGCCATAAGCTGAGAGTTGATCTTAAGGAAATCAATATTGAGTCTTCAGTCAGAAAGGACAATGCACATCATTCAATGAATTTTATCCTATTTGAATCATCAAACTCTACCTCTATCAAATCTGTTAACAAGAGAATAGTACCCAACACTGCTTGGGTTGCTAAACACACCTAAATTCATTGTGTGCAGGGAAAATGAAAGAAAGTCATATGGATCATAGACAATGGATGTTCAAAATATATGACAGGTGATATGACCCTGCTATCACAGTTTGAGGAGAAGGCTGACCCATTAGTGACTTTTGGAGACAACAGCAAAGGTTTCAAAATGGGATATGGAAAATTAATTTTTGGAAATGTTGTCATTGAAGATGTAGCACTGGTAGTTGGCCTTGAAGTGAATCTCCTTAGTGTTATTCAATTTGCAGACAAAGGATTCAAGGTCTCATTTGATAAAGGAGAACGCATTTTTATCAGCAAAAAGACTGGTAAACTTGCTCTGAAAGGAGCAAGGAAAGAAAGCTTATTTGTTGCAGACTTGGACTTAGCAAATGAAGATAGAATTTGTTGCTTTTACAACAAGACATCTGCAGAGCAAAGGAAGCTATGGCACAAGAAGCTATCTCCCTTGAATTTCATGACAATCAACACTCTAGTAAAAAAGGGCTAGTGAGTGACATGCCTAATTTGGAGTTTACTTAAGATGAAGTCTGTGATGCTTGTCAAAAAGGAAAAATGAAGAGATCAAGTCACAAGAGTAAAACTGTGAATTCTATAAGTGCACCTTTATAACTTTTTCATGTGGATTTATTTGGACCAGTTAATGTCCAGTCAATTTCAAGAAAAAGATATACACTTGTGATGGTGGATGACTACTCACGATATACATGGGTAGAATTTATGCACTCAAGAAACTCCACACATCATAATTGAACACATCAAGAAGATTGAAAAGCAGGCTGAAGATCAGAACTGTGGGAAAAGATTGAGGAGTGATAATGGAACATAATTCAGGAATGCAACCTTAACTGAATTCTGCAAAGACAATGGCATTGTTCAAGAATTCTCAGTTGCTAGTACACCTCAACAAAATGGGTTAGTTGAGAGAAAGAATAGAACACTAGGAGAGGCTGCTAGAACAATGCTGCAAGATGTAATGTTGTCAAAAAGTTTTTGGGAAGAAGTTGTGAATACTGCATGCTGCACTCAAAGCAGATTATTAACAAGAATCTTGGCAAGTCACCCTACTCAATCATGTTTAAAAGAAAGCCTACTTTGAAGCATCTTCATGTGTTTGGAAGCAAGTGCTATGTGTTGATGGACAACTCTGAATATGTGGGAAAATTTGACTCTAAAGTTTATGAGGTAATTTTTCTAGGATATTCATTGGAGAGAACTGCATATAAAGTCTATGTGATTGAAAAGAAGAAAATTATGAAAATCACAGATGTTAAATTCTTCATCCTAAGGCAAGAAATCAACTAATATTTTGCAGCAGATTAGTTTCTAGTGAATCAAAATTAATTTGATTTAATTGGAAATTAACTGGAATATGAATTATAAATATTTCAGAAATCTCCATATTTATTTTTCAAAATTCAAAATTTAGCTTGGAATTTTTCAATTCTAAGAAAACTGTCTAAATGTTGATTTGCATTTTTAATATGTAAAATTAGCACAAGGTAAAATCAAATTTATCAAAAGTATATAGAAAACTGAGTTCTCGATAAGTCTAATTGACTTGTCGACAAGTCATTTTAAGACTTCTCGAGTGAGTTCTCGACAAGTTAATTTTCTGACTTCTCGAGGGACTTCTCGATAAGCTTTATTATAACTTATCGACAAGTCATTGTGGAGTTCTCTATAAGTGTTAACTCATAGAGTTCTCTATAAGTACAATTTTAGACTTAAAAATAACTCAGAACTGGGATAATTTAACTCAATAAATTATTTTAGTAAAACACTTTTGACAAAATCATTCTAATTTTATTTTGATTTAATCAAATAAAAATTGGAAATAATTCTGTCCATTTTGGACAAACTGGATATTTATTTGATATCTCGATAAGTCTTTTTCTAGTTCTCGATAAGAATCAGAAATATGACATATCGATATGTAACTATTTTCTCTTATGATTTCTCGATAAACAAATTCCAAACGTTTATTTTGAGTTCTCAATAAGTTATTTATCTTTCACTATAAATACCCAGACTTCCCGACATACACATCCTTATGCCTTCGAGAACTCAATGTGACCTAATTTTCAAATCCAAACCGATTTTTCTCTCATTTCAAGCTCTTTCTCTCTCATTTTTCTTACTCATTCTTTCTTACTCAACAACAATGACACTCAACAATTTTAGAGCTGATATTCCCAAAAATTGAACTAACTACCTTGCTTTTACTGATGCTAATCAGGCCCCTGATTCTTTCAAGGGATTTGTCAAGTTTTTTTTCTGAATAATATCTTGAAGGTGATTTAACTGCTAACCCAATCTTGTACTTTGATGTCCTGCATGAGTTCTGGACAACAACTATAGTAAGGACTGTTAGATCACACAACACTTTAGAAGGGGGTTGAATAAAGTGTTTATACAATCAAATCAATTTTGAACACAAGTATGCAACAGTAATCAAATATATTCACTATAATAAACTCTGTTACAATAGAACATTTGTTCTTTCTCAGTGATGAACAATATCACTAAGAGCTGCTAGGTTACAATGTATAATATTCTCGATAATGATAACACATATAGTGTAAACCCTAAGCTGTGTTTATATAGTACACACTTACAAGATATCTTCTAATTGATATGGAATATAATTCTGTCTCCTAAAATATATCGATCAGATATCTTCTACAAGTCTTCTAGTCTTCTAACTCTTCAAGCATATCTTCTATTATTTTAGTCATGATCCTTTCCTGTAAATCAGCTGCTTTCCTTATCTGAAGTATCCACACTTAAGTCCTGATATAAATCCTGATGGCCTTAAGGTCTGATATAAGTCCTGACTTCAGTAAGTTCTGATTTCCAGTAAGTCCTGATATTAAGTTCTGAAACTAAACACAACAGATTAGACATGACATCTCAAATATATCTAACAATCTCCCCCAACTTGTAAATTATGCAAAATATACAAGTTAATAGATTTGATGATGTCAAAAACATTTAAGTACAAATGAAATAAGAGGTTAATTAGACAACTAACTACAATTTACAGTCCTTGTAGCTTTTATCAAATTTACTGAGTCAATCTGAATCCAAAGAGATTCTTGACAAAGTTTGATATCAGCTTTTCTTCTACATTCCTCATGACTTGAGATAGTGTAGCTTTGACTTTCTTAATTCTTCACCCTGACTTCCAATCTGGTAGATTGCAGTCCTAAGTGCTGAGATATGATTTCTTTCTAAACCATCACCAATCTGATTACTCTTGGATGAGATGAGTCTTCATTATAGCACAGACATTTCTCTTTCAAAATGACTTCAAGTTTAGCAGAATCCTTCTTCATTGGAATTTCACTTCCATCATCTTCAACAATGTTTGGAATGAATTCTGTAACCCTTGATCCAGAAATTCTTGCTTTATCTCTTATGGTCTTTATGATGAAATTTGACCATCTCCTAGTAATCTCAGACTTTATCTCCAATAGATAATGAAAGAATTGAAGTTCTTTCAGAGATTTGTTCAGCAAATCTGATTCTGACATTTGATATGTTCTTCCATCTTCAAGAAATAGAATCAGATTTTCTTTGACATTATGCTAATCATGAGCATCCAGTACCACTTGAACAGATATAACCTTGTCAAGGTGTTTCTGTGTAACTTCTTCAAGAGGTTTGTCAGTCAATAAAAATGGA
The DNA here is from genome assembly GCF_009905375.1 of Apium graveolens. Classification (NCBI taxonomy): domain Eukaryota; kingdom Viridiplantae; phylum Streptophyta; class Magnoliopsida; order Apiales; family Apiaceae; genus Apium; species Apium graveolens. The sequence continues at coordinate 88,613,410 of NC_133654.1, read as the reverse complement.
TCTCTTGTAAGTACTTCAACTCTTGTCTTGATCTTGGCTTCTTCAGAACCTAATCCAGCTCTGTCTATTGCTTCTCTGGATTTCAATCCAACAGTCATGAAATCAGATAACAGTTGACTTTTCTTAGGATCTGATGGATTAACTGTAATAACCCCAATTTTTGGAATTTTTGAAACCCTTATGAATAGTGTTTTTCCTGATTATGCTGAATAAGAAAACTTTTCATGCCACACTTTGTAGAGGTTCTTTTATTGTCATTCTGAGATCTTATTAGTACTCTATATGGTATATAAGTGTATGTAAAGATCGTCAGAATCCAAATTCGAACACTTTGATTTTTCCCGAAAATCCACCAGATACCGAAAGAATTGAGTATAAGGGAACGGGATAAAAAGGATTTAAATTCAAGGATTATAAGAGAGGATCATAAAAGGAATATAATGTATTGAGAAAGGTTAAGGGAACCCAAGTAATAAGATCCAGGGTATGATCCCTCAAACGATAAACGAAAATGAAAGTTAAGCGAACCGTATAACAGATCAGCGGTCATTAGCCAAGTGATTAAGAGTTAATTAAAGGGTTAGTGGGGAGTGATGTCATCTCACCAACAAGAAGAGGACAAGTGTGGGAGGATGACATAGCATGATGACCTAAGCATGACCAAAAGAGAAGTGTGTTGTTGGTTGATTGTGAACCACACAAAATTCACCATGGTTAAAAGTAATTAATCAAAACAAAGCAACCAACCAAGGCAAGCAAAACAAATCACAAAAACACAACTTGACTTCCTTTTTTTCTTTAAGAAAGCTCTCGGCTTTTCCATGGAAAGCAAGGGAACTTTTTTCAAAACTTAAGCTACACACCTTCATAATTCAAGAGGTTTGTTTCTTTAGCTTCCATAATTCATAACTTAGATGAGCCATAAGTTTAAGCTCAAGATTCCATGATTATCATAGCTAATCAATTCATCAAAGTTCTTGGTGAATAGTGTTTTTCAAGAACTTGAAATTTTGATCTTGTGTTTTTGTTTAGATATAGCTTTGGTAAGGATTTTCAAGGGTGATTCCAAGCTCCCTAGTTACTTTTACTCACCAAGGAAGGTATAATCTCATACCCTAGCCCTAATTTTGTATAAATTAGAGTTAGTATGTTTGGTATGGTTCATGAGAGGCATGGTTATTATGTATTTAGAGATGTGTTGGTTTTGTGATGTGTTTGGAGTTGTAAATCTTGTTGATTAGTTAAAGAAATTAAGTAAAGCTTTTAGTTCATATTGGGAAGTAGTATAAATTTGGAAATATTGAGTTGTTGGGGCTGTTGTAGCATTGTATGTATGGATTTTGGTTGTATGGTTGAATTGTGGTTGATTGGTGGTTGATTTGGAGTAGGATAAAAAAATTGGTAATCGCGTAAATATAGCCGTCGTAATGTCCAATTTACTTTAGACTGTTTTGTTCTTAACATTAGGACCCGAGAACTCACTGTTAGGTTTTGACCACTTAGATAGTTCATGTTACGAGCTTCATTTTGATATGTGGTTCGTTTGAATCCGATGTACGGTATAGGAGAAACGACCGTTTTTAGTAACGGCGCTTCGCGACCGAACCATTACCCCTCGCCTTACTTTGAAACATTGGTTAAAGACCTTAAATGACTAATTGGGGTATGAAACAATTATGTTAAGTGGATTAGGTAGTTGGTAAGATACTCGCGAAAGAATCGCTTAAAAATTCTTAATGGTTAATTTATTAAAAATGGTGGAGTCGAGGGTACCCGAGCGACGTAAGTGAATCGTTAAGCGCAAAAGCAAGCGTTAGAGTCTAATTGGTTAAAGTCTAGATTCTTACGCGAATTTGGTTTAATTCCAACTTATAAGTGGTTTATAGGTTACCAGACTCATCCCAGGACTTTTACCACCCCCAGTCGCTCAGGCAAGTTTTCTACCCGTTATACTGTTGTTGTGATGTATACATATGTATATGCATTATCTTGTGATAGATGCATGGTGGTTAATTAGCAAATCTTGCGATATATTGGAGCATGTTATATGGTATATATGCATGTCTGTTTCGTAATCCTGATATATATTGTTGATTCAATTGCTTATAAGTTGCATAATACCTATGCTAGAGATAAGCAGCAGTTGCGTATACCCTTAGTATAGGGGACCGAAAGGTGAATATTTTCTAAAACCGGGAGTCGATGTTCCCGAGTATATTATATATATTTATATATATAGATATAGTTTACAAAACTATGAATCGAATAAGGTTTATTCGTTAACTTTATTTTTATTAATGAATATTATTTTGAATATTCATTTGAGGACATATGACTCCGTTTATTTTATTTAATGAATATTATTTTGAATATTCATTCGAGGGCATATGACTCTGTTTATTTTATTTAATGAATATTATTTTGAATATTAATTCCAGGACATATGACCCCGTTTATTTTATTTAATGAATATTATTATTGAATATTCATTTGAGGACTTATGACTCCGATTATTTCCTAATTATTATTCTTTATTTTATTAAAGAATAATGTGTCGATAATCAAACTCACTTTTGATTATTCAAATAAAGATAGTACTTTCATATAAGTATATCTTTGGTTATTTAATATTCATTTCAAGTATAAGTTTTAAAACTTCTACTTCAATTATTTTTATAAAGATTATTCTTTATGGGAATATCATTTAAATAATAATATTCAGATATTTTCTAATATATTGGCACTGATTTATTTTATTAAATCAGCATCACTCCAAACATTCTTAAAAATGTTTTCGAGTCTTCAAAATGATTTTAAAGGTTAGGGCGGATCCCAAAACTCATTTTTTTTATATTTAAGATCCTCCTTTCGAAGGGTATTTAAATACTCGCTCAAAACCTGAGGGATCCAGCTCTGTGGTGTATTTTATATTTATAACAAGGTTGCTATTCTGATAAAAGAGTTTTTGATTACTTACCCAACACTCGGGAAGTAAAATTCTTAGAACAAGTTAATCGATTAACAAGCACCGCCTGGGAAATATCAGTGAGTTTTCCTTTCCAACTAGATACGACTTCTTGGTGGAGCCGTATCAACAAGTTCTACTTGGGGAAAGGGGGGACAAGCTTTACATTTCAGAGTCATGGATTTCATCTGAACTAGGAGTGGCGTAAGTGGTCGAGTAGCGCCGGCCCAGCCTTATTATATTGGCTCAAATGGCCCGGAAGTTCCGCTAAGACGGTCCATTCCTTAGGAGTCCAGTGTTCGATTGACAAGTAAATCTGACAGGTTCTCCTCTACATGTAGAAAATGGTGGGGTTTCACTACTACGACTAATCATCGTAAGTGGTCTTCCTGGCGCGACAAACTCCCATAATGAGTTCATCATCCAATTGAATATTTCTGCAACACTACCCAGAGCACTTCGATAGAAAGACTACGGTTGGGCGATTGTTGAGTGTTGGCAGGGTCAGGCTTTCAAAATGATGTTTGCATCAAATGAAGTATCTCGTAACTTCATTTTATATTGATGATATTTTAAAGATTGATTTTATACAAGTTTTGTCTTGTAGCTTAATCTATGGGATGAACTAATTATAACTTGAACGGTGGTAGTTCAAGTAGTATTCGGAAAAGATATAAGTATATTGGAGTATCTTGTAACTTCATCTTTTAAACTTATATCTAGTAAATGATTATCTTGTGCATGTCAAAGATTTTCAGAAAAATGTTGAGACAAGGGTAGATATATGAGATCACCTTGCAACGATATTTTTATACAGTTATAAACTGGAACTATGTGTGTATTATGCTTGGCAGAGTATTTCAAAGATTTTGAAAAGTATATATGTATATACTGAATATTTTGCGACTTGGTCGCGTTAAGTTATCAACTTGGTTTATTTATTCTTGACCAAGACTTTTATGAGTACTATGAGAATGCTCATATATTGTTAATTATTATACATATTATTTCGGTGGGCTTGTTGCTCACCCTTGCTTTCTTCTTTCATCACACAACAACAGATAGAAAAGATGAACACGACCAAGCTTCCAATTCGTAAGCGGTTAGGAAACGTTCCGCAGTTTTCTGGAAGAGTGATGCCGCTGTAGCTGAGGTAGAAATTACCAATAGGCTAGACTTTCAACTTCTGATGTACCAGACTTATGTATCTATATAAATTGTAATAATGGCAAAGAAATGTAAATTTATTCAGAAACCCTTTTAAGGTGTAACGGTTTATAATTGTGGAATAAAATGACTTGTGTTATTTTTAGTATTCATCTCTGAGACTATAACTTGTGGTGTGTGTGTGCGTATATTGTGGGGTCATAGTACTCAGTAGTTGGTTGACTGTTAAGATTAAGTATTGATAAGGGAAATGGAACTCGTGACAACCCGAATCCCCGACCCCGGATTTGGGGGTGTTACATAAGTGGTATCAGAGCCAAGCGTTATAAACCTCAGAGATGATGTGGTGTTATGATAATAAGTTCACCAAGATAATAAGAACTCTTACCAAGTTCATAGTCGGGCTACCTAATGTAGTACTGACAGTTAAAACCCTTATGTTAACCCTTATAAATATCATGGTAGTAACATAGTTCATTCTCGTATAGGGCAGCGGGGCACCGAACCCTGAGGTTCAGGAGCATCAACATGAGGATGTTTTATTACATATTGGAGATCAAATGGTGAATCTAATAGAGTACCCTAACGAGGGACCAGATGAGATTTTTATTGAGAATGTTATGGTTGATGATGTTATCCTAGAAGGGATTGTTGCTGAGGAGGTCTAGTGGAGGATCCTGACGAGAATGAAGAGAGGACCGCTGAGGAATTGATGATCGTAGTCAGGGCGACTACCAGAGCTAGAATGGCCGCGAGGGTGGCACTAGAGGATGAAGAGTTACCAAGGGCACAAAGGATAATGAGGGCAGAAGGAGTGGGGCCTTCCACGGCACCAATTATACCAGTATCAGACCCTCTTCCAGAGGTTCTTGTAGACATCCACGAGGTTCCACCAATTCCTGTTTCCTCCCCTGTACTGAGCCCAACACCTACTGAGGAAATGCCACCTTTATCTCCTACACCATTGTCACCTGATACCGTGCTTGGTTATCCATTTGGATCTCCTGGGTCTGCACCATCTGCACCCCATGGACTGCTAGATGCTACCACTCAGGCTTCTCTTATCGCCAATTATCATGTGACTTTGGGTGGCCTGTCTGAGGCCCGTAATTTTAGAAGTGATGTGTTGGACCGACTTACTGCACCAAGAATTGAGGGCGGGGTACTTCCGGCAGGATTAACTTATAGCATGGACAGGATTGAGGCTACCACCCGAATTACAGCTAGAGGCCATCTTGAGGGTCAGATTGATCCAGCTCTACTTGCAACCATCTTAGACCTCATCATCGCTTTAATGGAGCAGGTTAGGGATGTCGTGCGTGCCCGCATTTCTTGATCCATATTAGTGTGCAGAGTCTGAGCAATCTGACAAGGATTTCATGTAGCACCGCTTTTGGAGGATTAGCCTAAGTTATGAATGATTAGTTTTAATGACTAGATGATTATCTATGGTAGTACTTTTGGGATAAAAGTGATCAGATCAAATGATGTAATTCTCTTTAATATGTTCAGTTGTTGTACCCTCGAACAAATGGTTATGTATATATTCGTTAATTTCAGTTCAGATCGGTTTGTTTGTGATAAGTTTATATTGTTAATTGCACTATTAACACTTAAGAGAGTGTCATGAAGTCTATAGAACTTGAGAATTCATAATTTGCAATCATGCAAGGACTGAACGAGGGAAAGACATAAGCAAAGTAAGTAAGACAAATATCCAGAGATTCTCAAAATTTTTCCAAGCAATATGCCCCCACGAGGAATAAGATTAGGGGCAAACCTTGAATGTGATAATCAGGGAGGTCGCAATTAAGATATAAGGAACCCAGAATATAATGAAGTGGAAAATGAGGATTTTAAATTAAAAGATGACCCCAATTATGGGGAGTAGGAAGAAACATTTAGACTGAGAAAACAGAAGTCGAGTAAGATAGGAAGAACCAGGATGGTACTCCTATTGGGCAATCCATGGACCTGCCTAAAACAAAACTTATACTTTTACCCCTAACCACCACCTTGAGGAAACAATGTGGTGTGAAATTCTTTCAGGACCTTTAAGTCGCTAAGCTCTCAGAGTTCCAAGGAAATAGCTGACCCAGTCGAGGCAAGAGCCTGGCTAAAGGAAATAGAGGAATCATTTGAGATTCTAAATGATTGACGAATCACAAAAGACTGTTTTTGTCACTTACCCTCCTAAGAGAGAGACCACCCGCTGGTGAAAGACCAAGAAAGGCACGGAGCAAGAGGTTATGATAAACTGATTAAAGTTCACTCAATTGTTTTCGAGAAATTAAATCCCAAGGTTATGGAGATAGTGTAAAAGCTTTAAGAGCCAGAACAAAGACGGACGAATACGATGAATTATGAATCTAAGATTGTAAAAGTTGTAAAGATTCGTTCGGAGGACAAGAATCCCAGAATGACGTGATGTTTGAAGTAAATAATTAGTGGGTTCATGAAATGATTGTAAGAGAAAGGAAAATAAAAAGAAACTGAAGTGGAAAGGAATATAAAGGCAATAGAGTTTGAGGAATGATAAGGGAGTTGGGTATGAGGAAACCCTAAAGAATCATAGTAATAGAAATAAAAAAGTATGTGATCGTCAGGATGAGGATGATTCACTATGAGTTAAAGTTGATGGTTGAAGGCATAAGAAATGTACATATTGTACCCCCTTTAAGTTGGGAGAATTCGAGGAAACCTTGACATAGTTCGAAGGATAAATAATGAGACGCGGATAGACTGAGGAGACAAGAAAGTAGGAAATTAGGAAAATTGGATGAAGGAAGTGACCTTCAAGAATGTGAAGTGTAAGACCGGTGGCATGATACCCAGAAAGGGAGACGTCAGGTATGAATGACATCCCAACATTGAGATGACTGTTGAGATAAACAACAAAAAGGAAATGAGGATTTATTAAGAAGATGTTCACGTTGAACACGACCAATATCTTCCAGAACATCCATGTTATCATTACCCAATTTAGGAAAGAAAAGCGGGTAACCATTGTTATCTTTTGAAGGCCATATGTGTTGACCTCAGTTTGAATAAGGATGCTATTGTGAAATTGGTATAGACTATCTGGGTGGGAATGATTGAATAAGATAATCTATCAAGGATATATGACTTGATTTATCCATGGAAGGATGCAAGTACCTTTTTAAAGGTGGAATTAAGGATATAACTTTGATAACTTGAGATGAATCCTAGGGGAATGCATAAAGGTTGGCATTCCACCCTTAATAGGGACAGCATAAGTTTTGACAGTATGAATTGGAAAGGATCAAGGTAGCAACAACCTTTAAAGATTAGTAGAGAAATTTTTTAGAAGTACATAGACAATGGTTCTAGTATTAGTAAATGGTATTTTGATATGCCCTGTATATAGGGAATACAGGAGGAACGATTCAAGGATAACCTTAGAGGTTTTACAAGGAGAATGGTAGTATTCAAAATTCTCAAGAATATAAATTTTGATGAAGGAAATATGAAGTAATAATAATAATGCCAAGTGGGGCACATGTTAAACCATGAGAAAGTATAGATTGAACCCAACGAAGGTCAAGAATGGTGAAAGCAAGAAGGACCCAAGATAAAAGACGTCCTAAGTATGATCGAGAGTCAGCCGTGATAATGTTCACATTTAAAGACTAAGGCAGTGACTTATGGAAAGATGGTGATTTTTTTTATCACAAGGACTTAAGAAAAACATCTTCACACAAGCAGTGATTGGAAATGAGGTAGAAAATCTAGTTGGAGATCGTTCAAATGACATTGATTGTAAGGAAATTTTACTATCAGGACAGGCCAAAGAGGTGGCCGACACTTTAAGTGTAAGAAAGCAATTATAGGCGCTCGTGCCAGAGGAATACAGTGATGATGGTTGAAGCCGTAAAGGTTTTATTATGGTTTGGAAGATTGACATTCCTTCTGATGACTGTGCAATACCCAACCGTAATAGTAGTTTGGTAAAGGTTTAATTCGTATAATCGCCATGAGCGGGATATCTATCTTAGAAGGTCCTATCTTGAGAATAAGCTAGGACCATGTTTCAAAAAAAAAGGACTAAACAAACCTTTGAGTTAAGTATTCTATTGAAGGCATATGATTAAGAATGGTATTAACCTGCTATCGTTGTTTTGATTGAAACTCTTCTGCAATTTTATCTGCTTCATGTCATATGCACGTCAAGTTCAGGAGTGTTCTTCATGAATCATGAACGGTGATCATGTTACCTCCTTAGAAGAATTTGATACGACATGTATGGACTCCGTATGGTTAGCTATTAAGATTTCATAGAAAATGAATAATTACAGTAGGTCAGCGATGGACCACAGTAATGCAGCAATGATTCTGCGAGTAATGAGTCGATTACAACCGTGAGAGTTGTATTGGAATGGATGTTGAGATTGGGTACCACTAATCGGGTCGTGATGGTGTATAAGTTATCATTGATAGACTAATTAAGTAGATTATCTACCTATTGAATACTTATTCCTTCTTATTAATAGAGAGTCGTATTACTATACGAGGAAGATTGCGGTGCAAGCATAGAATTCTAGTAACGATGATGTATAGAATGAGATTCCAGATTCGATTTTCGATGTCGAGGGAGTTTCAAAGGTGATTGAGTATAAGCTCGAGGAAGAGCATGGGTCCATAAAATGATGGACGGAATAACAAAAATATTTAAGCATGCGAAATGCGATGCGATAGTACTTGATGTTGATAAATATACACATATGTTTTGTTCTCCTATGACAAACCTCTATAGTTCAGAGGTAGGTTCCAAGCCAGATATTTAGTGGCAGTATATTTTTTTCATATATACAATTCTCTTCAATTCGTTCTTTTCTCTTCTTTTCATTTCATATAAGCTGAGAAGAACAACCCTTCCAGAAGGGGAGGTATTGCCGAATGACTATCTATCTGTGTGATAGAAGCCTAGTAGGATACCACATGTTGTTTAATTGCTTGTCAAGTACTAAAGGTTGGCCACCTTCTGTACTAACTATGCAATAGAACAAGTGTTCATGATCATAGTGATCTCTCAATAAATTCCTTTACTTCTATATGATGGATCAAGCTTTCGAAGATGGAGGCAGCTAGAGATGAAATGGTACCAAGTAAGGTGGTATTCCGATTCCAACGCGTCCTTGATACTAAGGTTGATGTGGTTATTAAAAGGTTATAGAACGCTAACGAGCAAAAGTGTAACCAGTATAGTATTATGTACGAAAAATGGTAACGACTACGAACTGGAAAAGAATGGGTAGTGAGAAGCAAAAGCTATAATGCTAGAAGCTATGATGAGAGTCTGTGCAATAGACTTGAGAGAAATTGGAATGATAACTTAACACGGATTGAGTTTTCTTACGATAATAGATCATATGTCAGTATTGAGATATCGCCTTATGAGATCCTTGAAGGAAGACAATGTCGATCTCCCTTATGTTAGGATGAAGATTGCAGAGCGCAAGATGCTCGGACCAGCAGTGGTCCAAAGGACCAAGGATATAATAGATGACGGCTGGTAGTAGCCCAAGATGGACATAAGAAGTATGTTGATTTGACACGAAAGGACAAAGAATAGGAAGTGGGAGACCTAGTGCTGTTATAGGTTTTCCCTTAGAAAGGATGGATGAGGTTTAAAAAGAAAGGAAAGCTAAGCCCACGAATTGTTGGACCCTTGGAAATATTAAGACGTATTGGGAAGTTAGCATATGAGCTAGCCCTACCCCCGAACATGTAGCAAGTTCATAACGTGTTCCACGTATAAGGAAGTGTAATTCGGATGCCAGACAAATAGGGGCATATGCGTGCATAGACATGTAACCAGACGTAACCTATATGGAGCAACCTGGAAGGGTTATAGATCAAAAATGGACAAGTGCTTAGAAGAAGGGTTATCATGCTAGTCAGGGTTTGTGGCAGAACCACAATGTGGGAAAATTGACTTGAGAGTTAGAAAGTGCAATGCTAAGAAAGTATCCCTATTCATTTTCTATCTGATTCTGGGACGGAATCCTTTTAAGGAGGGGAGACTGTAATAACCCCAATTTTTGGAATTTTTGAAACCCTTATGAATAGTGTTTTTCCTGATTATGCTGAATAAGAAAACTTTTCATGCCACACTTTGTAGAGGTTCTTTTATTGTCATTCTGAGATCTTATTAGTACTCTATATGGTATATAAGTGTATGTAAAGATCGTCAGAATCCAAATTGGAACACTTTAATTTTTCCCGAAAATCCACCAGATACCGAAAGAATTGAGTATAAGGGAACGGGATAAAAAGGATTTAAATTCAAGGATTATAAGAGAGGATCATAAAAGGAAAATATAATGTATTGAGGAAGGTTAAGGGAACCCAAGTAATAAGATCCCTCAAACGATAAACGAAAATGAAAGTTAAGCGAACCGTATAACAGATCAGCGGTCATTAGCCAAGTGATTAAGAGTTAATCAAAGGGTTAGTGGGGAGTGATGTCATCTCACCAACAAGAAGAGGACAAGTGTGGGAGGATGACATAGCATGATGACCTAAGCATGACCAAAAGAGAAGTGTGTTGTTGGTTGATTGTGAACCATACAAAATTCACCTTGGTTAAAAGTAATTAATCAAAACAAAGCAACCAACCAAGGCAAGCAAAACAAATCACAAAAACACAACTTGAATTCCTTTTTTTCTTCAAGAAAGATCTCGGCTTTTCCATGGAAATCAAGGGAACTTTTTTCAAAACTTAAGCTACACACCTTCATAATTCAAGAGGTTTGTTTCTTTAGCTTCCATAATTCATAACTTAGATGAGCCATAATTTTAAGCTCAAGATTCAATGATTATCATAGCTAATCAATTCATCAAAGTTCTTGGTGAATAGTGTTTTTCAAGAACTTGAAATTTTGATCTTGTGTTTTTGTTTAGATATAGCTTTGGTAAGGATTTTCAAGGGCGATTCCAAGCGCCCTAGTTACTTTTACTCACCAAGGAAGGTATAATCTCATACCCTAGCCCTAATTTTGTATAAATTAGAGTTAGTATATTTGTTATGGTTCATGAGAGGCATGGTTATTGTGTATTTAGAGATGTGTTGGTTTTGTGATGTGTTTGGAGTTGTAAATCTTGTTGATTAGTTAAAGAACTTAAGTAAAGCTTTTAGTTCATGTTGGGAAGTAGTATAAATTTGGAAATATTGAGTTGTTGGGGCTGTTGTAGCATTGTATGTATGGATTTTGGTTGTATGGTTGAATTGTGGTTGACTGGTGGTTGATTTGGAGTAGGATAAAAAAATTGGTAATCGCGTAAACATAGCCGTCGTAATGTCCGATTTACTTTAGACTGTTTTGTTCTTAATATTAGGACCCGAGAACTAACTATTAGGTTTTGACCACTGCCATGATTAGATAGTTCATGTTACGAGCTTCGTTTTGATATGTGGTTCGTTTGAATCCGATGTACGGTTTAGGAGAAACGACCTGTTTTAAGTAACGACGCTTCACGACCGAACCATTACCCCTCGCCTTACTTTGAAACATTGGTTAAAGACCTTAAATGACTAATTGGGGTATGAAACAATTATGTTAAGTGGATTAGGCAGTTGGTAAGGTACTCGCAAAAGAATTGCTTTAAAATTCTTAATGGTTAATTTATTAAAAATGGTTGAGTCGAGGGGACCCGAGCGACGTAAGTGAATCGTTAAGCGCAAAAGCAAGCGTTAGAGTCTAATTGGTTAAAGTCTAGATTCTTAAGCGACTTTGGTTTAATTCCAACTTAAATATGGTTTATAGGTTACCAGACTCATCCCAGGACTTTTACCACCCCCAGTCGCTCAGGCAAGTTTTCTACCCGTTATACTGTTGTTGTGATGTATACATATGTATATGCATTATCTTGTGATAGATGCATGGTGGTTAATTAGCAAATCTTGCGATATATTGGAGCATGTGATATGGTATATATGCATGTCTGTTTCATAATCCTGATATATATTATTGATTCAATTGCTTATAAGTTGCATAATACCTATGCTAGAGATAAGCAGCAGTTGCGTATATCCTTAGTATAGGGGACCCAAAAGTGAACATTTTCTAAATCCGGGAGTCGATGTTCCCGAGTATATTATATATATTTATATATATATAGATATAGTTTACAAAACTATGAATCTAATAAGGTTTATTCGATAACTTTATTTTTATTAATGGATATTATTTTGAATATTCATTCGAGGACATATGACTCCGTTTATTTTATTTAATGAATATTATTTTGAATATTCATTCGAGGACATATGACTCCGTTTATTTTATTTAATGAATATTATTTTGAATATTAATTCGAGGACATATGACCCTGTTTATTTTATTTAATGAATATTATTATTGAATATTCATTCGAGGACTTATGACTCCGATTATTTACTAATTATTATTCTTTATTTTATTAAAGAATAATGTGTCGATAATCAAACTCACTTTCGATTATTCAAATAAAGATAGTACTTTCATATAAGTATATCTTTGGTTAGTTAATATTCATTTCAAGTATAAGTTTTAAAACTTCTACTTCAATTATTTTTATAAAGATTATTCTTTATGGGAATATTATTTAAATAATAATATTCAGATATTTTTTAATATATTGGGACTGATTTATTTTATTAAATCAGCATCACTCCAAACATTCTTAAAAATATTTTCGAGTCTTCAAAATGATTTTAAAGGTTAAGGCGGATCCCAAAACTCATTTTTTTATATTTAAGAACCTTCTTTCGAAGGGGATTTAAATACTCGCTCAAAACCTGAGGGAACCGGCTCTGTGGTATATTTTATATTCGCAACAAGGTTTCTATTCTGATAAAAGAGTTTTTGATTACTTACCCAACACTCGGGAAGTAAAATTCTTAGAACAAGTTAATCCATTAACAGGCACCTCCTGGGAAATATCAGTGAGTTTTCCTTTCCAACTAGATACGACTTCTTGGTGGAGCCGTATCAACAAGTTCTACTTGGGGAAAGGGGGGACAAGCTTTACGTTTCAGAGTCATGGATTTCATCTGAACTAGGAGTGGCGTAAGTGGTCGAGTAGCGTAGGCCCAGCCTTATTATATTGGCCCAAATGGTCCGGAAGTTCCGCTAAGACGGTCCATTCCTTAGGAGTCCAGTGTTCGGTTGACAAATAAATCCGACAGGTTCTCCTCTACATGTAGAAAATGGTGGGGTTGCACTACTACGACTGATCATCGTAAGTGGTCTTCCTGGCGCGGCAAACTCCCGTAATGAGTTCATCATCCAATTGGATATTTCTGCAACACTACCCAGAGCACTTCGATAGAAAGGCTACGGTTGGGCGATTGTTGAGTGTTGGCAGGTTCAAGCTTTCAAAATGATGTTTGCATCAAATGAAGTATCTCGTAACTTCATTTTATTTTGATGATATTTTAAAGATTGATTCGATACAAGTTTTGTCTTGTAGCTTAATCTATGGGATGAACTAATTATAACTTGAACGGTGGTAGTTCAAGTAGTATTCGGAAAAGATATAAGTATATTGGAGTATCTTGTAACTTCATCTTTTAAACTTATATCTAGTAAATGATTATCTTATGCATGTCAAAGATTTTCAGAAAAACGTTGAGACAAGGGTAGATATATGAGATCACCTTGAAACGATATTTTTATATAGTTATAAACTGGAACTATGTGTGTATTATGCTTGGCAGAGTATTTCAAAGATTTTGAAAAGTATATATGTATATACTGAATATTTTGTGACTTGGTCGCGTTAAGATATCAGCTTGGTTTATTTCTTCTTGACCAAGACTTTCATGAGTACTATGAGAATGCTCATATATTGTTAATTATTATACATATTATTTTGGTGGGCTTGTTGCTCACCCTTGCTTTCTTCTTTCATCACACAACAACAGATAGAAAAGATGAACAGGACCAAGCTTCCAATTCGCAAGCGGTTAGGAAACGTTCCGCAGTTTTCTGGAAGAGTTGATGCCGTTGTAGCTGAGGTAGAAATTACCAATAGGCTAGACTTTCAACTTATGATGTACCAGACTTATGTATCTATATGAATTTTAATAATGGCAAAGAAATGTAAAGTTATTCAGAAACCCTTTTAAGGTGTAACGGTTTATAATTGTGGAATAAAATGACTTGTGTTATTTTTGGTATTCATCTCTGAGACTATAACTTGTGGTGTGTGTGTGCGTATATTGTGGGGTCACAGTACTCAGTAGTTGGTTGACTGTTAAGATTAAGTATTGATAAGGGAACTGGAACTCCTGACAACCCGAATCCCCGACCCCGGATTCTGATGTCAAGTTCTGATGTTCTGATTCAAGCTGAAAGTCAAGACTTAAGGGAAGGGAGACTACTGTCTACTACAAGGATCCCAAGATTCAGACACTTGATGAAGAGATTGCTAGAAGATTATTTCTCAAGCATAATCCTGGAATGGATTTAGAGACTTTAAAAGAGGAAGAAGCTAGATTTGCAGCTGAGAAGACAAATCTAAAGTCTAAAGCTTCTGATGCAACGAAACTCCAAGGCCTAAGGCAAAAGGCATTGTGATCAAGGAAAGGTTAAATTCTGAGGTTTCAAAGCCCAAGACAAGATCACAAGTTGAAGGTGATCCCAAGGATAAAGGGAAAGGAAAGATTGATGAACCAACAAAGCCACAGGAGATGAAGATTCCTCAAATCCTAATGAAGCCTGTATACAAACTGGTTTAAATATTTGATGATGTTGTTGCAGTAGATGAAATTGTTTAAACTCTGAAAAGAAGGAAGATAACTGAGGAATCTAAGACAACCTCTGACACAACTCAAGTTGTTCAGAATGAAGAACAACAAGCTACAGAAGAAACATCACATTCTGATCAAGTTATAGTAACACCCCCAAATCCGGGGTCGGGGATTCGGGTTGTCACGAGTTCCATTTCCCTTATCAATACTTAATCTTAACAGTCAACCAACTACTGCGTACTATGACCCCACAATATACACACACACACCACAAGTTATAGTCTCAGAGATGAATACCAAAAATAACACAAGTCATTTTATTCCACAATTATAAACCATTTCACCTTATAAAGGGTTTCTGAATAATTTACATATTCCTTGCTATTATGACAATTCATAAATATACATAAGTCCGGTACATCAAAAGTTGAAAGCCTAGCCTATTGGTAGATCCTACCTCAGCTACAACGGCATCAACGCCTACAGGAAACTGCGGAACGTTTCCTATCCACTCGCGAATTGGGAGCTTGATCCTGTTCATCTTGTCTATCTGTTGTTGTGTGATGAAAGAAAAAAGCAAGGGTGAACAACAAGCCCACCGAAATAATATGTATACTAATTAACAATATATGATCATTCTCATAGTATTCATGAAAGTCTTGGTCAAGAAGAAATGAACCATGTTTGATATCTTAACGCGACCAAGTCGCAAAATATTCAGTATATAAGTATATATACTTTCAAAATCTTAGAATCCTCTTCCATGCATAATATACATAGAGTTCCAGTTTATAACTGTATAAAAATATCGTAGCAAGGTGATCTCATATATCTAACCTTGTCTCAACATTTTTCTGAAAATCATTGTCATGCATAAGATAATCATTAACCAGATATAAGTTGAAAAGGTGAAGTTACGAGATACTCCAATATACTTATATCTTTTCCGAATACTACTTGAACTACCACCGTTCAAGGTATAATCAGTTTCAAAAGTTCATCACATAGATGAGACTACAAGATAAGATTTGAATAGATTCAATCTTTGAAATATTATTGAATGAAATGAAGTTGCGAGATACTTCATTAAGTCCCAATATATATATATCCATATATATCTCTCATACATTTCCTGAAAACCTCTGTCATGTAAAGTATGAACAGAGTTGTAATATCCAATGAATTTGGAAAGAAAAGAATTTTGGCATAAACCCGATATCTTGCTGATCAGGTAAAGATACCAATAAGTAACCTTTTCTACTAGTAGATGGATGAATCCCCCACCGGTCATCACCCTGGCCGCATTAGGACCTTGTGCTGGACCGCCACCCGGCCTCTTACGCGTTGATGGACTGCCACCCAGCCACTTACACTTTGATAGACCGTACCCCGGCCTGTCGCTTATGTCGACTGAATTAGATGGACTTACTTCCCGAACATTGGGCAAGTAATCAAATCGTTTTCCCAAAACAGCAACCTCGTTGCGAATATAAAATACACCACAGAGCCAGATCCCTTGGATTTTTAAGTGAATATTCAAGTCTCCTTCGAAAGGAAGATCTTAAATCTGAAAATGAGTTTTGGGATTCACTCTAACTTTTAAATTCATTTTGAAGACTCGAAAACATTTTTAAGAATGTTTGGAGTAATGTTGATTTAATGAAATAAATCAGTCTCGATATATTAGAAAATATCTGAATATTATTATTTAAATAATATTCCCATAAGGATAATTATTATAAAAATAATTGAAGTAGAAGTTTTAAAACTTATACTTGAAATGAATAATAAATAACCAAAGATATACTTAGACGAAAGTACGATCTTTATTTGAATAATCGAAAATAAGTTTGATTATCGAAACATTATTCTTTAATAAAATAAAGAATATTATTTAATAAAAGAAGCGCAGTCATAAGTCCTCAAATGAATATTCAAAATAATATTAATTTAATAAAATAAGCGGAGTCATAAGTCCTCGAATGAATATTCAAAATAATATTCACTAAATAAAATAAAGTTATCGAATAAACCTTATTCGATTAATAGTTTTGAAAACTATATCTATCTATCTATCTATCTATATATATATTATCGGGAACATCGACTCCCGGTTTAGAAAATGTTCACCTTTGGGTCCCCTATACTAAGGGTATACGCAACTACTGCTTATCTCTAGCATAGGTATTATGCAACTTATAAGCATTTGAATTAACAATTAGATATCAAGATTATGAAACAGGCATGCATATATACCATATCAGCATGCTCCAAAATATCACAAGATTTGCTAATAACAATCATGCACTTATCACAAGATAATGCATATGCATATATACATCACAACAACAGTATAACGGGAAAGCTCATCCTTGCCGAATGTAGTTTATGGTCCTCCAGCCTTTCATACTTTTGGAGAACTTCCTGCAATCAAGGAGACGAAAGGCTTTCTAAAGAGAGTTGCTTACTACGAAAAGGAAGATGCCACACTAGTCTTATTTTCTTATCACTTGTTCAATTTTAGCACTTCATCTTGATCCACTTGCATCACCTCGATCGACTAAGACAGAAGAAAGAGGGATTCTTGCTTTAACCAGTCCTGGAAAGACTAGATGGATGTTCCTGCCCTTTCGATTATGGATTTGAGAACAACCGATGCCATACTTCCACTAATTCCGTCTATTCGACACCGGCACAGGCTCAATTTTAGCTGATTTCCGAGATCTTAAAAGAAGGCTGAAAATACATGCATAGATAGTGGTCTAATTACGCGGCATGGATTCATCGATTGACGAATCGTGTTAAGTTGCTAGGAAGCCTTAGGGAGCCTTAATCTAACCTCCTACAAGCTTGATCTGTGCAAAGAAATCAAGAACACAAAGTTAGGTTTTGAAGTTTCTAAAAGTCCGATTTAAAGAACTGTAAAACTGAGGATCTTACCATGCTTATTTGGAAGAGACTTGTGAACAAGAGTTGTAGGCCATCTCAATACCTTTCCAACGAGCTATAGAACACAACATTTGAGTGAGTATTGAAGGAGATATGGTAGTTTGAAGTTGCTGCTCTGGTTTTGGCCGAGAGCAAGGGAAGAAAAAGTGAAGTAAAAATGTTTCTAGTTTGATTAAATGATTTGTGTGGTGTTTAGCTTGGTTACTTCCTTGTTGTTAATTAGTTGTTACCATGGTAAAAATTGTGTGGCTCACAATCAACCAACCAATCCCTCCATTTGTCATGCTTATATCACCATGCCTATGTCATCTTTCTCATATCATCCTCTTACACTTGTCTTCTTCTTGTTGGTGTGATGACATCATCATCCACTAACCTCTTTGATTAACCCCTATTACTTGGCTAATGACCGCTTATCTGTTATACGGTTCACTTAACTTTCGTTCTCGTTTATCGTTTGAAGGATCATACCTGGGATCTTATTACTTAGGTTCCCCTAAAAATTTCTCAATATTTTATATTCCTTTTATGATCCTCTCTAAAAATCCTTGAATTTAAATCCTTTTTATCATGTTACCTTATACTCAATTCTTTCGGTATCTGGTAGATTTTCGGGAAAAATCAAAGTGTTCGAATTTGGATTCTGACGATCTTTACATACACTTATTTACTTTATGGAATACTAATACAATCTTAGAATTTCCATAACAGTACTCCTATATAGTGTGGTATGATAATTTTTCTTAATCAACATCATCAGCAAAAGTTACTATTCATCAGGGTCTCAAAAATTCCAAAAATTGGGGTTATTATAGTCTCCCATCCTTAAAGGATTCCGTTCCGGAATCAGATAAAAATGAATAGGGATACTTTCTTAGCATTGCACTTTCTAACTCTCTAGTCAATTTTCCCACATTGTGGTTCTACCACCAACTCTGACTAGTTTGATAACCCTTCTCCTAAGCACTTGTCCCTTTTTGATCCATAACCCTTCCTGGTTGCTCCATATAGGTTACGTCTGGTTGCATGTCTATGCGCTCATATGCCCCTATTTGTCTGGCATCCGGATTACACTTCCTTAATATTGATACGTGGAACACGTTATTAACTTGCTACATGTTTGGGGGTAGGGCTAGCTCATATGCTAACTTCCCAATACCTCTTAATACCTCAAAGGGTCCAACAATTCGTAGGCTGAGCTTTCCTTTCTTTTTGAACCTCATCCATCCTTTGCAAGGGAATACCTATAACATCACTAGGTCCCCTACTTCCCACTCTTTGTCATTTCGTGTCAAATCAACATACTTCGTGTGTCCATCTTGGGCTACTACCAGCCGTCCTCTGATTAGATCTATTATATCCTTTGGATATAATCAACATACTCTTTGGACTACTGCGGGTCCGAGCATCTTGCGCTCTACAACTTCACCCTAACATATGGGAGATCGACATTGTCTTCCCTCAAGGATCTCATAAGGCGACACCTGGATAATGACATATGATCTATTGTCATAAGAAAACTCAATCTGCGATAAATGATCATTCCAAATTCTTTTAAGTCTATTACATAGACTCTCATAATAGCTTCTAGCACTATAGCTTTTGATTCTCAATACTCCTTCTTTTCTTGTTCGTAGTCATTACTATCTTCCGTACATAATACTATGTTGGATACACTTTTGTTCGTTAGTATTCTATAACCTTTTACTAACCGCGTCAACCTTAGTATCACGAACGCGTTTCAATTTTGGAGACAACACACTTGCAGTACTCATTTTCTAGCTGCTTCTATCTTTGGAAGCTTGATCAATCATATAGAAGTAAAAGAATTTATTGAGAGATCACTATGATCATGAACACTTGTTATATTGCATAGTTAGTACCAGAATGTGGCTAGCCTTTAGTACTTGACAAGCAATTAAACAACATGTGGTATCCTACTAGGCTTCTATCACATAGATAGATAATCATTCGGCAATACCTCCCCTTCTGGAAGGGTTGTTCTTCTCAGCTTACATGAAATGAAAAGGAGAGAAAAGAATGAATTGAAGAGAATCGTATATATATAAAAATACTGCCACAAAATATCTGGCTTGGAATCTACCTCTGAACTATAGAAGTTTGACATAGGAGAACAAAACATATACGTATATATATCAACATCAAGTACTATAGCATCACATTTCACATGCCTAAATATTTTTGCTATTCCGTCCATCATTCTATGGACCCATGCTCTTGCACGAGCTTATTAACAATCACCTTTGGAACTTCCTCGACATCAAAAATCGAATATGAGATTTCATTCTAGACATCATCGTTATTAGAATTCTATGCTTGCATCGCAACCTTTCTCGTATAGTAATACGACCCTCTATTTGATAAGAAGGAATAAATATTCAATTGGTAGATAATCGACTTAAATAGTCTATCAATAACAACTTATACATTATCACAACCCGATTAGTGGTACTCAATCTCAACATCCATTACAATACAACTCTCATGGTTGTAATCGCCTCATTATTCAAAGAATCGTTGATGCATTACTATAGTACACCACGGACCTACTATAGTCATTCGTTTTCTATGAAATCTTTATATATAACCACACAAAGTCCATACCTACCTTATCGAGTTCTTCTAAGGAGTTAACATAATCACCATTCATAATTCATGAAGAACACTCCAGATCCTGACGTACATTGATGACATGAAGCAGATAAAATTGCAGAAGAGTTTCAATCAAAGCAACGATAGCAGGTTAATACCACTCTTAATCATATGCCTTCAATAGAAGACTTAACTCAAAGGTTTGTTTAGTCCTTCTTGAAACATGGTCCTGACTTATCTCAAGATAGTACCTTCTAAGATAGATAGCTCACTCATGGCGATTACACGAATTAAACCTTAACCAAACTACTATTACGGTTGGGTATTGCACAGTCATCAGAAGGAATGTCAATCTTCCAAACCATAATACAACCTTCACAGCTTTAACCATCATCACTGTATTCCTCTGGCACGAGCGCCTATAATTGTCCTCTTACACTTAAAGTGTCGGCCATCTCTTTGCCTTTTCCTGATAGTAAAATTTCCTTACAATTAATGTCATTTTAACCACCTCCAACTAAATTTTCTACCTTATTTTAATCACTGCTTATGTGAAAAAGCTTTTCTTAAGTTATGGTGAGAAAAGAAAAAAAAAATCACCATTTTTCCATAAGTCATTGCCTTAGTCTTTAGATGTGAACATTATCACGGCTGACTCTCGATCATACTTAGGACGTCTCTTATCTTGGTTCCTTCTTGTTTTCACCAATCTCGACCCTCATTGGGTCGATCTATACTTTCTTATGGTTCAATACGTGCCCCACCTTGCATTATTATAATTACGTCATATTTCCTTTATCAAAATTTCTTTTCTTGAGAACTTTGAATACTACCTTTCTCCTTGTAAAACCTCTAAGGTTATCCTTAAATCCTTCATCAGGTACACCCTTGGCTCAGGGCATATCAAGATACCATTTACTAATACCAAAATCATTGTCTATATACTTCTGAAAAATTTCCCCACTGATCCTTGAAGGTTGTTGTTACCTTAATCCTTTCCAATTCATACTGTCAAAACTCATACTGTCCCTATTAAGGGTGAAATGCCAACCTTCATGCATTCCCCTATGGTTCATCTCAAGTTATCGAGGTTATATCCTTAATTCCTCCTTTAAAAAGGTACTCGCATCCTTCCATGGGTAAATCTAGTCATATATCCCTGATAAGGGTATCTTATTCAATCATTTCCACCTTGATATTCTATACCAAATTTCATAATAATATCTTTATCCAAAATGAGGTCAATCCATATGGCCTCCAAAAGACAATAACGGTTATCCACTTTTCTTTCCTGATTTGGTAATGATAACATGGATGTTCTGGAAGATATTGGTCGTGTTCAACGTGAACTTCTTCTTAATAATTCCTCATTTACTTTTGTTGTTTATCTCAACAGTCATCTCAATGTTGGGATATCTTTCATACCTGGCGTCTCCCTTTCTGGGTATCATGCCACCGGTCTTACACTTCACATTCTTGAAGGTCACTTCCTTCATCCAATTTTCCTAATTTCTTACTTTCTTGTCTCCTCAGTCTATCCGCGTCTCATTATTTATCCTTCGAACTATCTCAAGGTTTCCTCGAATCCTCCCAACTTACAGGGGATAAAATATATGTATCTCTTATGCCTTCAACCCTCAACTTTAACTTATGGTGAATCACCCTCATCATGACGAATACATACTTTTCTATTTCTATTACTACGATTCTTTAGGGTTTCCTCATACCCAACTCCCTTATCATTCCTCAAACTCTATTGTCTTTTATATCCCTTTATACTCCTTCCCTTTTCAGTCTTTTATTTTCGTTTCTAATACAACAATTACATGAACCAACACAACATAAGCATTGATTTCAAACATCCCGTCATTCTGGATTTGAATCCTCAGAACGAATCTTGACGACTTTTATAACTTAGATTCCTAATTCATCATACTCATCCGCTTTTGTTCTGGCTCTAAAGCTTTTACACTATCTCCATAGCCTTGGGAATTACTTTCCCGAAAACAATTGACTGAACTTTAATCAGTTTATTCTAACCTTTGGCTCCGTGCCTTTCTTGGTCTTTCACCAGCGGGTGGCCTCTCTCTTAGGAGGGTAAGTGACAAAAATGGTCTTTTGTGATTCGTCCATCATTTAGAATCTCAAATGCTTCCTATATTTTCCTTTAGCCAGGCTCTCGCCTCTACTGGGTTCGCTTGTTCCTTGGAACTCTGAGAGCTTAGCGACTTAAAGGTCCTGAAAGAATTTCCCATCGCACTGTCTCCTCAGGGTGGTGGTTGGGGATAATAGTCTAAGTTCTTTTTAGACAGGTCCATGAATTGCCGTATAGGAGTATCGTCTCGGGTCTCCTTTCCTTACTCAACTTTCTGTTTCCTTAGTATGCAATGTTTCATCCTTCTCCCATACTTGGGGTTATCTTATACGTTAAAATCCTTGTTTTCCACTTCATTATGTTATGGGCTCGTTCTTTCTTGATGGCAACCTCCCTGACTATCACATTCGGGGTTTGCCCTAAATCTTATTCCTCGAGCTATGGATTTCATCTAAGATCCAGTCCTTAAGCTCTTAAACGTTTGGAACCCAAATTCTGTAGGAATACCTCGTTATTCCCTTATCATCTTTCTTGGTATTAATCTCTTCTCCAGTCATTGACTCTCTGCCTTCATTCATCACTTTTTCTTGGCACAATATGATCTTTTTCGATAATTTGGGTTGTATTGCAATCTCAAACAGCGTGTCGGTACCGGTTGCGGTTACCTTCACTTCTATTTCCATTTTCTCAAAATCTCTTATCAACTCTCCCAAAGACATTTTCATCTTGAGTCTCTCCTTTATACTAAGGGCATTAGCGACCATTTTGGCTTTCCCTGGATGATAAAGAATCTCATAATCGTAATCCTTGATTAGCTCTAACCACCTCCTCTGGCACATGTTGAGCTCTTTCTGCGTGAAAATGCACTAGAGCACTTATGGCTTGTGTAAATCTCGCACTTCTCTCCATACAAGTAGTGCCTCCAATCTATAGGGCAAAACTATTGCCACGAGCCCAAGCTCATGGGTGGGGATATCGAATTTTATATTCCCTTAATTGTCTTGACGCGTACGCGATTACCTTGTTGTGCTGTATAAGAAGCACCCTAATTCCTTATATGAAACGTCACTACAAATCACTAAATCTCCTTTTCCATCCGGCAACGCCAACATAGGAGCCGTCACCAACCTTTGCTTTAGTTCTTAAAAGCTTTTCTCGCATTTTTCTGTCCATTCAAACTTCTCAGTCTTACGAGTAAGCCGCGTTAAAGGGGCTACTATCTTTACAAACTTGAACGAACCTCCGGTAGTGACCGGCCAATCCTACCTCTGGTAGTTTCCCTAACCATGGTCATCAATTCCTCAGTGGTCCTTTATTCATTCTTGTCAGGATCCTCCACGGGATCCTCCTCAGCAACAATCCCTTCTAGGACAACATCCTCAACCGCTACATCCTCAATATGAACATCATCCGGTCCTGCGTTAGGACGCTCTATCGGATCCACAATCCGATCTCCAATTAGTATAAAACATCATCGCGCTGTTGCTCCTCAACCTCAGGGTTCGGAGTCCCGCTACCATATACGATAACGAACTACGCTTCTATCACGATATTTATAAGGGTTCCCATAAGGGTTTTAACTGTCAGTACTACGTTAGGTAGTCCGACTATGAACTTGGCAAGAGTCCTTATTATCTTAGTGAACTTATTATTTTAACGTCACATCATCTCCGAGGTTTATAACGCTTAGCTCTGATACCATTTCTGTAACACCCCCAAATCCGGGGTCGGGGATTCGGGTTGTCACGAGTTCCATTTCCCTTATCAATACTTAATCTTAACAGTCAACTAACTACTGCGTACTGTGACCCCACAATATACACACACACACCACAAGTTATAGTCTCAGAGATGAATACCAAAAATAACACAAGTCATTTTATTCCACAATTATAAACCATTTCACCTTAAAAAGGGTTTCTGAATAATTAACATATTCCTTGCCATTATTACAATTCATAAATATACATAAGTCTGGTACATCAAAAGTTGAAAGCCTAGCCCATTGGTAGATCCTACCTCAGCTACAACGACATCAACGCCTACAGGAAACTGCGGAACGTTTCCTATCCGCTTGCGAATTGGGAGCTTGATCCTGTTCATCTTGTCTATTTGTTGTTGTGTGATGAAAAAGAAAGCAAGGGTGAGCAACAAGCCCACCGAAATAATATGTATAATAATTAACAATATATGAGCATTCTCATAGTACTCATGAAAGTCTTGGTCAAGAAGAAATGAACCAAGTTTGATATCTTAACGCGACCAAGTCGCAAAATATTCAATATATAAGTATATATACTTTCAAAATCTTAGAATCCTCTTCCATGCATAATATACATAGAGTTCCAATTTATAACTGTATAAAAATATCGTAGCAAGGTGATCTCATATATCTAACCTTGTCTCCACGTTTTTCTGAAAATCTTTGTCATGCATAAGATAATCATTAACCAGATATAAGTTGAAAAGGTGAAGTTACGAGATACTCCAATATACTTATATCTTTTCCGAATACTGCTTGAACTACCACCGTTCAAGGTATAATCAGTTTCAAAAGTTCATCACATAGATGAGACTACAAGATAAGATTTGAATAGATTCAATCTTTGAAATATTATTGAATGAAATGAAGTTACGAGATACTTCATTAAGTCCCAATATATATATATATATATCCATATATATCTCTCATACATTTCCTGAAAACCTCTGTCATGTGAAGTATGAACAGAGTTGTAATATCCAATGAATTTGGAAAGAAAAGAATTTTGGCATAAACCCGATATCTTGCTGATCAGGCAAAGATACCAATAAGTAACCTTTTCTACTAGTAAATGGATGAATCCCCCTCCGGTCATCACCCTGGCCGCATTAGGACCTTGTGCTGGACCGCCACCCGGCCTCTTACATGTTGATGGACTGCACCCAGCCACTTACACTTTGATAGACCGCACCCCGGCCTGTCGCTTATGCCGACTCAATTAGATGGACTTACTTTTCGAACATTGGGCAAGTAATCAAATTGTTTTCCCAAAACAGCAACCTCGTTGCGAATATAAAATACACCACAGAGCCGGATCCCTTAGATTTTTGAGCGAATATTCAAGTCTCCTTCGAAAGGAAGATCTTAAATCTGAAAACGAGTTTTGGGATCCGCTCTAACTTTTAAATTCATTTTGAAGACTCGAAAACATTTTTAAGAATGTTTGGAGTAATGCTGATTTAATGAAATAAATCAGTCCCGATATATTAGAAAATATCTGAATATTATTATTTAAATAATATTCCCATAAGGATAATTCTTATAAAAATAATTGAAGTAGAAGTTTTAAAACTTATACTTGAAATGAATAATAAATAACCAAAGATATACTTATACGAAAGTACGATCTTTATTTGAATAATCGAAAATAAGTTTGATTATCGAAACATTATTCTTTAATAAAATAAAGAATATTATTTAATAAAAGAAGCGGAGTCATAAGTTCTCGAATGAATATTCAAAATAATATTCATTTAATAAAATAAGCGGAGTCATAAGTCCTCGAATGAATATTCGAAATAATATTCACTAAATAAAATAAAGTTATCGAATAAACCTTATTCGATTAATAGTTTTGAAAACTATATCTATATATATATAAATATATATATATATATATTATACTCGAGAACATCGAATCCCGATTTAGAAAATGTTCACCTTTGGGTCCTCTATATTAAGGGTATACGCAACTACTGCTTATCTCTAGCATAGGTATTATGCAACTTATAAGCATTTGAATCAACAATTAGATATCAAGATTACGAAATAGGCATGCATATATACCATATCAGCATGCTCCAATATATCGCAAGATTTGCTAATAACAATCATGCACTTATCACAAGATAATGTATATGCATATATACACAACAACAACAATATAACGGTTAGAAAACTTGCCTGAGTGCTCCCGGATAGACTTAAGCTTAGAGTGGGTCCGATAACCTATGAACAACAACATAAGTCAGAATTAAACCCCGGTCGCTTAAGAAACTAGACTTTAACCAATTGAACCCCAACGTTCGCTTTTGCGCTTAACGATTCACTTAAGTCGCTCGAGTACCCTCGGCTCCACCATTTTTAATAAATTAACCATTAAGAATTTTAAGGCGATTCTTTCGCGAGTAACCTACCAACTGCCTAATCCACTTTACATAATTGATTCATACTCCAATTAGTCATTTAAGGGCCTTAACCAAGGTTTCAAAGTAAGGCAAGGGGTAATGGTTCGTTCGCGAAACGCCGTTACTTAAAACGGTCGTTTCTCCTAAACTGTACATCGAATTCAGGCGAACCACACATCAAAACGAAGATCGTAACATGAAATATCTAAACATGGCAATGGTCAGACTCTAACAGTGAGTTCACGGGTACTGAAGTTAAGAACAAAACAGTCTAAGGTAAATCGGGCATTACGACGTTTATGTTTACGCGATTTCCAATTTAATTAACACTCTAAATTATCATCAATTCATTTACAACCACCAATACAACAATATTCAACCATCATACTACAAACTCAGTCCCCAACTCCAAGTTTTACCAATTTATCCAACCAATCAAAGACCCAATATTCAAAACCAATACAAATCCACCAAAACTACTTATAATCAAAGATCAAGCCTTAATACTAACAATGCTTCAATAAAACTTAATGGAATCATAAAATCAAAGCTAGGGTTTGATGTTGATACCTTCCTTGGTAGGTGTTAAGTTTCTAGGAAGCCTTAAGGAGCCTTAATCTAACCTCCTACAAGCTTGATCTTTCCAAAGAAATCAAGAACACAAAGTTAGGTTTTGAAGTTTCTAAAAGTCCGATTTAAAAAACTGTAAAAATGAGGGTCTTACCATGCTTATTTGGATGAGACTTGTGAACAAGAGTTGCAGGCCATCTCAATCCCTTTCCAACGAGCTATGGAAAACAACATTTGAGTGAGTATTGAAGGAGATATGGTAGTTTGAAGTTGATGCTCTGGTTTTGGCCGAGAGCAAGGGAAGAAAAAGTGAAGTTAAAATGTTTCTAGTTTGATTAAATGATTTGTGTGGTGTTTAGCTTGGTTACTTCCTTTGTTGTTAATTAGATTGTTACCATGGTAAAAATTGTGTGGCTCACAATCAACCAACCAATCCCTCCATTTGTCATGTTTATGTCATCATGTCTATGTCATCTTTCTCATGTCATCCTCTTACACTTGTCTTCTTCTTGTTGGTGTGATGACATCATCATCCACTAACCTCTTTGATTAACCCCTAATTACTTGGCTAATGACCGCTTATCTGTTATACTGTTCGCTTAACTTTCGTTCTCGTTTATCGTTTGAGGGATCATACCTGGGATCTTATTACTTAGGTTCCCCTAAACCTTTCTCAATATTTTATATTCTTTTTATGATCCTCTCTAAAAATCCTTGAATTTAAATCATTTTTATCATGTTACCTTATACTCAATTCTTTCGGTATCTGGTAGATTTTCGGGAAAAATCAAAGTGTTTGAATTTGGATTCTGACGATCTTTACATACACTTATTTACTTTATGGAATACTAATACGATCTTAGAATTTCCATAACAGTACTCCTATATAGTGTGGTCTGATAATTTTCCTTAATCAGCATCATCAGCAAAAGTTACTATTCATCAGGGTCTCAAAAATTCCAAAAATTGGGGTTATTACAGTCTCCCCTCCTTAAAAGGATTCCGTCCCGGAATCAGATAAAAATGAATAGGGATACTTTCTTAGCATTGCACTTTCTAACTCTGAAGTCAATTTTCCCACATTGTGGTTCTACCACCAACTCTGACTAGTTTGATAACCCTTCTCCTAAGCACTTGTCCCTTTTTGATCCATAACCCTTCCTGGTTGCTCCATATAGATTACATTTGGTTGCTTGTCTATGCGCTCATATGCCCCTATTTGTCTGGCATCCAGATTACACTTCCTTAACATTGATACGTGAAACACGTTATGAACTTGCTACATGTTTGGGGGTAGGGCTAGCTCATATGCTAACTTCCCAATACGTCTTAATACCTCAAAGGGTCCAACAATTCGTAGGCTCAGCTTTCTTTTCTTTTTGAACCTCATCCATCCTTTCCAAGGGAATACCTATAACATCACTAGGTCCCCTACTTCCTACTCTTTGTCATTTCGTGTCAAATCAACATACTTCGTGTGTCCATCTTGGGCTACTACCAGCCGTCCTCTGATTAGATCTATTATATCCTTGGTCCTTTGGACTACTGCGGGTCCGAGCATCTTGCGCTCTACAACTTCATCCTAACATAAGGGAGATTGATATTGTCTTCCCTCAAGGATCTCATAAGGTGACACCTGGATAATGACATATGATCTATTGTCATAAGAAAACTCAAACCGCGATAAATGATCATTCCAAATTCTTTTAAATCTATTACACAGACTCTCATAATAGCTTCTAGCACTATAGCTTTTGATTCTCAGTACTCCTTCTTTTCTTGTTCGTAGTCATTACTATCTTCCGTACATAATACTATGTTGGATACACTTTTATTCGTTAGTATTCTATAACCTTTTACTAACCGCGTCAACCTTAGTATCACGAACGCGTTTCGATTTTGGAGACAACACACTTGCAGTACTCATTTTCTAGCTGCTTCTATCTTTGGAAGCATGATCAATCATATAGAAGTAAAGGAATTTATTGAGAGATCACTATGATCATGAACACTTGTTCTATTGCATAGTTAGTACAGAAGGTGGCCAGCCTTTAGTACTTGACAAGCAATTAAACAACATGTGGTATCCTACTAGGCTTCTATCATACAGATAGATAGTCATTCGGCAATACCTCCCCTTCTGGAAGGGTTGTTCTTCTCAGCTTACATGAAATGAAAAGGAGAGAAAAGAACGAATTGAAGATAATCATATATATATAAATACTGCCACAAAATATCTGGCTTGGAATCTACCTCTGAACTATAGAGGTTTGTCATAGGAGAACAAAACATATACGTATATATATATATATATATATATATATATATCAACATCAAGTATTATAGCATCACATTTCACATGCCTAAATATTTTTGCTATTCCGTCCATCATTCTATGGACCCATGCTCTTGCACGATCTTATTAACAATCACCTTTGGAACTTCCTCGACATCGAAAATCGAATCTGGGATTTCATTCTAGACATCATCGTTACTAGAATTCTATGCTTGCATCGCAACCTTCCTCGTATAGTAATACGACCCTCTATTTGATAAGAAGGAATAAATATTCAATTGGTAGATAATTAACTTAAATAGTCTATCAATAACAACTTATACATTACCCATGATCCATGCTGTCTCCATCAGCATTTTCTAATGCTCCCTATGTAGTTATGCTCTCTGAGACTTCAGAATTTGAGTTTGATATCAATATCAGCTTGCTCCCCCTGAACAGGTGCATTTTCCCTGGGAGTAGTTACCACATTTTCAAAGACATCAGAATTTAACCCGTCAGAATTTACAGGATCAGGATTTAGGTCATCAGAATTTACAGAATTAGAATTTAAATCTTTATTTTTAAATCTCAGCTGATCATGATTATTGAAATCTTCAAGTCCAGTAATCTTTTTATCATTAAAAGATACATTGATAGATTCCATGACAACCCTTGTTCTTAAATTGTAGACTTTGAAGGCTTTTGGGGAAAGTGGATATCCAACAAAAATTCCTTCATCAGCTTTTAGATCAAATTTTAACAGCTGTTCAGGATGAGTCTTAAGAACAAAACACTTGCATCCAAATACATGAAAGTATTTAAAATTTGGCTTCTTTTTCTTCACTATCTCATATGGTGTTTTTCCATGCTTGTTTATAAGTGTAGCATTCTGTGTAAAACAAGCAGTCTGCACAGCTTCATCCCAAAAGTAGGTTGGTAGCTTTGCTTCATCAAGCATAGTTCATGCAGCTTCAATGAGAGTCCTGTTCTTTCTTTCTACAACTCCATTTTTCTGTGGAGTTCCAGGTACAAAAAATTCCTGCTTTATTCCATGCTCTTTGCAGAACTCTTCCATGATTGAATTCTTGAACTCAGTGCCATTATCACTTCTTATTATTTTAACAGAATCTTTGACCAACTTATCCAGCTGTCTGACATGATCAGTTAGAGTAGATGCAGTTTCATTCTTCTTGTGCAAGAAATACACCCAAGTGTATCTTGTGAACTCATCCACTATAACCATAGCATATTTCTTCTTTGTAATTGATATAACATTGACTGGACCAAATAGATCAATATGCAGTAAGTGATAAGGCTCAAGAATTGAGGATTCAGTTTTGCTCTTGAATGAAGATTTTCTTTGTTTTTTCTTTTGACATGAATCACAAAGACCATCAGGAGCAAATACTGATTTTGGCAGTCCTCTCACAAGATCTTTCTTTACTAGCTCATTTATGTTGTTGAAATTTAAATGAGAGAATCTCTTATGCCAATTCCAGCTTTCTTCAATTGATGCTCTACTTAATAGACAAATTGCAGAACCATCAGAGTTTGTTGAAAGTCTGGCTTTATAAATGTTACCATGTTTGTCACCTTTCAGAACCACTTTGCCTGTAGAATTACTTAGAACTTCACAGTGTTCTTCAAAAAAATCCACATGATAACCTCTGTCACAGATTTGACTCACACTTAGCAGATTGTGTTTAAGTCCTGAGACAAGAGCTACTGTTTCATTGATGACATTCCCAAGATTGATATTTCCATATCCCAGAGTTTTTCCCATGTTGCCATCTCCATAAGAAACTCCTGGGCCAACTTTCTCCAAAAAGTATGATAGTAGGGCTTTATTTCCAGTCATATGTCCTGAACATCCACTGTCTAGAACTAGGATGTTTTTCATGTTGCCCTGAAATCACAAAGACCACTATTGGTTAGTTTTAAGGACCCAGACTTGCTTGGATCCTTTGGCCTTTTTAAGTTTGTTAGTATTTGCAGCGAATTTAGTTTCAGAGTTTATTCTAACATGCTATTTATCAGATTTTATATCAGACTTTGCATCAAACTTTACAGTAGAAGGAATTACACTAACATTCTTTAAATAAGGTTTTATTTGATAATATTCATAGTACAAACTATGATATTCCCTACAAGTATAAATGGAATGTCATAAACTACCACAATGAAAACAAGGATTTTGTGGTTTAAACCTAACAAACTGACTCTTAACTCCTGATCTATGAGGGAAAAAGTTTATATCTTTATTTTTCCTGCAAAAAGAAGCAAGATGGTTAGAGTTTCCACAGTTATGGCATTTCTTTCTAGGAGCATTAGGAATAGGCATATAATTATTGCTTTTATTCACACCTTCCTTTCCATTTCTATTTTTCCTAGCTTCCTTTACCTTGTTCACATTTCTAATCTCTTTCAGCTTATGCTTAAGCTGCTTCTTTGTCATTAAACCTATGTTTACTAAAGCTGGTTTGTCCTGTTTCAATTTGTCAGAAGTTGACTTTTCTTTGACTTCTGTTCTAGAATCTTTTATCTTTTCAGAATCGGACATTAAAGTTTTTGCTACAAACTTAACAAGATTAACTTTAGGTTTTTCAGGTTTCGTGGTAAAGTTTGGTTTAGATGACACATTTTCCTTTTCTACTTTATCATCTTCATAACCTAAGCCCTCTTTCCAGTTTCCACTACTTAGTATATTCTGAGTTGTTCTGCCAGAGTTAGTCCCAGTTTTGATGATTTCTCTTTCCCTTTCTAATTCAGATTTAAGGGATTTATTCAGTTTTAGCACTTCATCTCTAACATACAAAGCATCATCTCTTTCTTTCTGAGTTTGATGGAACATAATTAACTCTTTTTCTAAATAGTCATTTCTGTTTCTAAGAGCAAGACTTTCAGATGTTAATCTTTCATTTGTTAAAGTCTGATCTCTAAAACTAATGAACATGGTTTTAAGATATAATCTCAACTCAGTAATATCATCAGTATAAAAAGCAAAAGTTGTTTGAGGTACCTTCAATTCAGCAGTGTCAGTACTGCTATTCGCATTTTCCATCAAGGCATAGTTCACCTCATTTTCAGAATCTGAAGTGTCTGTCCAGGCTTTCTTCTTTGTGATAAGTGCCTTGCCTTTATCACTTTTTCCTTTCTTGCAATCAGGAGATATGTGGCCTCTTTCACCACAATTGTAGCATTTGACATTTGAGTTGTCTCCTCTGTCAGACTTTATTCCTTTGCCTTCAGACTTTCTGAATCCTTTCTTTTCAGAACTTCCACCTTTCCTGGAAAACTTCTTGCCCATTCTGAATTTCCTATAGGCTATCTTTGTGATACCCTTTACCATAAGAGCAAACAGTTGTATCATCTCTGCATCAACAACCAATTCAGATAAACTTTCAGTTTCTGAATCATCATCATCAGAATCTGATGATTCTGAATCAGACTTTATGATGAGAGCCTTTCCTTTGCCCCTCTTTGAGATAACAACTTTAGGAGATTCCTCCTCAGCTTTAAGAGCAACTGTCTTTGACTTTCTTCCATTCCTCTTGCTCCTTTAATCCATCTCAAGTTCATGAGTCTTGAGCATACCATAAATTTCATCAAGAGTAGTTTCAGTAAGGTCATAGTTATCTCTAATGGTAGTAGACTTCAAATCCCAATTTTCAGGAAGAGCTAAAAGGAATTTCAGATTTGAATCTTCAAGATCATATTCCGTGTCCACCAGTGACAGATCATTCAAGAGTTTGGAAAACCTGTCATATAAATCAGTTAATGACTCATCAACTTTTGAGTCAAAGTGCTCATACTCTTGAGTGAAAATAATCTTCCTGTTCTTTTTTATTGCATCAGTTCCCTGGCATCTTGTCTTCAAAGCATCCCATATCTCCTTTGCAGTCTTGCATCCAATTACCCTGTTTAACATGACATTATCAATTGCACTATGCAGCAAATGCCTTACCCTTGCATCCTTGGCAATAGATGAGATATCTTCAGGTGTGTATTCACCTTTCTCCTTTGGTATGGTTTTTGCTGGTTCATCAGCAACTGCAACAGAGAGCTTTGTAGGCTTATATGGTCCTTCATTAATTCTATCAAGGTATTCTAGATCTGTAGCTTCCAGAAACATAGCCATCTTTACTTTCCATATAGGATATTTAGATGGTCTCAGTATGGCAACCATAATAGTCTCATATCGACTGTGGGTTTGAGTGTTTTGAGTATCTTGATGTTTGGTGGGCTTAGTTGAAGTTTGTGTTTCTTTAGACATGATTGATTGTTTGGATCTTACTGTATGTGTGCTAACAGAAAGGCTCTGATACCACTTGTTAGGTCACACAACACTATAGAAGGGGGTTGAATATAGTGTTTATACAATCAAATCGATTTCGAACACACGTATGTAACAGTAATCAAATATATTCAATATAATAAACTCTATTACAATAGAACAATTGTTCTCTCTCAGTGATGAACATATCACTAAGAGCTGCTAGGTTACAATGTATAATGTTCTCGATAATGATAACACATATAGTGTAAACCCTAAGCTGTGTTTATATAGTACACAGTTACAAGATATCTTCTAATTAATATGGAATATAATTCTATCTCCTAAAATATATCAATCAGATATCTTCTACAAGTCTTCTAGTCTTCTAACTCTTCAAGCATAACTTCTATTGTTTTAGTCACGATCCTTTCCTGTAAATCAGCTGCTCTCCTTATCTGAAGTATCCGTACTTAAGTTCTGATATAAATCCTGACGGCCTTAAGTTCTGATATAAGTCCTGACTTCAGTAAGTTCTGATTTCTAGTAAGTCCTGATATTAAGTTCTGAAACTAAACACAATAGATTAGACATGACATCTCAAATATATCTAACAAGGACAATTATACATGACAACTCTGTATCTATGGCGGTGACTTGCTCAATTGGAGGCCAACAAATTGAGTTCAATGAGTTAGATGTGAATGCAGCTTTGGGTCTTCTAACTTAAAATCTGGTGGAAGTGCCAACACAGAATGAGCTAGTTGAGTTCATGGATTTCATAAACTATGGTGGAAGAATCAACCTAGCAAGTCTGAACAGAACAAACCTGAGGAAAGAATGGTTCTTCTTATTTGATTCTATAGTGAGGGCTTTCACCTGCAGAAAAATAGGATATGACAACATATCAATTGTGGTGCAGAAGCTGGTGTTCTCCATAGCCTACAACAGACACCTAAATGTTGGTCTATTGATCCTGGAAGAACTTTCCACCAGTATCACAATGCCCCTAGCTGCAAGAGGTAAGGAAATTTTATTTCTTAGATTTATTATGTCTACTTTAAATCATAAAGTATCATACATTCATTTACTTAATGGTATAGATGGTACAAAAATAGGCAATTGTAAGCAAGTTTCCAAAATTATATTTGGCTCATTTACTACAAAGAACAAGGTAACTGTAAGTCTCAAAATCACTCCATTCATAATGGAGAGGTTTAAGACTTACCCTTACCCCATGCCTGACATGAGGTCAAATGTTGAATCTAGTACAACTATGGCTCCTATCTCTGTGGAAGTGTAAACACAGGACAACCAACAGGGGCCTTCCCAAGCTGAGACCACTTCTTCTGTACCACTATAATCTAGGAAGCCAACCACTTCATCCTCTCAAAAGGGTGAAGTGAGTAAAAAGAAGAGAAAGCAGGCAACCCTGACAATCATTAATGAGAGTGGTGAGGAACAAACAGAAACTGAGTCACCCTTGGTAAAAAAAACCAATGAAGGCTAAAAACTTAGAGTTGACCACTCAAGCCACCTCTACATCCTCTCAAAAGGATGTAGTTGTAACATAGGGATAAAAAACAGACTCTAGGGACATCCTCTCAACAGGGTGTCTCTATTGAAAAGATCACTCTCACTAGTGCACCATGTAATGAGTCTGCACAACCATCACTTGAACAAATTCAAGTGTATGAAAGGAGAAATAAGGATGGCACACACAAGGATAGCACATCCCTTGAAGCTCCCTCATCTATTCAGGGGGAGCTGCCAACACTCAATACTGAAATTCAAAATCTTCTATCTAAAATGTCTTCTTCCTACAATGAGACACTTGAATCTAATCATCAAGTATTGCCAACTTCAAGTGACATAGTTCAAGAAACTGTGCTCACCACCCAGACACCAAATCTAGATGGGGAGAGGATACTAGACAGGGTAGACCTTGATGACACCATCACAAACATGGGGGATTCATCAATTTTTACTGAAGACCCCATGGTAGTTACAGATGTACCTTTATGTGGAAATCAACCTTCACATGATGTAAGGTTTGAGGGTAGTACTCCTGAGGGGGAGCTATCTAAATCCTCTCCAATTTAATTGGAGGTTCCTGTTACAAGAACAACTCCCCTCACAACCCTAGCTGAAATTGCACTAACAATTGAATCTAGAAGTTCAATTTCCAATGATCCTGCTATAGGGGAGGCAAGTTTATCACATTCAAGTGCAAGCTCACTGTAAAAATAAGCAAGGGTTTGAGGCTAGAGTACATGACAGTAACCTAGCCAACTCCCCTCTAATTCAATTGGAGGTTCCCACTACAAGTGAGGAACAATAAACTGTCAAAGTCATAGAGCAATCTGTGAGTCAAACTGTGACTCTAGTCACAGGTGGTTCAGTTTCTTCAGACCAACCTTCTACTTCTCAACCTCAACAACCACGCCTCATCTCACAATGACTATAGACAACTAAAACTCAACCTAAAACAGTAGATGATCTCCTTGTTGAGCAAATTTCTGGACTAGCCAACATCTCACAACACCTTTTTACCTCAAATAGGAGCAACCAAGACTATCAAGCCATTCTTCTAACATACAATGAAGAAGTTGAAAAGAAAAAGCAGAAAATAGTCAATGAAGCTGAGCAAGATGGGAATATAGATGCTTGGTTATCTAAAGAATTTTCTATGGAAATGGATCAGGTCTTGGCTAGGTTTAGAGATGAATATGTCATCATACTGGGAAGCAATGCCAAGGTCCTGACTCCACAAGATGTCTATGATGTAATCAATGATGTATACAAAGCTCAATTCAAGGCTTTTCACCTATTTGGTAAAGCTCTAGAACTCAAGTTGATTGGTCATGAAGACAAGATAAGGAAGCTGGTGAGAGAGAAGATGGATGAGATTATTCTTTCTCAAGTCAATATCACTTCTAAATTTCAACATTTTGCTGACCAAATGGCAAGATTTGATCCGACTTCTGTGGAAAAAGATGTCAAAAATATCAGACAATCTTTCATTGCTTTGCATGAGGTGGTTCAACAACAAATTATAAGTTCAAATGATAAAAGCTAAAATTGAACCAGCTTCATCAAAGCAGATATGAGCCTTCTGCACTGCTCATGGATGGAATAAGGGAAGCTGTGGAAGGACCTTTGGGTCCTTAGTCCTTCTAAGCTCTCAACAACCTACTTCAACATCTACAAATCTCCAGATTCAGGCTCTCCAACATCAAGTCTCAACTCTGCAATCCTTCAATGATTCTCTCACAGCTCAAGTGCAAACTCTCACCTCTCTGGTGCAGAGTCAACAGGAAGACATACAGACCTTGGTGGACTCCCACAAGCACTTACAAATGCAAAATTCTATGGCTTTGGGAGCTATCATGGGCAAGCTTAACATTCCCTTGCCTGCACTTCCTGAGTCCGTGAGGCCAGAACTACCAACTCCCCTCATCATGCCTGTATCCAAGACTAGGGAGGAGATAGAAGTTAGGATTCAAAAATCCAGGGATGCTGGTAAATCAAAGGAGCATAGCAAATTGACATCAACTACTCAGACGGTCAAAATTCTTCAAAAGCTCAAATCTCTAAAGATGTTGGAAAGGAAAGACTTCTAAAAGCTGTAGAAGGACCCTGCCAAGATCAAGAATACAATGAACTTCTAGCAGGCTTGAGGGTGTCTCTCCACAACAACTACATCACATACAAGAAATCTTTGTCCAACAATTTAAACTTTGTAAGAGTGGTGATTGTCAAAGTTGATAACTTTCTGGAGAAGATAATTGTGGATAATGTGAATGACAGTGGACTGGACAGATGTCTACACGTGTCTCTCTCCAATATTCAAAAAATGAGAGAATCTGAGCTGGATGTAGTGATTGAGAAAGTATATATAGTCATTCCAGAGGACACAAAACTGCTACATGAACTCAAGAAGGCTCAAATAGATGCTTTTCCTGAAGTCTATCTCTATCCAAACATGGGTGTTTCCTATATCCGTCCTCAGACTAAAAGATGTAAAATCTTCAATGTTCCTAAGAACTGTGTAAGAGGAAACATGAGGCTGGTTATAACTCTTCAATCTGATTTGAAATGAAAAAAGCACAAGAAAACTGAAGATGAAGAGATGATCAAAATTCCTGACAAATACCTTGTGAATGTTGATACCATGTTGCCAAAACTCACAATAAAACTTAAAGGATGACAAGGATGATGATGAGCAGAAGCAAGTTGATCAACCTCCTTCTGGCTCAAATCTAAGTCAATCCTCTAGAGCAACTATTATCAAGGACAAGAAGCAGGATGATAAGAAGCAATATGATAAGAAGATAGGAGAAGAGAGAAGAAGGAAGAAGAAGGAAGAAACCTCAGAACCACAACAACAAACCCTAAAAATCTAAATCAATCAAGCTCAACCCTCTAAGCCAACAAACTCAAATACCAAACCACCTCAAACCTCAAAGCCTAAATACTTGTACAAATAAACTGCTAACACCTTTCTGAAAATGTCAATCACCTCATGCCAAACATCTCTAAAGAAAATTTCAAACCTATCTTCTGCTAAGCCATCAATCAAAGTTCACTACAAATCTGTTGGGGAAAACCAAAGAAACTGTAAGTAACTGAGAGGGCCATCTGGAACTGTTTCAATCAAAAAGATTTTCTAGCTCTGAACTGGTGCATCTCAGATGAAGACTACTTTCAACAGTTAGCTGAAGAAATGGTCAGAGTTTGGGTTGTAACACTAAGGGTAGTAAGAATCTACTATCAAGATGGAAACTTCACATTTCTTGGAAAACATTTATTGGACATATTTTCACCCACATAAATCATATGAGTGATAAGCTTGAAGGATAAGGATTCTGCAACTAAGGCATGGAGATCTGTTTTGACTGAATGGTTGGTAGAAAGGGAAGAAAGACAAGCAAGAAACAAGGATGAAAGTGAGGAGAGGAAGGGAAAGTATAATGAGGAGATAGAAATGTACATTCAAAAATCTGAAGATCTCAAGGCAAAAGGGATGAGCAGAATAACCAAGGATGGACAATTTCTAAACATCAAGATTGGAAGATTCTTAAGAATTAGGGTTGGTTTCTTGGACAGTTATCCATTAGCAAATAAACTCAAACTTGTAGAAGCTCTAGGAGGAACACCAATCATAGAGGAACTGTAAGTACTTATAAAGTTAAAGGACCTCATTAGAGAAGAAATATGAGATGAGAAATTTTATTAATAAATGTATCTGTCAAACTCTAGAAATCTTTATGTACAAATATTGTACTTCTGTCAATGCTTATGTAATGATTAATTGTTCATTTTATCTTGGGGTTAGTCTTGTTACCAGACATGAATTTGTGATAAGCAATCTTCTCATAAATTGGGGGAGATTTTCGTATAAGACATGCCTGTACTATAACAAGACTAAGTCAAATTGACAGCCCTAAGTAAGTTGTATGATAATCAAAGTTTGCACTTTGTATTGTATCACTTAAGTATGTAATAGTGTAAATAGATTAGACTAGAGTTCTTTTCTGTAAACAATCTCAAGCCTAAGAATAAACTCTAGAAGAAGATCATGAAGATCATGCCTCAGAGACATTGTGAAGAAGTTTGGAGTTGAATAAATCTGTTTTGGGAAAAATATTTTAAGCCAAGAAATCTATAAGTCACAGATTAAGTCTTATAGAGAAGTCACTCAAGAACTCCAGAATGACTTATCGACAAGTCAAAAATAGCTTATAGAGAAGTCTCAGAGATATCGACAAGTCAAATAAAGATATGAAGATTGGAGATATCGACAAGTCAATTCTGCAATAGAGAACTCAGAGATATCGACAAGTCAAATTGAAGATGTGAAGATTGGAGATATCAACAAGTCAAATTCTCACTAGAGATCTCAGAGATATCGATAAGTCCATATACCTATAGAGATTTCAGAGATATCGACAAGTCCATTCTAAATGCAGAAATTCAGAGATCTCGACAAGCCAAATTCTCTTATAGAGAACTCAGAGACTTCGATAAGTCAAGACAACTA
This sequence comes from Apium graveolens, assembly GCF_009905375.1. Taxonomy (NCBI): domain Eukaryota; kingdom Viridiplantae; phylum Streptophyta; class Magnoliopsida; order Apiales; family Apiaceae; genus Apium; species Apium graveolens. The sequence continues at coordinate 88,573,531 of NC_133654.1, read as the reverse complement.
TAGAGTAATAAGAGATCTCGATAAGCCATTATACTTATCGAGATGTCGAGTTCTCTATATAACAAACTGGAGATCTCGATATGAAACTCAAAGTACAAGATGCAGACCAGTTAAATATCCAAGATTATCAATCAACAAACAAATTAATCACTAATTTGAAAAGTCTACAAAAAACACTTTGAAGAGTACAAGATCAAAGGCCAAGATTCACTGACAAAGTAAAGTCACAGACATGCACGATTTGCAAAGATACACTAAGCCAGAAATAGAAAGTTTTAGTTAACTTAAAATAAGGTTTAGTACATGCTATTGCATGCTGTGTAAAACCTGTGTTTACTGTTCTATAAAGTAAACACTGGATGCTTTTTTTTGTTGTAACGAAATAGATCCAAAAATCTTGTAACTCTTTCAAGAAAGAAGCTAACTTCTTTATCAACAAAGAACCCATAAATTTGTAACAAGACGTACTTGATTTTAATATAAAATTAAGTGAGTTTTGAAAGATAGTGTGTTCATGTGCATGTTTTATTATTTCTGTTAAGATATATTATCTCTACAAGTTAGACTATTATGTTCACCACTTCCATAATAGTTCAAAAAGCTTAAAAATAAGCTAAAACACATTCACCCCTTCTGTGTTGTATTCATAAGCTAACAATAACACAAATATCGTATTAAATAGTTTGAGTTGAATTTTCAGAGCAAAAGTTAGAAATTTTGACATGGCACTTAGACTATTATTATGATTTTTAAAAATTATTTAAGTAAATTAACTCGATCCGTACTTCGTATGGATTATCAACTAGTGACCAATAAAAGATAATATACTTAACTTTGTCCCTTTTTATGGTTATATAATGTGATTTACATGTAGTCATTTACTTACTCACCAATAATAAACACCAAATCCTGTAACTTGGTTTAGCTCTTTTCAAAAGAACTAGATCGAAACATAGCAGTTTATTATCTGAATGTAGACTTACATATAGACTTTTATAACACATAATAGTATACTGATAGGATAATTTTTATGCATGATTAAGAACAATTATATATGATTGCACAAGTCCCTTGTGATTCTTAAACAATTGTTCAGAAAATTTGGTTAGAATCATGGTATTACGACTGACTCGTCACATGCATGCATCAATTACATAAGACGTGTTAGTAGTCCCTAAAACTGGAAAGTGTAAAAATTATATGGTTCTAAAAAACAACTCCCTGCATATTTTGATTGGATTTTAGGTTTCTCTAAAGGATTGAAGAAGTGGGTTAGTGCATATGTTCCTCCTGATCCATAACCTATTATTTCTAGGATATGATTTTATTGCAATACTATTCTTGTTAAACATACAACATACTGACCATACACTTTTGTAGATTGCATGTACCTAATCTCCGATACTTACAATATTGTCCAGCATGACAGCATCTACAAACATTAACATACAAAGTTTTGCATTCTCCAAACCCTATATATATGTGTTTCAAGTTTACTACAAAGTCCATCAGTAAACAACATTCACTCATCTCTCACAGGAATATAATTACCAGAAGCTAATCATAGAAATACCAACAACAAGGTCTTTGGAGATGGAATCCAAGAAAACTGCTTTATTTGCCCTTTTTCTCTCACTGAACCTTCTCTGCTTTAGCCTGGTCAGTTCCACTGATCCTGCCCCTAATATACCTGGTTCCGCAACTTCAAATTATTATTCTGCTAGTAAATACAATCCGTTCAACTTAGGAGTATGTGCCAATGTGCTTAACTTGGTTGATGTCGTTGGAAATCCTTTAACACTGCCATGCTGCAGTCTCATCCAAGGCCTTGTCGATCTTGAAGCTGCAGTTTGTCTGTGTACGACAATTAGAGCCAACATTCTAGGAATTGATTTAAATCTCTGTGTTTCGCTCAGCTTGGTTCTTAATAACTGCGGCAAGAAATTCCCCACTGGTTTTGAGTGTTACTAAGATATCGGTCTTTCACTGATAAATGCAAGCTTTATTCAATCTTCAATTTGATTATATAGTATTATTTGATTTTTATTGTGTGTAAAAGATCAGTCCTGTTTGTTTTTTATTAATGGTTTTTCATGTTATTCCCTTCATCTAGGTGCTTGTAAGGTATCATTATTGATTATTCTTTTGTTCGAGTAATATTTGATAAAAATTAAATTTACAATATTGAGATTCAAACAACTTATGATTATCGTGAACTTCCTTTCTGAATATGTAGTACATAGTAAGCTTCTGCCATCTGGTATATGGTAGAAAATTCCTTGACAATTAATTTAACATATTCTTTTCAATATTTTCAGTTGTTAAACATGATAAGATTCTGTATTTGTCCTACTATTTCTACTCAACTTGCAATCACATATGGAAGATCAGCCTTCGAAAATGGCTTCCTTAACAAAAAGAGCGTGTTGGTAATCTACCTATGTTATAAATCCTGAATCCAAAATCAAGTTTTGTTACACTCCATACCCCAATTCTTCAAACTTATTTACATTACATGCCATTTAATTTTACTCCTTTCATGCATGGATGTACACACGAGTTTCGGTACCCTTTTATACATTTTTTACTCAAACAAACTAACAGCTATCTATATAAAACAACATTTATATTGGAAACTGTGCAAGTCTTCAGATTAATAATAGAACAACTTTTGTAGACATGTGTATTGTCAAATTAACTTTTTTATCCATTCCTAATTCAAATTTTAAGTTTCAAAAATCGAATATGAACTTTCAGAATTCAAATTCACAAAACTTTTCTTACAAATAGCATCTCCACCTTTGCACATATGAAAGAGGTCCAAAATTATAATTACCTGATAATTTCACCTCACTCCATTCCGATCTCTGTATATTGTGTACCTTTTTTTCTCATGGTTAAAATACTAGCGTCTTTTATTTTGACGATTTGTTAACATATATGCACCTTCCTTCTCTATATCTATTTATGCACAAAATACGAAAAATTTATGTTAGCAATAAAGAGAATCAACATGATATTATTGTTGATGGAGGTAAGTCCATGTGCATCTATTGACTAAAGTTTTGTCATTATAAAAGAGGTAATGCATTTTCTTTTATATTCTCATTATTTATGCTTACTTATCCAAACATCACGAGCTCTGTTTTGTTTGGTTTATGCATGAATACCAGTATCTTAAACTTGATACTTTCTTATTGTTTTAGTGTGACCTCGCAAGCTTCAGTTAATTGTGTTTACTAAACAATTTTAAGCGTGATTTTATCTCAAAAGACTTTTTGGTTATCTTCCATCGGAAAACATGTAGGTACCAAGTGAATGAAATAAAGAAAACTGGATTTTTCTGTCATGAAAAATTTGGGTTATGTTATATTTGTAACAACATTTTCTATTTGCCAACCTGTGTAACAGGAATTCAACACTCATATTCAAATATTTCGGGTAGTCGCTTATCCAATCCTTTATTATGTCTTGCTCAAACTCATGTTAGAGAAGAAGGTAAATATTGCAACATTATTTGTATATGTTTAATTGTTTATTAGGTCATTAACTTTTCAATAAATTACAATGTGTATGCTTTTTTTATTTATAATTTGGTATTTTTTTGGATGCAGGTCTTAGACCTCCGTTATTAATAAATCATAACCAACATGGTAGGATTTTGGACCTTTGTTTCCGGGCATGTAATTTAGATGCCTTTATTTTTGGACTACTTATTTTGGTGAAAGGCGGGTATACTAAATAAATGTCCTCCATTAATTAGATGATTTCTAACCTTATTTGATAATCATATTATATAGTCAACATGTGATACAAAAATGGACATAGCAGTACCAACATAACAGAAGAAGTTGCATTCTTAAGACAAAATAAATTTTTGGTATTGTTTTATATTTTTACCAACATAACAGAGATTTTTGCTAATTTTTGGTATTTTGATATTTGAATTTTATGGTCACTATTTCCATATCTTACCAAGTTAGCACTAGAGATGTAATTAAGGTTGAAACTATTAAAGCACTGTTATAAAAAATTAGTACCAAGAAGGTAATACATTCAGTTCCTCTCAGAAAAAGATAATATATTCTGTTAATAAAATTTAAGGGCATCTTACTCATTTTTTACTCTATGTGTAATTTATATTTGTGGCAGTTTACTCTTCCTCTAACCAAATATATATTTTAGGCATTGAATGCAGAAAGTCAGTCAAAGAGCTACTCATCTCAACTCTTTCATTTTTCGAACAATTCTTGGACCTGAATTTACTTACTATATTGTGTTCAAAGCCGAAGACTATTGTGGCACATCTGCTGAGTTTAGTTTTTATATTTTATTATTATCTTTTGTAGTGAATTAGCAATGCTTACACAATGTAGTGATAAAAGGACGGTATTGTGCAAGATTTTATATACTGTCAGTGTTGAGTTGAGGTCAATACTAAATCATCTAAAAATATACACTTTACTCAATTAGTTCACCTTGCATTCAAGGATAGATAAATATCGAATGAACTTGACTACTTTTTTTACATTGGGTTATCCTAAAAAAATATCATCATCATTTACTATGCAATGCACTCTAATTAATTAATGTTCAAAGTGGATAATGTTCAAAGTGGATATATAAGTAAATGTGCAGTTATGTTGTGATTTTAAGAATTTAAATGTTCATATTTTTTATAATTTAAAACATACCGATTTTATTTTATACTCTTTTGTATAATGTGCATGAAGTGGAATATAGTTATAAACAGAAATCTACCTAAATTATAAATCCTGAATTCAAAATCAAGTTTTTTTACACTCCATACCCCAATTCTTCAAACTTATTTACATTAAATGCCATTTAATTTTACTCCTTTCATGCATGTATATGTACACACGAGTTTCGGTACCCTTTTACACATTCTTTACTCAAACAAACTAACAGCTATCTATACAAAATAACATTTTATATTGGAAACTGTGCAAGTCTTCAGATTAATAATAGAACAACTTTTGTAGACATGTGTATTGTCAAATCAACTTTTTTATCCATTCCTAATTAAAATTTTAAGTTTCAAAAATCAAATCTGAACTTTCAGAATTCAAAATCATAAAACTTTTCTTACAAATAGCATCTCCACCTTTGCACATATGAAAGAGGTCCAAAATTATACTTACCTGATAATTTCACCTTACTCCATTCCGATCTCTGTATGTTGTGTACCTTTTTTTCTCATGGTTAAAACACTAGCATCTTTTATTTTGACGATTTGTTAACATATATGACACCTTCCTTCTCTATATCTATTTATGCAGGTGCTAGCAGGAACAAAATACGAAAAATTTATGTTAGCAATAAAGAGAATCAACATGATATTATTGTTGATGAAGGTAAGTTCATGTGCCTCTATTGACTAAATTTTTGTCATTATAAAAGAGGTAATGCATTTTTCTTTTATATTCTCATTATTTATGCTTACTTATCCATACATCATGAGCTCTATTTTATTTGGTTTATACATGAATACCGGTATCTTAAACTTGATACTTTCTTATTGTTTTAGTTGTCACCTCGCAAGCTTCAGTTAACTGTGTTTACTAAACACTTTTAAGCATGATTTTATCTCGAAAGACTTTTTGGTTATCTTCTATCGGAAAACATGTAGGTACCAATTGAATGAAATAAAGGAAACTAGATTTTTCTGTCATGAAAAATTTGGGTAATGTTATATTTATAACAACATTTTCTATTTTCCAACCTGTATAATAGGAATTTAACACTCATATTCAAATATTTCGGGTAGTCGCTCATCCAATTCTTTATTATGTCATGCTCAAACTCATGTTAGAGAAGAAGGTAAATATTGCAACATTATATGTATATGTTTAATTGTTTATTAGGTCATTCACTTTTTAATAAATTATAATATGTAAGCTTTTTTATTTATAATTTGATATTTTTTTTGGATGCAGCTCTTAGACCTCCATTATTGATAAATCATAACCAACGTGGTAGGATTTTGGACCTTTGTTTCTGGGCATGTAATTTAGATGCCTTTATTTTTGGACTACTTATTTTGGTGAAAGGCATGTATACTAATTAAATGTCCTCCATTAATTTGATGATTTCTAACCTTATTTGATAATCATATTATATAGTCAACATGTGATACAAAAATTGAGGTAGCAGTACCAACATAACAGAGGAAGTTGCATTCTTACGACAAAATAAATTTTTGGTATTGTTTTATATTTTTACCAACATAACAGAGTTTTTTGTTAATTTTTGGTATTTTGATATTTGAATTTGATGGTCACTATTTCCTTATCTTACCAAGTTGGCAGTAGAGATGTAATCAAGGTTGAAACTATTAAAGCACTGCTATAAAGAATTAGTACCAAGAAGGTAATACATTCAGTTCCTCTCAGAAAATGGTAATACATTCTGTTAATAAAATTTAAGCACATCTTACTCATTTTTCACTCTATGTGTAGTTTATATTTTTGGCAGTTTACTTTTCCTCTAACCAAATATATATTTTAGGCATTGAATGCAGAAAGTGAGTCAAAGAACTACTCATCTCAACTCTTTTATTCTTCGAACAATTCTTCGACCTGAATTTACTTACTATATTGTGTTCAAAGCCGAAGACTATTGTGGCACATCTGCTGAGCTTAGTTTTTATATTTTATTATTATCTTTTGTAGTGAATTAACAATGCTGACACAATACAGTTATAAAAGGATGGCATTGTGCAAGATTTTATATACTATCAAGGATAGATAAATGTTGAATGAACTTGACTAATTTTTTTGCATTGGGTTATCCTAAAAAACATCATCATCATTTACTATGCAATGCACTCTAATTGATTAATGTTCAAAGTGGATAATGTTCAAAGTGGATAATAAGTAAGTGTGCAGGTATATTGTGGTTTTAAGAATTTAAATGTTCATATTTTTCATAATTTAAAATATACTGATTTTATTTTATACTCTTTTGTATAATGTGCATGAAGTGGAATATAGTTACAAACAGAAATCTACCTAAATTATAAATCCTGAATCCAAAATTCAAGTTTTTTTACACTTCATACCCCAATTCTTCAAACTTATTTACATTACATTGTTGTGCATATGTTGTGTACTTAATAATTTCACAAATAAAACACCTAAGTAGGTTTTACTTAGTGAAATAATCTAGCACTCGACGGATAAGAATTTTAGTCCCGACGGATAAATCTATAGTCCTGACGGATAATGATTTATTATCCATCGGGTGAGAAGCTTATGTAATAATGAATCTGTAGCACATTTCTGCATACACCTTTGTATAGAGTCTGTAGTAGCATATAAGTCATGTGGACTTTAACTAGATATGCAGAATAGGTTGATTAATTGTACATGGATGATATCTTGTAATTCTGCATAAGTGAAATGAAGTCAAGTGCCTGATTGCTACCCGACGGATAAACTACAAAGCACCCGACGGATGATCAACAACCCGACGGATGATCAACAATCCGACGGATGATCATGAACCCAACGGATAAAGAATTCAAACATCAGTTGACAGTGATAACTGGTCACATGCGTCGGGATGTATGCAAATGGAATGAGGAAGCCTATTAACTGGGTAATAGAGAACAAAGTAGCAAAGCATAAAAACTGATAGTTTTTATAATGATTCTATCTTTTGACTTTGTAATCTTGGTAATATATAAACCAAGAAGTAGCAAATAAAAAAAATCTGAGATACAAAAAGTGAGAAACATTTGTAAGCAGAATTATTAGCATTTCTTTGTATTCTCAGTAGTTCAAATTTGTAAGCAGCTGTGAGCATTCTTGCACACAGAGTTCTCTCGATATAATATATATCTCTGGTGGAATTGTTTAAATCCACCAGAAAGTTTTTAAAGACTCTTGTTCTTAATTACTTGTGTTTTGATTCAATTAAGTTTCTATTCCGTATTGTGCTAATCAAAATACTTATATTTGTATTCGAGTTTTGAACATTTTTATTTTAAGAAAAAGGTTCAAGAATTCCATTCAACCCCCCTTCTGTAATTCTTGCTATATTGTTAAGGGACTAACAATTGGTATCAGAGCAAGCTCTTAATCTACAAAGAGTTTAAAGATCAAAACAATTCAGCAAGATGAATAAGAAGGATATTGGAGTCAAGATTCCTTTTCTAGATAAATATAATTACCATCATTGGAAGGTAAAGATGCATCTTCATATGCTTTCTCAAGATGAGGCCTATGTGGACTGCATAGAAAGAGGCCCTCATGTTCCAATGAGAGCTACAACAGGAAATGAGCCATCAGTTCCCAAGCCAAGGCATGAATGGTCTGATCCTGACATTGAACAAGTGAGGAGGGATAAAAAGGCCATGAATATTCTGTTTAATGGAGTTGATGCAGACATGTTTGACAACATTATCAACTGCAAAACTGCCAAGGAAGTCTGGGATACTATACAGATAATCTATGATGGCACTGAGCAAGTTAGAGAAAATAAGATGTAGCTCTTGATTCAGCAATATGAGCATTTTCACAATGAGGAAAGTGAGTCTCTCATTGACATTTTTAGTAGGTTTCAAAAATTACTAAATGCTCTTAAGTTCCATGGAAGAGTCTATCAGACTAAAGACTCTAATATAAAATTCCTTAGATCTCTTCCAAAGGAATGGAAACCAATGAAAGTCTCATTAAGAAACTCACAAGATTATAAGGAGTTTACTTTGGAGAGACTATATGGCATCCTGAAAACCTATGAGCTTGAAATAGAGCAGGATGAAAGGATGGAGAGAGGAAAGAAGAAAGGAGGATCCATTGCACTAGTTGTTGAGTTGGAAAAGGAGAAGGAAGTGAAGATGGAAGCTGTTGAATCAACTTCAAAGGTCTGTGAGAACAAGAGCAAGGGGCTTGCAGTAGAAAGTGAAGATTCATTGAGCCAAGATGACATGGAGGACATTGATGAGCACCTAGCATTTCTTTCCAGGAGATTTTCCAAGCTCAAGTTCAAGAAGAACTTTGGAGCAGCCAAGCCAAATAGAAACATGGTGGATAAGTCAAAATTTAAATGTTTCAAATATGGCTTGGCAGGGCATTTTGCCAATGAGTGTAGAAAGTCAGATTCCAGTAAGAAAAAGTTTGAGTCTGTGGATTATAAGCAAAAATACTTTGATCTACTCAAATAAAAGGAAAGGGCTTTTATTACACAAGAAAATGACTGGGTAGCAGATGGTCTGGATAAAGATGAAGATGTCAGCTATGCCAATCTAGCCCTAATGGCCAAGTCTGATGAGACAGAGACAAGTTTCTCAAGCAATCAGGTAATTACCATAAACCTTGCACATTTATCTAAGGATGAGTGTAATAATGCCATAAATGACATGTCTACAGAGTTATATCACTTGCGTGTTACACTTAAGTCTCTTACCAAAGAAAATGCTAAAATCAAAGAAAACAATCTGTTTTTAAGTGAGAGGAATAATGTGCTTGAGTCTCAGTTTATTAATTTTGAGAAATTAAGAATTGAGTGTAAGATTGTTAAGGAGGAATTAATTGAGTCCTTGAAAAAGGAAGAAATTTTAAAGAAGCAGCTCGAGCGTGAACAAGAGGTGATTAAAGCATGGAAAACATCCAGGGATTTCCATGCTCAAATCACCAAAGTTCAAGGAATTGAGTCTTTGTGTGATGAAGCCTGGAAAAAGAACAAAGAGAAACTAGAACCTAATTTGGTAGATGGACTGCTAACAGATGTAGACTCGACGGATGATGAGGACTATCCGTCGGATAACAAAAAGTGTTATCCGTCGAATGATGAAAATCCTCATCCGTCGGTTGTGAGCAAGCCCATTAGCAAAGACAAACTAATCAAGCTGAATGAGAAGTATGGGTATGTTTCCAAGAACTTTGTTTCAGGAGAGTCAAGTCAAGTTAAGAAAGGGAAAAAGGCTAATGTTGGTCACATGACTGTCAAACAGTTAAGTGACAGACTTGAGAAAATTGAGGTAAAGACAGAGACTAAAAGGAAAAACAATAGGAATGGTAAAGTAGGGATTAACAAACACAATAACTACACACCTGATAAATATGCTCCTAGAAAAATCTGTGTCAAGTGTGGTAGTGTAAATCATTTATCTGTTAATTGCAAATCTGCCATGCCTACTCCCATATCTGTTCAGTCTCAATTTCCTAACATGAATGCACTGCCTCCCATGCCTGTTAATTCTATGCCTACACAGAACATGAATGCACAGTTTACTAATATGCCATTTGCACCTAATCCTTATTATACTGCATACAATATGCCATAAATGCCATTTAGCATGCCTTACTGGAATAACATGTTTACACCAAGCATGCAATTTCCTGTTAGTCATAATATGCATGATAATTCTATTGTAATGAATTGTTTCAAAGGTCCAATCCAAATGACTAAGGATGAATCTGAAATTCCTAAGTCAAATGAGATAAGACCTAAGAAACAGAAAAAGAAAGCTAACAAGGCAGGACCCAAGGAAACTTGGGTACCAAAATCAACTTGATTTGATTTTGATGTGTGCACGGAAAGAGAAAGAATCTTTGGTACTTGGATAGTGGTTATTCAAGACACATGACTGGTGATTCTACCCTGCTCACAGAGTTTAAGGAGAGAGCTGGCCCAAGTATTACTTTTGGAGATTACAGCAAGGGTTATACTGTGGGATATGGCTTGATTTCAAAGGACAATGTCATCATTGAGGAGGTTGCATTAGTGGATGGTCTCAAACACAATCTGTTGAGTATCAGCCAGCTTTGTGACAAAGGCAATTCAGTAACCTTCAACTCAGAAGCCTGTGTTATGACTAATAAAAGAAGCAACAAAGTGGTACTCACTGGTGTAAGAAAAGGAAATGTGTATCTAGCTGATTTCAACTCATCCAAAGCAGAGTCTGTAACTTATCTTCTCAGTAAAGCAAGTCAGGATGAAAGTTGGCTATGGCACAAGAAGCTATCCCATTTAAACTTCAAGACCATGAATGAGCTAATAAAGAAAGAACTGGTAAGAGGCATTCCTCTAGTGGATTTTTCAAAGGATGGACTGTGTGATGCCTGCCAAAAAGGGAAGCAGATCAAAGCATCATTCAGGAAGAAACTTGATTCAACAATTGAAGAGCCTTTGCAACTGCTTCACATGGATTTGTTTGGACCAGTCAATGTATTGTCCATCTCAAGGAAAAGATTTTGCCTAGTAATTGTAGATGATATCTCAAAGTTCTCTTGGACATATTTCCTAAAGTCTAAAGATGAGGCTAGTGAAATCATCATCAATCACATAAGGCAAGTCAACAATCATCCTGATTTCAAAGTTAGAAGAATCAGGAGTGACAATGGAACTGAGTTCAAGAATTCTGTCATGAGAGCATTTTGTGAGGAAAATGGGATTCTACATGAGTTTTTAGCAGCAAGGACTCCACAACAGAATGGAGTAGTGGAAAGGAAGAACAGATCACTTATTGAAGCTGCAAGGACAATGCTTGAAGAATCTAAACTACCAACATATTTCTGGGCTGAAGTTGTAAATACTACATGCTACACTCAGAACATTTATCTGGTTAATCAAGCAAGATGCATGACTCCCTATCAATTGTTCAAGAACAAGAATCCAACTCTAAACTTTCTTCATGTCTTTGGCTGCAAATGCTATATCCTGAGAAATCAAACTGATCAAAATGGGAAGTTTGATGCTAAAGCAGATGAAGGAATTTTTATTGGATATGCTGTTGGTAAAGCATATAGAGTCTACAATCTAAGAACCAACATTGTTGTGGAATCAATACATGTTGTGTTTGATGATAAAAAGATTGAAGGACTGAAGGATGGAGATTACCATGAGAGCCTCAAATTTGATAATGTGGAGATGGTTAGTGATGACAGTGATGATGAAAGTGATCAAGAGAATGTATCTAAGGATAATGCAGATAAATCTACCACTAATGAAGTACAAAACTCAAAATCTGTCGAGTTGCACAATGCTTCATTCGTCGGAAGGAAATCTGCGTTATCCATCGGGAGACAACCTGCCTCATCCGTCGGTACTCCAAATTCACCATCCGTCGGGTTATCAAAAGGAGTAGGAGGTCAAGATAGATCACCTATAGAAAGTTCCCCTTTCTCAAATCAAAGATTCACAAACTCAGGGGGAGTTTCAATTAGTCAAAACTCAATTACACATCAAGAAAACAATGAGGTCTCTTCATCTTGAGCTAATCTACCTCAACAAAGGAAATGGATAAAAGATTATCCCTTTGAGCTTATCATTGGTGAAGTTTCTTCTAGAGTTCAAACAAGAAGAGCAACTCAGGAAGAATGTCTATACAACAGCTTTCTTTCCAAGGAAGAACCAAAGAAGGTAGAAGAAGTTTTGTTGGATCCTGATTGGATTTTAGCTATGCAGGAGGAGCTAAATCAATTTGAAAGGAATAATGTATGGAAGCTGGTACCCAAGCCTAAAGGAAAGAATCCAATAGACACCAAGTGGGTATTCAGAAACAAGATGGATGAAAATGGCATAGTAGTCAGGAACAAAGCTAGATTGGTTGCTAAGGGCTATTGTCAGCAAGAAGGAATTGATTTTGATGAAACATTTGCTCCTGTTGCAAGACTTGAAGCCATCAGAATCTTCTTAGCCTATGCAGCCCATGCCAATTTCAAGGTCTATCAAATGGATGTCAAAAGTGCCTTTCTGAATGGAGAATTGGAGGAAGAAGTATATGTCAGTCAACCTCCTGGTTTTGAAGATCCAAATTTTCCAGAATATGTCTATTATCTTCTGAAAGCACTTTATGGACTGAAGCAAGCACCTAGAGCGTGGTATGACACTTTATCAAAGTTCCTTTTGGAAAATCACTTCACAAGAGGTACTGTAGATAAAACTTTATTTTTCAGAAATGTTAATGGCTCTAGTATACTTGTTCAAATTTATGTGGATGATATTATTTTTGGCTCTACAGATGAGAAACTTTGCAAAAAGTTTGCCAAATTGATGCAAAGTAAGTTTGAAATGAGTATGATAGGAGAACTAACTTACTTTCTTAGTTTACAAGTTAAGCAAGTTAGTGATGGAATATTCATTAGTCAAACTAAATATATTTTTGATCTTTTAAAGAAGTTTGATCTAATGGATTGCACATCTGCAAAAATTCCCATGGCCACTGCAACTAAGCTTGAATTAAACACTACTGAAAAGTCTGTGGATATTTCAAGTTATAGAGGCATGGTTGGCTCACTTCTGTACTTAACAGCTAGTAGGCCAGATATAATGTTTACTACATGTTTATGTGCTAGATTTCAGGCTGAACCTAGAGAATCTCACTTGATAGCTATTAAGAGAATTTTCAGATATCTCAAGGGAACACCAAACCTTGGCATTTGGTACCATAGAGATTATGGTTTTGATCTAACTGGTTATTCAGATGCAGATTATGCAGGTTGTAGAATTGATAGAAAGAGTACAACATGAACCTGTCAATTTCTAGGAAACAAGCTTGTGTCCTGGTTCAGTAAAAAGCAAAATTCAGTTTCTACTTCTACAGCTGAAGCTGAATATATTGCTGCTGGCAATTGCTGTGCACAGATTTTATGGATGAAAAATCAATTGCTAGACTATGGTTTGCAAGTTGAGAGAATTCCTATTTTCTGTGATAACACAAGTGCAATTGTCATCACTGAAAATCCAGTGCAACATTCAAGGACAAAGCACATAGATATAAAGTATCATTTCATAAGGGAACATGTAATGAATGGTACTGTGGAACTACATTTTGTTCCAAGTGAGAAGCAACTTGTAGATATCTTTACCAAGCCACTGGATGAATCCACCTTTTCGAGGTTGGTAAGTGAGTTAGGTATGCTTAATTACTCTTAAATCTATCTGAGTTATTTTGCAAGTTGAAATGCAGCCAGAAAGTTAATTGATTTTTCAATTCTGGATGAAATTTATGGCTAAGTCAAAATTTACATCTCGACGGATGACCCTTATCCATCGAGTTTGGTCATCCGTCGACACACTATTTGCTAATAAAAATCAATTACTTTTCTGGAATATCTTATGTCTCGGCGGATAACAGTTTATCCTCATCCATCGAATTATCTTAATCTCAGTCGTTAATTCCCTGTACATTATCCATCGAGTATACTTACAGTCTGTAAGCATAACACGATAGATAATGGGTGGAATTTTTACAGTTTATTTTTAAACGGCTATTTTAAGCAATTTCTATTGGTTAATTTACTTTACTTTATTATTTTTATCAGTTATTTTTGAGATAGTATAAAAACTTATATCATTGCAATTATTTTCTTTTATCATTCTCAAATTCAACTGCTCTAATTTCATTCTCTCTCAAGCAATTATTCTCCATCTCTTCAAGCTTTCATTCTCTAACAATGGCACCTGTAGTAAAGATTTTGTCTCAAACTGGGTTCATTTATGAGAAGAACAATTTCACTGCATTGGTCAATAAGGGTATTCAGCAATCAGAGGACTACCACAAGATGATGGACTTTGTGAAGAATTGCAAGCTCAATTACGCCATGCTAGAATCACCCACAATCTTCTGTGAAGTTGTTGAAGAGATGTGGACCACTGCTACCTACAACTCTACAGATAAGACCATCACTCTAACCATTAAAGGTAAAGAATTCTGTATCAATAGTGATGTGATAAAAGCATGTTTCAAAATTCCTGATAACAATGTGACTTCACCACACAATGACACTGATATTATCAATATGCTTAATTTCATGCATTATGCACTTTCTACTTCTAAACTGAGTGATATTAGGAGGATGGGTCTTAGGAAGGAGTGGAGTTTCATGTGTGATGTAGTTACTAAGGTTTTCTCTGGAAAAATCAGTAATTTTGATTTAGTGAATATTTCCATGTTTAACATGCTATACATGCTAGTTACAGATAAATTTTACAATTTCAGTGACCTTGTCCTATTTGAGTTAGGTTTTAAATTGGGTGAGTTAGCTAAAAGAGGTAAAAATGTGTATTATGCTAGAATTTTCATGTTATTGGCTAACCACCTCTGTGAAGAAATAGTTCTTGAGAACCCTAACAACAAACTGGATTGTTGGGTTCAAGAGAGGAGGATCATTGCAGATCTGAACAGGGCCAACCATCACAAAAATGTGCCAATGTTCTACTTTCCTGTAATGCAGGAACATCAGATAAGTGAGATAAGTTCATCCATCCCTACAACTATTCCAACCTCCACTATTTCTTTGAATTCAGGAGTAGTTATGGCAACTGTCCCAATGACCAAACAATTGCCTACCAAAGCCTCCAAACCTACTACTATTTCCAAATCTAAATCAAAGAAAACCCCCTCTGGTATCTCTCAAAAGATGTTAGTTGAAAAATCCACAAAAGCAAAAGAGGGGAGTGTGAAGGAGGGAAAGTCAGGTGAGGGAAGGGGTGAACATCAAGGAAACCCCAAGAATAAGGTTGGAGAGTTGAGTGAATCCCAGCCTAGCCACACTACAGTTTCCCAACAAACTGTAGTGCTTAAAAATGACAAAAGCTCACTCCTAGCTACATCCTGCCAAAAGGATGTAGTTATTGAACAAAGCTCTCAGCCAAGAGCACAGGCCAAAAGGGTTAGGGACACAAGCTCACCCCAAACTTATACAAAAAAAAAGAAATCTAAAACCTCTGGGGATACACAGGGTACACACACTGTGCAAACTGGTGCTAAAGACACAGTCACTGCACCTTCTCAAGTTCAATTTGATGTGGCTCCAATAAATATGGAGTCACAGCCAAAATCTCTAGTCATAGAAGCACCTCACACACCATACTCACCAACAAACTCTTTGGATGTGGATATGATAAACACATCAATTCCTGATTCCCCTTCTTTAACTCTGTTGGGGAAGCCAAAATCTAGTACAAGTGAGCATCATCTTTTAGATGATTTGTTGGCTCACTTGCCAATTCTTTCAGAAACTATTGTGACATCTGTGCCCCAAATATCTTCAATCAACACAGAGTCAACAATAGTTTCTCTTCCCAACTCATTCATTTCTACTCTCTCGACGGATATTGCTCATCTGTCGAGTAGTGATTGTATCCCGACGGATAAGCCTAACAGCAGTTATCCATCGGATAGCACTACCACTCACTCGATGGATATCACTCATCCGTCGAATATCTCTGCACAGCTTCAAACTTCAATTATTTCAAGTGCAAAGGATTTAGTGGTTGTACAGTCACTCTTAGGACTGAGAGAGGAGAGTGTCTTGAGTGAGAGGCTGGGTTGCTCCCAGGCAAAAGGAGAGAAAATGAGTGAAAATCTGTAATCCATTTCTTCTGGATTGGCAAAAGGGAGTGAGAGGAGTCCCACCTTAGTAGGTGAATGTGAGGGTGTGAGGGTGGTGAGCCAGGGTGAGACCCTGATGCAACAAAAGAGAGAACATGAGAGAAAAGCAGGTACAGAGGATATAAGGGTGGATCCAGCCATTGCTCATGAGTTAATGATTGTGGATGATGCTGAAAAGGAAAGACAATTTCAGCAACATTACAAAGCTGTAATTGATAACATTTCCTTGGATGCTGACACTTTTACTCATCCTATGTCAGTTAGATGCTCAGGGCAATGAGGAGGCAAAAAAGACTTTGAATCTGGTGCATACTTCAGAATCTCTACAAAGGGATAAAGCTGCTGTCAATTTAATGCCTCCTACAGCTGGTGAGCCATCTGAGGAATTTGGAGTAAATTCTAATGATGATGACTCTATTTCATTTGATGGAAGCATGAACTTAGGGGGAGATGAAGGCCCAAGTTCTATTCCAGATTTACCTGAATGGGCCTTGACAAAGGAGTCCACACCAAGACAATTTAATGTATCCTTGGTCAAACAAATTATGTCTATCCAAAAGGCCATTCAGAAGAGCTCAAATGCTGGTACCAAGGCTATTCTTCAAGCTCACCTAGATTCTCTACATCTCATGAAGCTACAACAATTAAGACATAATCTGAGTGTAGATGAACTCAAAAAGGATATAGCTGACTTGAAGACCTACAATTCTGAGAAGCTGGATTCAGTCATGCCATATGGTACCATGCAGGATCTATTACTGAGACTGAGAAAAGAATCAGATGCTGAAAAGAGGCTGAACAAACTGGAGAATAGAGTTCAAGGTATTGAAAACTCTGTGGTCACCATTCTTCAAAATCAACAGTCTCAGACCAGTCTTCTCATGCAACTGGCTAAAGCACAAGGCCTGACTCCTCAACTTGATGATAACAAAAAGGGGGAGAAAGGACCAAGTTGTTGGATTTTAATCGCAGCGGAGGCATGGTAAAACACTTTTGGAAATATAAGCACCAAATAAAAGCATATAAATCGTGATTAAAATATATGAATCGATTACTAACCTTTAATAGCGATCCAAAAGCAACGATCGGAGATCCTTAGCAGCTGCTCCTCAAACGTGAAGCACTCCACCGGTATCCACCAAGAAAACGATGCTAAGGAGGAGGAGGAGGTGGAGAGAATTAGGTTTTCTGAAAAAATTTGGGTTAGAATAAAAATAGGGTTTATAATAGTATATTTATAGGAAAAATTTTCAGCTGAAATTTTCCCATAAAATATTATTATTATTAACCCATTTATTATTCTCATTAATAATTAAAACACCTTTTAATTATTAATCCTTTTTCTAAACACTTTAGAAATAATTCTCTCTCTTGATTTAATTTCCAAAAATTAAATTCTTAATTAATAATATTAAGAACTTTTCTTAATTAATTTATAATCAATTAAATCTAATTTAATCAATTATTAAATTTGCCAATTAATTATTTATTTCATAAATAAATAATTATCAGTCATTATTAATTAATTCCTCCACCATAAAATCATTCTCTTTTTATGGTGTGACCCTGTAGGTTCAATATTAAGCCGGTAGTAGAAATAAATAATAATAAAACTATTTTATCATTATTTATATAAATTCTCTAATTTATTAAATATGATTAATTAATTAATCATATTTATTCGACATCGTGAGGGATACTTCTCAGCATATCGCGACTATCCGGATAATACGAATTCACTGCTTAGAATACCAAGAACCTATTCAGTGAATAGTTACCATACAATAAACTCCTTCTACCCTACAATGTCCTGATTAAATACAAGGCATGGATCTTGTGTCAAGCCTATCTAATTCAATCACTTGCTTACCATTTATTATGCTTAGTTCTATGCAAATTAGAAACTCCTTTCTAATTTCATTCACTCTGGCCAGAGATTCCTGAACTAGAATAAGTGGATCAGCCTTGAACATTCGCTTCCTTCACTGGAAGGGGTAGATCCTTTATTGATCATACACTATCTTCATGTACAAATTTCTATACCCAGTAGAGCCCTAATAATTATCCCTGGAGACTAAGAACTAAACCAAAGCATAGTTCAATGTACATAAGATGACTATGATGACCTCAAGTCTAAGGATACTTGTACAACTATCACTATGTGAACAACTGCTGACACGTGAGTGAACTCCATCAGTTGTTCAGCTGTGCGAGTCATGTTCAGTGAACTTATTCTATAATAAGCACCTACATACTAGCTATAGTGTCACCACACAAATGTCTATGAGAACAGACATCCTTCATAATGAAGCAAGCATAGTATGTACCGATCTTTGCGGATTATTAATTACCAGTTAGTAATCCTATGATCAGGAACTATTTAAGTTTAGAGTTATCATCTTTTAGGTCTCACTATTATGATCTCATCATAATCCATAAAATGCTTTACTCTAAACTATGGTATATCTTATTTAAACACTTAAATAGATAGAGCCCGTAATAAAAACAAAACAAGTCTTTTATTAATATCAATGAAATCAAAACAGATTACATAAAAAGTTATTCCTAAATCCTAATACATGATTGGACTTAGGACATATTCCTTTCAATCTCCCACTTGTACTAAAGCCAATCACTCTGGTATCTAATACCCATCTTGTCTTTATGACGATCAAAGTGACTTTCATAAAGTAGCTTTGTGAGTGGGTCTGCTATGTTGTTATGTGTGTCAACTCCAATTCAATACAACACAAGAAATGTTATCGCGCTCCCACTAACCCTTTTGTAGACACATGGTTCATCTACGTTTTT
The DNA here is from genome assembly GCF_009905375.1 of Apium graveolens. Classification (NCBI taxonomy): domain Eukaryota; kingdom Viridiplantae; phylum Streptophyta; class Magnoliopsida; order Apiales; family Apiaceae; genus Apium; species Apium graveolens. The sequence continues at coordinate 88,554,357 of NC_133654.1, read as the reverse complement.
CATAAAACCAAACTCTTAGATTGTGTTTTACGCAAGAAGCAAAGGAGATAAGGAAGAAGACCGATTTAGCACACCGCAACGAAGAGGAAGCATATATTCTTGTGATTCTTGTTTCGTTGTAACGTTGGATGCTAGTTTTCTTGCTTTGACTTATTTACTCTTGTGACGTACTCAGTTTTAATATAATTAGTGTAGTTATTATTTTCTTGTGTTGTTTGTCATGATTTCATATGAACCCATGATGGCGATAAATTCTATTATGGGCTAATCGTGATCATGGGGTTACAACGGATTTATTATGGAATTCTTTAGTTAATTGTTTAATACTTTAGTGTGTGATGATTGCATGATATCTAGTATTGGTTGTGCGTATTCGTCTTATGTGCGTCGCGAACATATGAGATAGGGTATTAATCTCTTATGAAGCGACGGTGGATCTTGAGATTTAGAACTTGCCATGCTAGCATAGGTTCATGTACGTTGAGCATGATTAGTGGGTAACTCTAACAGTTTTATTTGCCCTATGTAATCAAAAGAAATAACTTGTACTTAAATCGTTGTGTTGTCAATTTCTGTAGACATATAGGAACTCAACATAATTGATGACTATTCAACTTCTATCTTAATTGTGGATGTTTGGTAGAATGGTATTAGTACAATGAAAGTTGGCTTTTATCAGTTTTGTGTTATTCGATTAATATAATCACTGTCACATGCTAAAGGTAATAACAATGGCTATAGAAGGAAGTAATAATGAAGTTGTGATCTCATGAGTGTTTATTATTGATAATTTGAAGTGTTAGTTAAGTGGTTAATTAAGTAGTTAATTATAGTTAATATTTGATCAACAATTTTAAGTATTATTATCTTAACATTGAGAAGTAATCATACATTGGTGAGTGAGTTTAATTAGACAATAAATTAGTCTGATTCTCTGAGGGAACGAACTAGAAAGTATTCTATATTACTTGCGAACGCGTATACTTGCATGAATTTTAGCGCGTGTTTTCGCCCTAACAGTCTCCACCTGGCCATCTGCTCTAATCATTCTTTTGTATCCCGTATACATAGATTTCATTCCGGACTTCATGGCACTATGCCATTTCTCTGAGTCAACACTACTCATAGCCTCATTATAGGTCACAGGGTCGTCATCATCAATGATCGATAACTCATTGTCATTCTCAATGACAAGGCCATATTACCTCTCAGGTTGGTGAGACACTCTCCCTGACCTACGAATGGATTGTTCCACAGAAGGTTGTTTAGTCAGAACAGGTGTTTCCACTTGATCTGTAGTAGTTTGTGCTTCTTGAACTTCATTAAGTTCAATTATGCTCCCACTGTTTCCTTCAAGGATAAACTCCTTTTCCAAGAAGGTAGCATGTCTGGAGACAAACACCCGATGATCGGTGTAAAAGTAATACCCTAAAGTCTCTTTAGGATATCCCATAAAACTACATTTTACGGATCGATATTCTAGCTTATCTAGGTCAACTTACTTGACATAAGCTGGACATCCCCAAATCTTAACGTGTTTAAGACTCGGTTTCCTTTCTTTCCATATCTCATACGGAGTTTGAGGAACAAATTTGGAAGGCACCTTATTCAGTAAATATGCTGAGGTTTCCAATGCATAACCCCATAGGAATACTGGAAGATTTGCATAGCTCATCATGGACCGAACTATGTCTAACAAAGTTCGATTTCTCCTTTCAGATACCAATCTGGAGGCGTCCACTGGGAGACTATACCATTTACTTTGAGATAATCCAGAAACTCTCCATTCAAGTATTCACCACCTCGATCTAATCGAAGAATTATAATACTATGTTTGGTTTGTTTCTCCACTTCATACTTATACTCTTTGAACTTTTCAAAGGCTTCAGACTTGTGTTTCATCAAACACATATCCGAATCTAGATCTATTATCCATGAAAGTAATGAAGTATGAAAATCCACCCATGGCTTGCGTAGACATTGGTCCACATACATCTGTGTGTACCATTCCTAGCAAATTTGCAGCCCTCTCTCCATGTTTACTAAATGCAGACTGCAGTGCCACAATGAAGTGAGATTTTTCATCATCCCTTTTCTTTTATTAGTTTGTTCAATCTGAAGTAAATTATGTCACATTTATACAAACCATTATTTAAAGTACCACGTCCATAAAGAATATTATCTCTAAGAATAGAACATTCATTATTCTCAATAATAAATAAAAATCCAGCCAAGTCTAACATGGGAATAATATTCCTCACAGTCGAGGGAACAAAATAACAATTATTTAAAAAATAATAGTCTTGCCCGTAGGCATATGTAAATGAAATGATTCTACATCTTCAGCAACAACTCTTGCTCCATTTCCCATCAGTAGAATCACCTCCTCTTCCTCAAGAGTCCTACTTCTCCTTAGTCCCTGCAACAAATTGCAGATATGAGAACCACAAGCGGTATCTAATACCCAAGTAGAAATTTGATTTAATGACATATTCACTTCTATCATGAACATACCTGAATCAGAAGCGGTAGTCTCACTACCCTTCTTCTTCTTCAATTCTGCAAGGTAAACCTTGCAGTTCCTCTTCCAGTGCCCCACCTTGTTACAGTGAAAGCAAACAACTTTGCTCTTGGGGTCTTCAGCTTTTGGTGGAACCGGCATTTTCTCACCTACTTTCTTCTTCTTGGAAGGGTTCCTCTTCCTTTTCTTAGGATTGGAACCTTCACCAATTAGAAGAACAGAACTCTTCTTAGGGGGAAAATTCGATTCCGCAGTCTTCAACATGTTGTGGAGTTCAGGCAGGCTAACATCCAACTTATTCATGTGAAAGTTCACAACAAACTGCGAGAACGAACTCAGAAGCGATTGCAAGACCAAGTCTTGGCTCAGCTCCCCATCCATGGCAAAACCAAGTTGTCCAAGACGTTCAATCAAATTGATCATCTTAAGTACATGGTCATTCACAGATGATCCATCAGACATCCTACAACCAAACAGCTCCTTCGATATCTCATATCGAGCTATCCTCCCTGCCACATCATACAACTCTTGTAGATGCATGAGGATAGTGTGAGCATCCATATGCTCATGTTGCTTCTGTAGCTCAATGTTCATGGAAGCTAGCATGATGCATTGAGCAACATTTGCATCATCTACCCACTTATGATACACAACATGTTCATCATTATGTGCATCACTAGCAGGTTCAGTAGGCTTAGGTGAGTCAATCACGTATTCCAGCTTCTCAATCCTGAGAACAATTCTCAAGTTTCGAAGCCAGTCAGCATAATTAGGACTAGTCAACTTGTGAGCATCCAGTATGCTCCTGAGTGATAGTGCAGAAGACATAATGTATATTGTAAATCTGTAAATGATAAACACATAACAACACTTAGCAAATATTCAATTTCATTTTAAAAAACACTATATGAATCGGGTCTTTATTCATAAGTGGCTCCCACTAGTTTATCTAATTTATTCAACCCCCTACGTGAAAAATTAAGCATTCATGATGCTAGTGGGAATAGGGATCCTACATTCCATTACACAACCTCGGCTGTAGCACGAACCACCATGTAATGTTCAATAGGCAGACAACTCTTGTGAATTACATCTTATGTTATTCCCTAATCAAACTTTAGCCTCCTGAATACTTGAGTCACGGTTGTGGCACGACAAACTCAATATTCTAAGTCAAGTCTAACCCAACATTCCGTATATTTGAATCAGTCTCCAACGGCCCACGACTGTGGCACGTACCGACCTTTAGATTCTAATTCAACGTACACATCTCTATGTAATAGACAAGTATTTCTTATTTCGAAATCAAAGCCCTCGGCTGTAGCACGAACCGACAATGATTTAAAAATAAGAACTACTTTCTATCATGTTGGAAGGCTATGACCGACACAAGCCCGTTGTATCATTGGCCAATTACTACTTGATATTATTTAATTTTAGAGGGATTATATTACGTTACAATCATAATCATATTATAAAGAGATTCTTCCTTTTAAATTAAATATTTCAAATCAATAATCAATAATCAGATGATTCCCAGATCGGGTGGAGCATTGTCAAGAGGCGTCACTTAATAACCCTTTCTTACAGATAGAAATCTGTTGTTGACAGAATCATCCTTTCTCTCATATCGAAAATTCATATTCAATTACGTGTTTCATAAACACAAGAATCTCATGATTGTATTCATAATATTATTATTTAGGTTATGAAACAATTTCACTATACTAGGTTGTCTAACAAACGCCTTATGTTCATTTAAGTTCACCTAAATCTATCATCGCATGATAAACTAAACATATATCACATATATCAACATGAATAAACATCAAGGTAGGCATGTTACATCATCTAGCATATTGGTCTAAGCATTATACATCTCTATGTATCACATGAAGCATTTAAAAGCAGTTAAAACAGTTAAAAACAACTTTAAAACACTTCTGTTAGCTATAAACAGTTCGAAACAATTTCATAAAATATCATACAATATACCATTAGAAGTGTCTCGAAAAGACGAATCCAACGGCACCAAAATCGCCCAAATCTGAGCTACCACGCGCCCTCACGCGCTGAAACAAGGTTCCCCACGCGCCCCCACGCGCACACGCGCCTCACGCGCCCGAATCCCTGTGCTGACGTCAGCATGACGTCAACTGATGATGTCAGCATGACGTCAGCATGACGTCAGCATGACATCTGACCTTTGACCAGCGCGTGTCAGCCACGCGCCGCGCGTGGGCCAGGAGCGCGTGAACCCCACGCGCGAGTGGCAGTCGCGCGGTCCTCCCCTTTCTGCGATTCGCCGTATGACATTCTTTCTCGAACAGCGTGCCGCCGTCCTTCTCTGTCTTCTTCGCTTTGCTTTCAACAGACAACAGCAGACAAGCAGCAGATGCATAATATATATACTTACAATATATATATATATATATATATGATTATTTAATTACAAATTTAATTACAATAACTTCAAAAATTCATAATTTATAATCTATACATCATAAAATTATGAAAAAAATATCCAGACGATCTACAACACTTGTAGAACCCATATCAGCATTCAAAATTATTTTGAGAAACGATTTTTTATCAGACAAAATTAATCCATGATAAAACTTGTAAAAATCATAATTAATTCATACAAGCACATAAAATTCTGAAATTTTTACCACAGATCTATATGCATACAACCTATGCTCTGATACCAGTGTTGGATTTTAATCGCAGCGGAGGCAAGGTAAAACACTATTGGAAATATAAGCACCAAATAAAAGCATATAAATCGTGATTAAAACATATGAATCGATTACTAACCTTTAATAGCGATCCAAAAGCAACGATCGGAGATCCTTAGCAGCTGCTCCTCAAACGTGAAGCACTCCACCGGTATCCACCAAGAAAACGATGCTAAGGAGGAAGAGGAGGCGGAGAGAATTAGGTTTTCTGAAAAAATTCGGGTTAGAATAAAAATAGGGTTTATAATAGTATATTTATAGGCAAAATTTTCAGCAGAAATTTTCCCATAAAATATTATTATTATTAACCCATTTATTATTCTCATTAATAATTAAAACACCTTTTAATTATTAATCCTTTTTCTAAACACTTTAGAAATAATTCTCTCTCTTGATTTAATTTCCAAAAATTAAATTCTTAATTAATAATATTAAGAACTTTTCTTAATTAATTTATAATCAATTAAATCTAATTTAATCAATTATTAAATTTGCCAATTAATTATTTATTTCATAAATAAATAATTATCAGCCATTATTAATTAATTCCTCCACCATTAAATCATTCTCTTTTTATGGTGTGACCCTGTAGGTTCAATATTAAGCCGGTAGTAGAAATAAATAATAATAAAACTATTTTATCATTATTTATTTAAATTCTCTAATTTATTAAATATGATTAATTAATTAATCATATTTATTCTACATCGTGAGGGATACTTCTCAGCATATCGCGACTATCCAGATAATACGAATTCATTGCTTAGAACACCAAGAACCTATTCAGTGAATAGTTACCGTACAATAAACTCCTTCTACCCTACAATATCCTGATTAAATACAAGGCATGGATCTTGTGTCAAGCCTATCTAATTTAGTCACTTGCTTACCATTTACTATGCTTAGTTCTATGCAAATTAGAAACTCCTTTCTAATTTCATTCACTCTGGCCAGAGATTCCTGAACTAGCATAAGTGGATCAGCCTTGAACATTCGCTTCCTTCACTGGAAGGGGTAGATCCTTTATTGATCATACACTATCTTCATGTACAAATTCCTATACCCAGTAGAGCCCTAATAATTGTCCCTGGAGACTAAGAACTAAACCAAAGCATAGTTCAGTGTACACAAGATGACTATGATGACCTCAAGTCTAAGGATACTTGTACAACTATCACTATGTGAACAACTGCTGACACGTGAGTGAACTCCATCAGTTGTTCAGCTGTGCGAGTCATGTTCAGTGAACTTATTCTATAATAAGCACCTACATACTAGCTATAGTGTCACCACACAAATGTCTATGAGAACAGACATCCTTCATAATGAAGCAAACATAATATGTACCGATCTTTGCGGATTATTAATTACCAGTTAGTAATCCTATGATCAGGAACTATTTAAGTTTAGAGTTATCATCTTTTAGGTCTCACTATTATGATCTCATCATAATCCATAAAAATCTTTACTCTAAACTATGGTAAAAAGTTATTCCTAAATCCTAATACATGATTGGACTTAGGACATATTCCTTTCACAAGTGAGGGAGAGAAATGTCAAATACAAATCAGCAAAGTAATTATGCCCTTCAATTACTGTCTCAAAGCCACCAGTTGCAGTTGGTATAAATCTGATTCAGGAAGCAGCAACAAACTTGAAAGTTGCTGAGAAAGAAAAGTTAAATTTGATCAACTGGGAGAAGATTGATGAGGAGATACAAAAGAAGTTCCAACTTGTCAAGGAGCCAGTTAAGTCAGCCATCCATCACTCTCAAGTCAAGCAAATTAGTGCGAATGAGATGAGCATGAACTCTCTGTAAAGAGGACAATCTTCCTGCATCAAGTCTCCAGAGGCTGAAATGATTCTTAAACCAAGGGCAAACTATTCAAAATCATCTTTGAAGAACCCCTTGGATACTGTATATGAGACACCCAAGCCTGATGAGAAGAAGCTTCTGTCAAGATCAATTGTTTTCTACAAAGATCCAACTGATTCAGCTTCAAAAAGGAGAATTGCTAAGATATTCAGAAATGGAAAGGAAATTTGTGTGGTAGATGGACATCCTCAATTTGCTCAAGCAAAGAGAGAAGAAAAAGCCAGATTGAAGCAGGAAAAGAAGCAAGCTATTCTAGATGTAAAGAAGGCTAAATAAAAGAAAGAGCAGATTGCTATCTTGGCCAAGCTACAGGCTGTGAATTCATCACAAAAAATTCCCTCTCAATCATCTGAAGTTACTGAATCAAGGAAATATGTTGAAGAACAGAAGAAATCTCCAAGAAAGAAAGAATTGGCTAAAAAAATAAAAAGGAAACTGGATATTGTTGACAAGGAATTGGGAGATCAATTTCCTAAGGAACCCACACCGGCTACAACTCAAGCATCAAAACCCTCTGTGGTATTTGAAGATATAAGGGTGGTGGATCCCTACAGGAATATTCATGATGAACCTATTGTGCCCAAGGATGAGCCAATATAATGGGATAACATACCAATTCCTGACTTCAGTCTACCAATCCTTAGCAAGCCAAAAAGGACAAAGTCAAGAGCAGTCAAGAAGGTGAAGCTGTCACCTCTCAAATCCAAATCTGTAGTCAAAGCTCAGCCCAAAGTCAATAAGGGAGACTACTTGTACTTGTGTGACATAAAAGAATTTTCTGATCTAAACCTCTATCTGGATGAACTAGATGAAGTGAGGGGAATTTGATGCATACAGAAACCTACCTGAAAGGTTAGTGTTCAAGTACAAAGGAGGAAAGGAGATTCAGTGGCCACTTCACATGATTCTTCAAGAGAGCCAAGCTGTACTGATTAAAGTTTATTCATCCTTCAAGAAGAACTTTGGGTTCAATGTCACTGCAAGAAGACTAGTATTGAAGAAGATTGAAGAACTAAGGAGTGTTAGAGCTAAAGATGCACTCCCAAAGACTCTAATCATCCCATACACAAGGAGAAGAGTGCATCTAAGGCCCTACTGGCTGATGGAGTTCATGAATGACAAAGGTGTGAGAAGATTCTTCAGATTAGAAGACCAACTGAGCATCTTCAGCAATGAGACTCTCTTGGAAATGCAAGAAAAGCTAAATCTCTCAGATTCTGATGAACTGGAATTCCACAGGCAGCTCCAAAATCAGATTAATGAAAACAATAGAAAACTTGGAAGAAGATCCAGACCTTCAAGGAACTAGATAAATCTGCTCAGGCTAGAGGAGATCTTGAAAATGACTGTGAGCCAAACTTTGTACATTTTGATTAATTGAAGTATTTTCAGTATTATCTACTTTTCTTTAAAGCTGTATATTTAGGATGTTTTGTTATCATCAAGTATCTCTTAATTTATGGCTACAATTCCAGTAGACATAAATTGGGGGAGATTGTTGTGCATATGTTGTGTACTTGATGATTTCACAAACAAAACACCTAAGTAGATTTTACTTAGTGAAATAATCTAGCACTCGACGGATAAGAATTTTAGTCCCGACGGATAAATCTATAGTCCCGACGGATAATGATTTATTATCCATCGAGTGAGAAGCTTATGTAATAATGAGTCTGTAGCACATTTCTGCATACACCTTTGTATAGAGTCTGTAGTAGCATATACGTCATCTGGACTTTAACTAGATATGCAGAATAGGTTGATTAATTGTACATAGATGATGTCTTGTAATTCTGCATAAGTGAAATGAAGTCAAGTGCCTGATTGCTACCCGACGGATAAACTACAAAGCACCCGACGGATGATCAACAACCCGACGGATGATCAACAATCTGACGGATGATCATGAACCCAACGGATAAAGAATTCAAACATCAGTTGACAGTGACAACTAGTCACATGCGTCGGGATGTATGCAAATGGAATGAGGAAGCATATTAACTGGGTAATAGAGAACAAAGTAGTAAAGCATAAAAACTGATAGTTTTTATAATGATTCTATCTTTTGACTTTGTAATCTTGGTAATATATAAATCAAGAAGTAGCAAATAAAAAAAAGATCTGCGATACAAAAAGTGAGAAACATTTGTAAGCAGAATTATTAGCATTTCTCTGTATTCTCAGTAGTTCAAATTTATAAGCAGCTGTGAGCATTCTTGCACACAGATTTCTCTCGATACAATATATATCTCTGGTGGAATTATTTAAATCCACCAGAAAGTTTTTAAAGACTCTTATTTTTAACTACTTGTGTTTTGATTCAATTAAGTTTTTATTCCGCATTGTGCTAATCAAAATACTTATATTTGTATTCGAGCTTTGAACATTTTTATTTTAAGAAAAAGGTTCAAGAATTCCATTCAACCCCCCTTCTGTAATTCTTGCTATATTGTTAAGGGACTAACAACATGCCATTTAATTTTACTCATTTCATGCATGTATGTACACACGAGTTTCGGTACCCTTTTACACATTCTTTACTCAAACAAACTAACAACTATCTATACAAAATAACATTTTATATTTGAAACTGTGCAAGTCTTCAGATTAATAATAGAACAACTTTTGTAGACATGTGTATTGTCTAATCAACTTTTTTATCCATTCCTAATTCATATTTTGAGTTTCAAAAATCAATTCTGAACTTTCAGAATTCAAATTCACAAAATTTTTCTTACAAATAGCATCTCCACCTTTGCACATTTGAAAGAAGTCCAAAATTATAATTACCTGATAATTTCACCTCACTCCATTCCGATCTCTGTATGTTGTGTACCTTTTCTTCTCATGGTTAAAACACTAGCGTATTTTATTTTGACGATTTGTTAACATATATGACACCTTCCTTCTCTATATCTATTTATGCAGGTGCTGGCAGGAACAAAATACGAAAAATTTATGTTAGTAATAAAGAGAATTAACATGATATTATTGTTGATGAAGGTAAGTCCATGTACCTCTATTGACTAAAGTTTTGTCATTATAAAAGAGGTAATGCATTTTCTTTTATATTCTCATTGTTTATGCTTACTTATCCATACATCACGAGCTCTGTTTTGTTTGGTTTATGCATGAATACCAGTATCTTAAACTTGATACTTTCTTATTGTTTCAGTTGTCACCTCGCAAGCTTCAGTTAGTTGTGTTTACTAAACACTTTTAAGCGTGATTTTATCTCGAAAGACTTTTTAGTTATCTTCCATCGGAAAAAATGTAGGTACCAGTTGAATAAAATAAAGGAAACGAGATTTTTCTGTCATGAAAAATTTGGGTAATGTTATATTTGTAACAACATTTTCTATTTTCCAACCTGTGTAACAGGAATTCAACACTCATATTCAAATATTTCGGGTAGTCGATCATCCAATCCTTTATTATGTCATGCTCAAATTCATGTTAGAGAAGAAGGTAAATATTGCAACATTATGTGTATATGTTTAATTGTTTATTAGGTCATTCACTTTTCAATAAATTACAATGTATATGCTTTTTTTATTTATAATTTGTTATTTTTTTGGATGCAGCTCTTAGACCTCCGTTATTGATAAATCATAACCAACGTGGTAGGATTTTGGGCCTTTGTTTCCGGGCATGTAATTTAGATGCCTTTATTTTTGGACTACTTATTTTGGTGAAAGGCATGTATACTAATTAAATGTCCTTCATTAATTTGATAATTTCTAACCTTATTTGATAATCATATTATATAGTCAACATGTGATACAAAAATGGACGTAGCAGTACCAACATAACAGAGGAAGTTGCATTCTTCCGACAAAATAAAATTTTGGTATTGTTTTATATTTTTACCAACATAATAGAGATTTTTGCTAATTTTTGGTATTTTGATATTTGAATTTTATGGTCACTATTTCCTTATCGTACCAAGTTAGCACTAGAGATGTAATTAAGGTTAAAACTATTAAAGCACTGCTATAAAGAATTAGTACCATGAAGGTAATACATTCAGTTACTCTCTGAAAAAGATAATACATTCGGTTAATAAAATTTAAGCGCATCTTACTCATTTTTCACTCTATGTGTAGTTTATATTTCTCGCAGTTTACTCTTCCTCTAACCAAATATATATTTTAGGCATTGAATGAGAAAGTCGGTCAAAGAGCTACTCATCTCAACTCTTTCATTCTTCAAACAATTCTTGGACCTGAATTTACTTACTATATTGTGTTCAAAACCGAAGACTATTGTGGCACATCTGCTGAGCTTAGTTTTTATATTTTATTATTATCTTTTGTAGTGAATTAACAATGCTGACACGAGAAAAGGATGGCGTTATGCAAGATTTTATATACTGTCAGTGTTGAGTTGAGGTCAATACTACTAAAACATCTAAAAATATCCACTTTACTCAATTAGTTCACCTTGCATTCAAGGATAGATAAATATTGAATGAACTTGACTACTTTTTTTGCATTGGGTTATCCTGGTTTTAAGGATTTAAATGTTCATATTTTTCATAAATTAAAACATACCGATTTTATTTTATACTCTTTTGTATAATGTGCATGAAGTGGAATATAGTTATAAACACAAATATTTATAAAACTTAAATGTATTTTGTTGAAATCACAGTGGAATAAAAATTATTTAGTCTATTTGTCATGCCAAATTTAAATTTTTGAACCACCTATCAAGCTATAAGCTCCTTTTATCATCTTCCAGTTTTATGATTTCTTCAATATATAATGTACTACCTACTGGGCTACTTCACCTTTTTCCATTTACCCAGTTATACTTTCTTTTTACACCAACATGCACTGTGATTTGATGTTTATTTAACTTTTTTTAAATTGTCAAACTTTAATTCAAATTTTGTTCAAAGAAATTAAGGTCATTCAAAGTTCTCTTCTCCTCATTCATTTTTTAAGACAAACACATATTATTATTATTTATTCCAGTGTCAAGAATAGTAATCCGAGTGTTTTTTTATGTATTCCCTATGAGAGAATGTTGACCAAAAATTTTAGGAATTTTAAGATGTGTATATATTATAGTTTTATATATTTTTTTAAAAAAATTATATTAAAATTTAATTATTATATTTTTTATTTAAAAAAATAAAATTTAAAAAATTACAAAATTATATTTATATTTATTTAAAACGTTTGTCAAACACTATCTCGTAAACTATAAGATTACTAAGGGAGTACCTATTCAAGAAGCCATCAAGCATAACAAATGTTATTAGTATATAAAAAAATTTCTTCTAAATTTGGTTTAGTGTTCTGATATATAACTTTGCATGATTAAATCAATATTTATATGATTCCAAAATTCCTATATTTATATCAAAAATATATCTAAATTAGTTTATCAAAATTAGATAGAAAGAACAAAAAAATGTCATAGATTGTCTTAATTATTCTACAAAATTCAATCTTTCCCAAAGTTAATGATCGTTACTTTTAATATTTTTTAATAATACAGTGACTACTTTCTTTGACCTTTCATATAAAATGTTTGACCTTATTTTAAATTATTAATTGTATCATGTAAGTAAAGAGATAATTGTAAGTTGGAGATATTTTTAAATACTTGTGTCTAAAAGATTACAATATTTATGTTTTAGATATAGAGCCTAAGCCCTTAATTTAAAATTGAACCTTAATTAAACTATTTTTAAAATTTAAGCATGGACCCTCTTTGTACACTTTTTATTTTTTAGACTTTACAATTCCTCATTTAGGTTTTAAGAAAATTAATATTTCAATTTAGGACTAAGCCCAAAATAAATTTTAATTTATTTTGTAAACTTTAATTAAATAATTTTAAAATTTTAGATAATTATTGTTGCTAATATTATAAAACTCATCTCTTTGATACTTCGCCAAGAATGAAGTGTGGTAAATTCAAAAGTTGATAGGTTAATTGTGTTAATAGATATCTGCGTCATATGATAATTAAAATATGATTATTTAGTGCATTCACTTAAATATGGTGATTAATTGTAAAACTAGAAAATTTTAGAGTCTTTCTCATATTAGGCAAGAATTTTAGGATTTTACATTTCAAATTTATAATTTACATGTGAATATTAAAATTGAATAAGATTTCACAAAATGTTAAACACAATGTTGCAAAATTAATTGGGTAAAAAGAAAAATAAAAATAAAAATTTGAACACCGTAAAATTTGATGTATCATCAAGGTTTTTATTGTTTGTGTCCATGGTTAAACTATAATAACTTCATTTTCGCATTATTGCAATACTTTTAATGCAAAATGTGATTAGGTATAGTTAGAAAATATAAAAGTGTGTTGATAATTCTATGTTGTATATATTTGAAAATTAATGCTTTCATCTGAAATTCAATAATTTAAATATTAATTAACACCAATTTCCATACACTACCAATTCGTTTATACATACTAAGTAATTTAAAATTTGAAATTATTCTCTTCTTTATATTAAAATTTTGTCATTTAATATGATATAAACCAGAAAGTGCTAATAATTTCTTATTAAGAAACCATCACTATTTTTTAATATAATTGAATGTAAAATTATTTATATTAGAAGTTGCGCTAAAAGTAATGCCGAGAAATTTTGATAATAAAATTTTATTCAGATAAAAGTTTTCAATTCACAATATCGTGTATATTATAATTTAATTTTGGATCATTTTATTATTTTTAATAATAATCAGTATTTTGCAAAATAAATGTTCAATTAAAAAGAGTTTAATTCAAAGAGAGGTATTGCCCGAAGGTGATGCCCAGAAATTTTGGTACTAAAATTTGATAATGAAATTAGATAATAGATAACGTGTAATTAAAATGTGTAAATAATTCTTTGTTATATATATTAAATTGATTGATTAACTGTATTTTTTATCATCTAATCATTTAATTCGTGATAAAGTCATCTATCTTAAAATGTAATTTACCGTCCTTTACGTAGTTAAAATAGAATTTCATTATCATTTTATTTTATGCTGAATACATATTTTTTTTAAAATGATAACTACTATTAAGTACCTACATACCATGCAAAATTTATAAAATGATTTACGAATCATTTGAGTAAAATTGGTGTAATATACAAAACAATATTCTCAAAAAATAACTCCACTATTACATACAAAATGTGTAAAATTATAACAAAAATAAAATTCAACATTAAATACTAGTTGGACAATCTTAAAATATTTAAAAATTATAATAAACATCAAAATATAAAATAAATGACAAACGGAAACAATACCACATGTTTTATGAAAATCATTGAAGGCAATTTATAAAAATAAAAATAATATTAAAGTCCGTATACCCTTACTTAAACCAGCACCAAACAATCTTGGAGCTTTCTATGCTTTTTTGCATATAATAATATATTCATAGATATTTACAAAAAAAAAATATATGTTAAATTGATCCTATTTTCAATCCAGTTTATAAAAAAAATCATGCAAATTTGATATGATGTGAAATGTCTATTTTAACATAAAGTGATGATTTGAAGTAATTTATTTTTAATTATGTTTGTGATATAGAGTAGATAGTAAAAATATAGAGGACATACTACTAATAAAAAAATTCAAAGATAAAGTACCCATTAATTAGATGTTCAATTGTATGTTTTTATTGTAAATTGAATTATTATTTTAATATTTTTCATCATTTTTGTATTATGACAACAGAAAAAGTTATGAATAATTTCATAACATTTTTGCTCTTGAAATATTTTTTTAAACATATTTTTTTTAAAAAACACATTTTTAATGTCACAACAACTCAATGAGCTCATGTACACACATTAACATTTTTATTTTTTAGACTTTATAATTCCTTATTTAGGTTTTAAGAAAATTAAAATTTCAATTTAGGGCTAAGTCCAAAATAAATTCTAATATATTTTGTAAACTTTAATTTAATAATTTTTTAATTTTAAATAATACTTTATTAAGTATTCCATTGTTGCTAATATTATCAAACTCATCTCCTTATACTTCACCAAGAATGAAGTGTATGATGAGTATTTTGGGTAAATTCTAATGTTGGTAGGGTAAGTTGTGTTGGTAGATATCCTGCATGATATGATAATTAAAATATGATTATTTAGTGCATTTACTTAAATATAGTGATTAACCTTAAAATTAGAAATTTTTAAAGTCATGCTCATATTAGGCCAGAATTTTAGGATTTTACATTTCCAATTTATAATTTACATGTGAATATTGAAATTGAATAAGATTTATAGTTGCAAAATATAAAAGTATACTGTTGATAATTCTATGTTGTATGTATTTGAAAATCAATGCTTTCATTTGAAATTCAATAATTTGAATATTAACACCTATTTCCATACACTAGTTTATACATACCAAGTAATTTATAATTTGAAATTATTCTCTACTTTATATTAAAATTTTGTCATTTAATATGATATAAACCCCAAAGTGCTAATAATTTCTTATTAAGAAACCATCACTATTTCGTAATATAATTGAATGTAAAATTATTTATATTAGAAATTACACTAAAAGCAATGCCGAGAGATTTTGATAATAAAATTTTATTCAGATAAAAGTTTTCAATTCACAATATCATGTATATTATAATTTAATTTTGGATCATTTTATTATTTTTAAAAATAATCAGTACTGTGCAAAATAAATGTTCAATTAAAAAGAGTTTAATTCAAAGACGAGGGCGATGCCGAGAAATTTTCGTACTAAAATTTGATAATGAAATTAGATAATAGATAACGTGTAATTAAAATGTGTAAATAATTCTTTATTATATATATTAAACTATTGATTAACTGTTTTTTTATCATCTACTCATTTAATTCACGATAAAGTCATCTAACTTAAAATCTAATTTATCGTCCTTTACGTAGTTAAAACACTACAAGAAAAATGTCATCAGACAACACCCATCAACGCTTGACCAAAAAAGTGTTGCTCACCAGAAAACAGGTGTTGTGTGAATCCCTTTACTACAATAGGTTTAAAACTGTTGTCTAGCATATCGTATCAGACAACCGTTTTATGAGATAAGGTGTTGTTTAAATAGAAAGATTTCATCATTCCTACAATGCTTTAAAAACTATTGTCTAGGTAATCGACACAGACAAGCCTTTCTAAAGATATGTTGTGCAAATGAGGTAGTTTGTACAATAGTTTAATTTTGCATTGTCTGAAAGTAATGGAGACAACGTTGTGAAACACCGTTGTTGGAATGAGACAAGTGTTTTCTCAATGGATTAGTTAAGCTGGAATCAAACAACGTACTTCCATTGTGTTGTCTAAATATCACTTGACATACAAGTGTTTTTATTCTGTTGTATGTCACGACATCACACAAGCGTTTTGCTCATAAAACCATTGTCACTTGTATTGGTGAGCTGGTATAATGAGAGACGTTCATTAAGAGGAGATGAGGTGGCACCATGTGATTGGTGAAAAAACATTCACTTGGATTGCTGAGTTGGTGTAATAAGAGCAGTTGATTGAAAGTATATTTAATATCAGCCATTAGATTAAAAAACGCTGTTACGCTTACACAACAGCTTTTTTCAAATAAATATTATCAATGTTCATCTAAGACAACCTTTTTTCATAGAAAACCGTTGTCTGTAAGTCTGATTCTTGAAATTTCTGAAGCATTGCTTGTGATGAGGTGGCACCATGTGATTGGTGAAAAAACATTCACTTGGATTGTTGAGTTGGTGTAATTAGAGCCGTTGATTAAAAGTAGATTTAATATCAGCCGTAGGATTTAAAAAAGTTGATCATCTAACACAACAGATTTTTTTTCAAAAAAACTGTTGTCACTATTTATTTCAGACAAGACTTTTTCATAGAAAACCGTTGGATGTTGCCTCGTACTAGATTTTTTTCCATACCCGATTAAAGAGATAAATTTTTAAAATGATTTTTTAGATGATCCAACCGTACGGATGTTAAGAAATACTTATTTTAGTCACATGAAAAAAGTATTAAAAAATTTCAAATTCATCTCGAATGTCAAGATTAGAAAAATCTGGTAAAAGCACTACTTCCCAACACGGGATTCGTTCCCAATGAACAAGATAATTTTTTTTAAATGATTTTTTCAATGATCCAACCGTATGGATGTTAAGATATACTTATTTTAGTCACATGAAAAAAGTATTAAAAAATTTCAAATTCATCTCGAATGTCAGGATTAGAAAAATCTGGTAAAAGCACTTCTTCCCAACACGGGATTCGTTCCCGATGAACAAGATAAATTTTTTAAAAGATTTTTTCACACTTGTTTGTGATGAGGTGGCACCATGTGATTGGTGAAAAAACATTCACTTGGATTGCTGAGTTGGTGTAATAAGAGCAGTTGATTGAATGTATATTTATTATCAGCCATTAGATTAAAAAACGCTGCTATGCTTACACAACAGCTTTTGTTCAAATAAATGTTGTCAATGTTCATCTAAGACAACCTTTTTTCATAAAAAACCGTTGTCTGTAAGTCTGATTCTTGAAATTTCTGAAGTGTTGCTTGTGATGAGGTGGCACCATGTGATCGGGGAAAAAACATTCACTTGGATTGTTGAGTTGGTGTAATTAGAGCCGTTGATTAAAAGTAGATTTAATATCAGCCGTAAGATTTAAAAAAGTTGATCATCTAAGACAACGGTTTTTTTCAAAAAAACTGTTGTCACAATTTATTTCAGACAAGAATTTTTCATAAAAAACCGTTGGGTGTTGCCTCGTACTAGATTTTTTTCATACCTAATGAAAAAGATAAAATTTTTTAATGATTTTTTAGAGGATCCAACCGTACGGATGTTAAGAAATACTCATTTTAGTTTCATGAAAAAAGTATTAAAAAATTTGAAATTCATCTCGAATGTCAGGATTAGAAAAATCTGGTAAAAGTACCCCTCCCGACAACGAGACTCGTTCCCGATTTACAGAATTAATATTTTAAAATGATTTTTCGACGATCCAACCGTACGGATGTTAAGATATATCGATTTTAGTCATAAGAACAAATTATTAAAAAACTTGAAATTCATTTTGCATGCCAGGATTAGAAAAATTTGGTAAAAGTACCCCTCCCAACAACGAGACTCGTTCCCGATTTACAGTATTAATTTTTTAAAATGATTTTTCGACGATGCAACCGTACGAATGTTAAGATATATCGATTTTAGTTATAAGAATAAATTATTAAAAAATTTGAAATTGATTTTGCATGCCAGGATTAGAAAATTTTGGTAAAAGTACCCCTCCCGACAACGAGACTCGTTCCCGATTTACATGATTAATTTTTTAAAATGATTTTTCGACGATCGAACCGTACGGATGTTAGGATATATTGATTTTAGTCATAAGAAAAAATTATTAAAAAATTTGAAATTCATTTTGCATGCCATGATTAGAAAAATCTGGTAAAAGTACCCCTCCCGACAACGAGACTCGTTCCCGATTTACAGGATTAATTTTTTAAAATAATTTTTCGACGATCCAACCGTACGGATGTTAGGATATATCGATTTTAGTCATCAGAAAAAAATATTAAAAAATTTGAAATACATTTTGCATGTCAGGATTAGAAAAATCTGGTAAAAGTACCCCTCCCGACAACGAGACTCGTTCCCGATTTACAGGATTAATTTTTTAAAATGATTTTTCGACGATCCAACCGTACGGATGTTAGGATATATTGATTTTAGTCATAAGAAAAAATTATTAAAAAATTTGAAATTCATTTTGCATGTCAGGATTAGAAAAATCTGGTAAAAGTACCCCTCCCGACAACGAGACTCGTTCCCGATTTACAGGATTAATTTTTTAAAATGATTTTTCGACGATCCAACCGTACGGATGTTAGGATATATCGATTTTAGTCATAAGAAAAAATTATTAAAAAATTTGAAATTCATTTTGCATGTCAGGATTAGAAAAATCTGGTAAAAGTACCCCTCCCGACAACGAGACTCGTTCCCGATTTACAGGATTAATTTTTTAAAATAATTTTTTGACGATCCAATCGTACGGATGTTAAGATATATCGATTTTAGTCATAAGAACAAATTATTAAAAAATTTGAAATTCATTTTGCATGCCAGGATTAGAAAAATTTGGTAAAAGTACCCCTCCCGACAACGAGACTCGTTCCCGATTTTCAGGATTAATTTTTTAAAATGATTTTTCGACGATCCAACCGTACGGATGTTAAGATATACTCATTTTATTCACATGAAAAAAGTATTAAAAAATTTTAAATTCATTTTGCATGCCAGGATTAGAAAAATCTGGTAAAAGTACCCTTCCCGACAACGAGACTCGTTCCCGATTTACAGGATTAATTTTTTAAAATGATTTTTCGATGATCCAACCATACGGATGTTAGGATATATCAATTTTAGTCATAAAAAAAAATTATTAAAAAACTTTGAAATTCATTTTGCATGCCAGGATTAGAAAAATCTTGTAAAAGTACCCCTCCCGACAACGAGACTCGTTCCCGATTTACAGGATTAATTTTTTAAAATGATTTTTCGACGATCCAACCGTACGGATGTTAAGAAATACTCATTTTAGTCACATGAAAAAAGTATTAAAAAATTTGAAATTCATCTCGAATGTCAGGATTAGAAAAATCTGATAAAAGTACCCCTCCCGACAACGAGACTCGTTCCCGATTTACAGGATTAATTTTTTAAAAGGATTTTTCGATGATCCAACCGTACGGATGTTAGGATATATCGATTTTAGTCATAAGAAAAAATTATTAAAAAATTTGAAATTCATTTGCATGCCAGGATTAGAAAAATCTGGTAAAAGTACCCCTCCCGACAACGAGACTCGTTCCCGATTTACAGGATTAATTTTTTAAAATGATTTTTCGACGATCCAACCGTACGGATGTTAAGATATATAGATTTTAGTCATAAGAACAAATTATTAAAAAATTTGAAATTCATTTTGCATGCCATGATTAGAAACATCTGGTAAAAGTACCCCTTCCGACAACGAGACTCGTTCCCGATTTACAGGATTAATTTTTTAAAATGATTTTTCTCAGACGTTGTCGTATAAACTATGTACAACAGGCTTTTTAAAAATACCGTTGTGTGATTCAACAACGGTTTTTTTCTTGGAAACCGTTATTGACATTGTTTTTGAATAACCTTTTTTGGTTATAAACCGTTGTATGAATTTGGCACTATTTATTTGGTTGATATTACATCCCACAATTGTTTTATATTAAAAACTGTTGTATGACTTTTGTTAAGATAACACATTTTAAATTTCAGACAATTATTTTTAATGCCATATATTTTATTGACTTTGTTAATATATATTCCTTAAACTGTTGATGTTAATATATATTGATTTTATTCACTTAAAAAATATTTTCAAATTTTCAAATATATCTTGCTTGAAATTATAACGAAAATGTAGTGAAAGTGGTAGTTCCTAAAATGGATTTCGTTCCTGCTTAACAAAATAATTTTTTGAAATGATTTTTTTCTAATATCCAACCATATGGATATTAATATATATTTGTTTAAGTGAATTATAAATTAATGAAAATTTTAGATTGAATTTTATTACATTAATATGTAATCTAAAATTTTATGTAATAATTTATAAATTCAAAAAAATATCATGCATAACTTTACAAGAAGATTCTAGTTGAAGTACTACTTTCTCAAACTAGACACGTTCCTCATTAACAAAATGATAAGGCATGGATTGTGCATACATGTTATTCCACATAGGCATATTGTATGGCATTTGAGGCATACTAAATGCAGCAAGATAAGGATTGTTAAAATATGGCATGTTTGCAAAATGTGCATAAGGATTCTGTTGAGACATAGTAGGCATAGCATGTAGAGATGATGCAGACATGTTAGGCATGGAAGAGGGTATAGTTATGGGGGTTTTCTTAATAGATTTGCAATTAGCAGATAGATGATTAACACTACTACAATGCACACAGCTTTTTCTAGGAGCATACCTATCAGGTGTGTAATTGTTATGTTTGTTAACACCTACCTTCCCATTTCTGTTAGATTTTCTTTTAGTTTCCTTTTTATCCTCAACCATCTTGAGCCTATTATTTAACTGTTCTAAGGTCATGTGCCCTATATTCACCTTACTGACATCTTTGGATGTGCTTGCTTCTTCTTTAACAAAGTTCTTGGAAGTTCAACCAAACTTTTTGTTGAGTTTCTTTAGATTTTCACTATTAGAAACATCTGCCTGTTTTAATTGAGGAACCTTCAACGGATGCTCATTTTCTTCCTTCAACGGATAACCTTCATCATCCGTTGATTCCACATCCGTTGACAGCCCATCAATTAATTCCAGTTTCTTTTTGTTTTTATCCCAGGCAGTTTCACAGAATGATTCAATTCCTTGGACCTTGACAATTTGAGCACTAATATCCCTAGATGTTTTCCAGGCTTTAATCACCTCTTGCTCTCTCTTTAATTGATTATAAAGTATTTCTACTTTCTTAATAGATTCAGCTAGTTCATTCTCAACAGATATACAATGCAGCTTGGTTTTCTCTAGGTCAATCAACTTATCTTCTAACATAGCATTTCTATTACTTAAAAACAGATTGTTCTCTTTAATCCTACTATTTTCTTTAGCAAGAGATTTAAGAGACACACGCAAATGATACAATTCAGTAGACATGTCATTAAAAGCATCATTGCACTCTTCTTTAGTAAGTTGTGTTACATCAGTAGTGATTACCTGAGTTGTTACCTGATTGCTTGATGAACTAACTTCATTTTCCTCAGAATCAGCCATGAGAGCTAAGTTGACATACTCCACATCTTCATTCTCTTCCTCTCCATCAGCTGCCCAATCTTTTTCTTGAGTAATGAAAGCCCTTTCCTTTTGCTTGAGCAGATCAAAATATTTCTTCTTGTAATCTACTTGGTCAAATTTCTTCTTTTCAGAAGTTGGCTTTCTGCACTCACTTGCAAAGTGTCCACTTATACCACAATTGAAACACTTGAACTTTGATTTGTCCACCATGTTCTTATGAGGTTTAGTGGCTCTAGTGTTTTTCTTAAACTTCATCTTTGCAAATCTCCTGGACAGAAATGCAAGATGCTCATCAACACTATCAGAGTCATCTTGACTGGAGTTGTCTTCATTCTCAGCAACTTGCTCTTTTCCTTTGCTTGATTCCTGATATCTTGTACCATCTTTGGAGTTTGATGTAGATCTCACAGTTTCTTGTCTGCATTCCCTCTCATTTTCAGCTACCAATGCAACTGAACTTCCTTTCTTTCTCCCCTTCTCCAATACCTCATCCTGTTCCAACTCTAGTTCATAAGTCTTCAAGATTCCATATAATCTTTCAAGAGTGAAGTCCTTATAATCCTGAGAGTTTCTTAAGGAGACAGTCATGGGTTTCCATTCCTTTGGCAAGGATCTTAAGAATTTAAGATTTGAATCCTTCACCTGGTACACTCTACCATACAGCTTCAATCCATTCAACAGCTTTTGGAATCTGTTAAATGTGTCATTTAAAGATTCATTTTCTTCAAAATGAAAATACTCATACTGTTGAATGAGAAGCTGCATTTTGTTCTCTTTTACTTGTTCTGTACCTTCACACAGCAGCTGAACTGTGTCCCAAACCTCTTTGGCAGTTGAGCAATTTATCACGTTATCAAACATATCCTTGTCAAGACCATTAAACAAAATGTTCATAGCCTTCTTATCCTTGTGGACTTCTTCTGTGTCTTCCATTGTCCATTCTGCTCTAGGTTTTGGAATGGATTGACCAACAGCAATTGTGGCCGTAGCAACTGTGGCTACTTTGTGGGGAATGTGAGGACCATTCTCAATACAGTTTACATAACCTTCATCTTGGGAGAGTAGATGAAGGTGCATTTTCACCTTCCAGTGGTGATAACTGTCTCTGTCAAGAACTGGGATTTTTACTCCAATATCCTTCTTACTCATCTTTGTTAGATTCCAAGATCTTTAAACTCTTTATTTGTCAAGAGCCTGCTCTGATACCAATTGTTATTTCTAGAGAACTAACAATGAGATTTACAGAAGGGGGGTTGAATGTAAATCTCAAAACTTTTTCAAGTTTTGAGCAGTTTATAAAGACTGTGTGTTCAAGATGAACAAGTGTGTGAATTGCTTTAAGCTGATACAAACAGATATATATTCAAACACAAATGTAAAGAACACAATAAACCTTTAAAAACTTTTCTGGTGGATTTGTTGTTCCACCAGAGATGGTATTTCAGAAATTCTGTGATCTAAGAATTTGATCACAGCTGCATCCTAGTACAAACTAGATAATTTTTCTCTCAAGATTTTTCTAAACAGCTCTGGAAAAATTCTTTTCTAATTACTAGCTACTACTTGGTTTATATATTACCAAGTTTACAAGTGAAGACAAGGATATATAAAATAATAAAGTAAGATCTCCACTTGTTTCTTCTCCAGTTCACTCCAGTACTTTGTTGACTTAATGCCTCTTTATACTAGAGTAGAACGGCTGCTTTTTCTGATGTTCCTGAAATTAGGCTGCCACATTTCAGTTATCTCTGTTCACCCACGTGCCTCTGTTTGTAGGTACAACTACCACTTATCAACGGTTAATCAACAGAACATCCGTTGAAGCTTTCATCCGTTGATGCACTCATCCGTTGAAGGATGTTATCCGTTGAAGCTTTAGAGACATCCGTTGAAGCTTAGCTTCTCATCCGTTGAAGGTCTTTAAGTCATCCGTTGATACCACTTCATTTATACAAAATTACAAGGCATGAAATATTTACAATTGGCCTTCCTATCTGCATATCTTCTAGTAGTCAACATGACTCATAGTTTCTCTCAACTTCTAAGAATTACATCTTAAATACAGAGACTGAAATATGCTACAACACTAGACTTATTTCTAAGTAAAGCTACACCATCAACGGATAGCCAAAGTGGTCTTATCCGTTGAGGCTACAGACACTGAATTTCTACTTAAGTGTTTTGTTAAACATATCATCAAACTAATGCACATATATTCCTAACATTTCCCCTTTACATGGTAGTCCATCTTCCTCTCTAAGCTGTAACTCTCTTTCTCTCATGTTCTCTCTCTTTGAACTTCCTATGCGGCCTCTCTTTCCATCACACCATCTGTGTAATTAAAACCTAATTTTTAACACCTCAATTTACTCTAATCTCTCACCTCTCTAAATCCAAACCCAAACCCCAATTCAAATCTTAGAAACTAACCCCTAACTCGAGTTATTCAAAAGCTCGATTTCAAACGCAAACCCTAGTTCGATTTTATGGTTAAAGGTATACACTTGTCTTATTTCTTTTTTAAATGATTTTATTTTCATTTCCTTGGGTTTTATATTCTTTTCATATATTATTAAAGGAGCTCATATGTTCAATTAATGTATTAGTATTAAAAACCTACTAATTTGTTATGTCATGTAATTTTATACTGCAATTTTTATTTCATCCATTTTGCAGGTGGTCCTATGATAATAATTAATTTTTGATTGCTCACTCTTATCAGTGTACGTATGTTTTCTTAGCTGCTGGATAAATTTTAGTTATATGATTGCTCAATTCACATATTTTGTTTCAATAGATTCTTGATTTTTGGATGCTTTTAATATATGATTTGTTCTTATCTTGATTTTATTGCTTTTAATTAATATTTTTTGCTTCAGATTAAATAAATTTTCATGCTGTCTATTCTAAACAAAGTTATATGATTGATTTAAGAAATTATTGGTTTTGCAAGTACTATGATTCAAGAATGCATGTATCTTAACTTTGTTCTATTTTTATCAAACTATTGGTTGTTTGTAGTACCTGGTAAACAAGTTTGAATGGGATGCAGAGAGATTATATAAACTTTGTTGATATGTTTAACCAAGCCCAGGTATAGATTGTTGCTAGAGGAGGAAAGAAGTTATCTAGAGTTGCAACTGTTGTAGGGGTATTGTCTCAATAGAAAGGATGATACTTGTTGGAAGCCAACATCCACACCAGGAACATAGAAGACAAGATGTGAGTGATGGGTTAGAAGGTGTGGTCGAATCTTGTGATTTGGTGGAGGTCTTTATTAATTGTCTTGTGTGAATACAAAATAAAATAGAAACTTACACAACTCTCGTGTATCAACAACATATACTTTTTTTGCAGGTTGAACTTGACTAACCAAAGATTGCCAAGTTGGTATCGTTGAAGAGTGTATTAAAGATTCTTGTGTGAACTGTACAAAGATAACTGCTAGAAGAAAATGGAGTTTGTAAAAGTGATCATTAGGTTTGAACTTTTTGTTTTAAATTAAACCTGAAGTATTTTATTATTTGCATAAATTGATACATAAAATTGAATTTATGAAGAGAGGAAGTTTTAGTCACGAGGAGCTTAATGTTTTTGTTTCTCTATTGGAATTTACAGGACAAAACAAGACCCGAGAGCAAAGACCACGAAATATCTTGGACAACTGCCAACCACAGGAAAATCAATTATTAATCTTCAAGCCATGGGAATCAAAATTTATGGATGATATGAACCTATTACAGGGGATTCAAAAGCTAAAAATTCATTGGAAAATATAGTTGGATATAGTTGAGCAAAAAAGGTATTTATAGTTGGCATATTAGTGCGTATACTAGAGAAAGCGTCATGTGTGTTTGCACATGTAAATGTCACCTGAATTTCTAAAGAAAGTTAACTCAGATTTTTCATTTTTATATGTTTTAACAAGCAATATAGAGTCTCGAAGTACATGTACTCGAATGGTCTTATTTTTCTTAAGATAGAACTTGGTTATACTTAGTTGGTTTTTAGTTGAAATGGTGTAATGGATGGTTGGTTGATTGCTGGAGTAATGGAGGGTTGGTTGTTTGCTAGTGTAATGGTGATGACTTGGTTGTAATCTCAATGGTTTTTCTTTGGATTTTAAATTGTATGGCATATTAATTTTACAATGTTGCTTTATTTGCTTTGCATTTGGAAACCATTGTCTGAGGGGATTTTAACCCGTAAGTTATCCAGTTAAAACATTGTTATAGTTTGTTTCACACAATAATTTCAAAAACTAAAAGCTTGTTATATTGACTTTCGCACAATACCAAACTGAATAAAAAACCCTTCTCTATAAAACTAATTATGTTCAGACAACACTATTTGTTATAAAAAGAATCATGTCTTAAACACTAACTCAACACATTGTAAACTAAAAGACAAGTGTGAAACTAAATCACACAACACAAGAAACAGGACAAATCTTGTATGAGAAGAGTTCCTACAACACAAAACAAAATGCAAGTGTTGTCTGTAGAATTTTACTACAAGAGCTATTTAATTCATTTGTGTTGTGTGTTGATCTGTAGAACAACCATTTGAGGACAATAAGAGTTGTATTACTTGTTTTGTTCTTATATTATTATGGACACACTACACAACCGTTTCCAGAACACTTGACTAATACAGATGTTTACAATATAAGTTACAAGAATGCGTTGTCTATTCTGGATGTAATACAACAGGTTTACTACTCTGGTCGTTGTCTGTGCTCATTCACACAACGGTTTTTTCCCGTTTTCTGATCCATGTAAGAGACGGCGGCTCAATAGTCAACGGTTTTTCAGGGTATCAGATAACGGGCAAAAACCGTTGTGTGAGCCGGTTTTCCTTGTAGTGAAATAGAATTTCATTATCATTTTACTTTATGCTAAATACATTTATTTAAAAATGATAACTATGATTAAGTACCTACATACTCTGCAAAATTCATAAAATGATTTACGAATCATTTGAATAATATTGGTGTAATATACAAAACAATATTCTCAAAAAATAACTCCACTATTACATACAACATGTGTAAAATTATAACAAACATAAAATTCAACATTGAATACTAGAAGGACAATCTTGAAGTATTTAAAAATTATAATAAACATCAAAATATAAAATAAATGACAAACGAAAACAATGCCACATGTTTTATGAAAATCATTGAAGGCAATTTACAAAAATAAAAATAATAATAAACCGGGTATACCCCTTACTTAAATCAGCGCCAAACAATTTTCGAACTTTATATGCTTTTTTGCCTATAAAATATATTCATAATTATTTACAAAAAAATATATATGTTAAATTGATCTTATTTTCAATCTAGTTTATAACAAAAATCATGCAAATTTGATGTGATGTGAAATGTCTATTTTAACATAAAGTGACGCTTTCAAGTAATTTATTTTTAATTACATTTGTGATATAGAGTAAATACTAAAAATATAGAGGATATAATACTAATAAAAAATTTCAAAGACAAAGTACCCATTAATTAGATGATGAATTATATGTTTTTCTTGCAAATTTAATCATTATTTTAATATTTTTCATCATTTTTGTATTATGACAATCGAAAAAGTTATGAATAATTTCATAACATTTTTGCTTTCGAAATATTTTTCTTAAATATATATTAATTTTTAAAAAAATCGCATTTTTAATATCACAACTCAATGAGCTCATGTACACACGTTAACACACATTAACGTAAATTCTAAGTTAATGTTAATACTTTCAGAATTCGGATAGTAATCTACAATTGTTTTGTTTCTTCTGAGAGGCGGTTTTCAACACTTTTTTTTGGAACCTCAAGTCTTTAGATTTTAGAACCAAGTTGCTCAAAAAGAAACATTCATAAGCCTGTTTGGCAGCCAATTTATAAGTCATTTAATATCTTATAAGTACATACAAGCTTATTTAAGAGTGTTTGTGAAGCCTAACTTAATAAGTTGAATTTATAATTTAAAAGCTCATAAGTTGTATGTTAGTATTGACGTACTTTTTCCTAATATTTTTTATTTTTTCGCTAATTTATTAACCTCAGTTTTAAAATATATATTTTTAAATGTTAATCTAACTTAACATTCAAAAATTAAGATAATTATATTTAATAATTATTTATTTTAAATTATTTAAGAAAAAAAATCTGACTTATAAGTAAAATTATCCAAACGCTTATTTAAGATATAAGTATTATTCTAGATATCACTTATAATTCACTTTTTCATTTTAAGTTCTAAGTTATTTATTTTAAGATTTCTCAAACGGGCACACAAATTGGTTTCGTTGTAATCTATCTATACTATATTATAATAGACGAAACATTAAAAGTTTGGTAGTCGGTCGGTACTTGCTGAAATTACTTAATTACCCTTGTTTAATTGTTCTAATTCTAATTATTGTGTCGTTCAATTCTAATTTTAATTGATATTGAAGTCAACTTCCTCTGTTACTTTATAAATTTTAATTCTATTTTATATCGAACCATGTATCACTATAATATATTTAAATTCAACTTCTTCTACCAATTTAAATTTTAATTCATATTGAGATCTATATCATTCTAGTTTGTTACTTCAGGCTAAATTAAATTAAAACAAACTAAATATAATTCTTAAGATTTGGTTGATATATAATGTAACTCGGGTTAAGATAAAATAATAATACTATCAATTCTCCTAAAAAAATTATACTAATGAATTTGGGTAAAGAAATAATATATTTTATTTATCTAGAATAAAAAAATATATTATACAATTGATTCAAACTAACACAAAACTAAAATAAAAATACAATTCGACTAACAAAAAAAACATATATACTAATTATTCAATCTAAAACAAAATTATCTTATTGATCTGGTATCTAAAAAAATAAAATAAAAATAAAAATAATTAGTTTGATTTGATCGGTGTATTGGCATCAGGCTAAAATAAAATAATGTAATTCACTGATCCGAGATAAATCAAATTAATATTAGACTAAGTATAATTCGTATCCTATTCATGTGAAATAAAAAATTAAATTTTATTTAAAACATAATTTTTTTAAATACACTTAGAATTATCAATAAAATTATATCTTTCAATCAGTAATATTATCTTTTTTAAATATCTTTTATAGAGTTATAGTTAATCGATTAAATAATCAACATGCTAAAATAATATTTTTTTTTAAATACCAACATAATGAAGACATTATATTTTTACCCTCAATAAAATAATAATTTTATTATAATAATATTCCCCCTTACCAATGTTATCACTTTAAATAAGTTTAAATGTTCTAAAAAGTTATGAATATATACGTTTACTTATATAATTATCATCAAATCATATCATTTAAAGTTTTAAATGAACAAAATTAAGAATTGAATTCTAAGTATTTTTTAAAAATTTTGTAATATTAAAAAAAAATATGTGCAGTCCGTGTATCGCACGGGTTTTAAGTCAGTATGAAATTAATGGATTAAGTTTCAAGTTTTCCTTTCTATTTTTAATTGCATAACTTTTATGTGTACATTTGCATTTACCTCTATTTAATTAGTTGTGGCTATTTAATTAGAGGCCAATGCTTTAGTAAGCGGGCCCAACTTCAGCTTGGTGAAATTTTTTAAGTAAAAGATAAAAAAAATTTATCGCTGGATAAAAAATATAAAATTCAAATTTCAGTTTCATTGTTTTATTTGGTGAGTTATAGATGAGAAATAGATTGAGAGACAGAGCTAGCAAAGCTTGACAAAAACAG
Organism: Apium graveolens; assembly: GCF_009905375.1. Classification (NCBI taxonomy): domain Eukaryota; kingdom Viridiplantae; phylum Streptophyta; class Magnoliopsida; order Apiales; family Apiaceae; genus Apium; species Apium graveolens. The sequence continues at coordinate 88,524,585 of NC_133654.1, read as the reverse complement.
AGCTACTAGTACTGAGCATTGGACAATATGGATATCAGGACATCTGGTCTAATATTCGAATTCACATTCATTCTCTTATTCGTCATTGAAATTTGGAAGGTAATTCTTTAATTATTTTAGTTTATGTTGAAACAATATACGCATTCTAAGTGTTTGTTAAAATGTCCAAAAGAAAATTTTAAATTTTCAGTTCAAATTATGTGCTAAACATTTGACAATTGAATAGATTTTAAGAATGTGTGATCAACAACCCAAGAAACGGATGAAGTCACTCTTTTCTTTTTACAAGAAAGAGAGCGATGTACAAGCACCTGCATCAAATATTAATAAAACTGATGAGCCTGATTCAACCCCTAATTCTTTGCCTACAATTGAAGTGGAAATTCTGGTTGATATTCCAAAGGAGCAGTGTGTTAGAACTGCACCTGGCTTACGCAAGACATTTTGTAAATTTTCGGTGAATCAACAAGACCGTATTCGAAAGGAGTATATACAATTAGGCCCTTGTCAGCCTAAGTTGGAAAATTATCCACCAACATTTGATGGACATGATAATCGTCGTTTTCAGTATAGATGGTTTTCATTATTTTCATGGTTGGAGTATTCGGTAGCTACTGATAAGGTGTTTTGTTTTCCTTGCTTTGTTTTTGAAAAAAATCCGCCAAAGTCGCCCCTATTCACTACTAAAGGATGTAATAATTGGAGCAAAATGTTAGCCAGAAAGAAAGGAATCTGTGAACAATATGTTGGACAATTAAATTCTTTCCATCAGAAGAATGTTCAAAATTGGGCTGATTTGTCAAGAACCTCGAAGCACATTGATAGAGTGATTGATAAACTTCGGCCAAAAATTGTAAAGGAAAATAAATTGCGTTTAAAGACGACAATAATAGCCGTAAAGTATCTTGGCAAAGAAGGACGGCCATTTAGAGGTCATGACGAATGTCTGAACTCAAGTAGTAGAGGACATTTCATTGAAATATTTAGGAGTTATGCAGGTCTGAATGAAGAGATTTTGAAAGTTGTTCTTGAAAATGCTCTTAAACATGCCATATACATTGCACCATCAATTCAGAAGGAGTATCTAGAAATTATTGCTACTAAAATTTGAAACAAAATTCGTGGAGAAATTGGAGATGTCAAATTCTGTATCCTAGTTGATGAGTCACTTCATGTATCCCATAAAGAACAAATGACAATTATTATCAGATTTGTTGATGAAGGAGGATTTTTCCGAGAAAGGTACTTTGAAATTGTTAGTGTTAAAGACACTACATCTCTTAATCTCAAGAAACATATATGCCTTGTTCTTTCCGCAAACAAACTTCAAGTGCAGAATATCCGTGGTCAGGGTTATGACGGGGCTAGCAATATGCGAGGTCAGTTTCATGGATTAAAGACATTATGCCTACAAGAATGTCCAAGTGCATATTGCGTTCACTATTTTGCTCACCGACTACAATTAGTTCTGAATGCTTGTGCTAAAGATGTCCCTAATATGCATTTTTTTTTCAAATGCTAAGCTCAATTGTCTATTTTGTCGGATCTTCATCAAAACATACCATTATGTTAAAACATATTCAAAAAGCAAAATACTCAGAAAGTTTAGCTGATGGAAATCTTGAAACAGGAACGGGCCTTAATCAAACTTGTAGTTTGAACGAGCAGATATGACTCGGTGTGGCTCTCACTTTACTTCTGTAAATACTCTAGTTCATTTGTTTAAAGAAGTTAGAGCTTCTTCAAAGTATGATGATCGATAAAGAACTTACAGGAAGTATAAGAGGTGATGCAAAAGGTTTTCTTAAGGCATTAAGGGCATTTGGATTTTTTTTTTTTGCTACTCACTAAAAAATCATGGGTATAACCGACTTACTTTCTCAAGCTTTGCAAAGAATCACAACACATTGTTAATGCTATGAATTTAGTTTCAAGTACAAAAACACTTCTTCAATAATTAAGAGAACATGGTTGAGATAATTTGTTTCTAAGTATCCATCAATTTGGTGAAGATCATGGTCTTGAAATGCCTAAAATGGATGTAGCTTACTCAATAGGGACTGGTCATGGTTGTTAACAACATGATTTAGTTAAAATGAACATCAATATCATTTTAGCATATTTAACATGATTATTGATGTTCAACTAGCCGAGCTAAATGATCGGTTCACGGAGTAAAGTATATAACTACTTGTTTTAAGTTCTGCATTGGATCTAAAAAATCAATTTAAGAAGTTTGATATCGATCAGATTTGTGTACTTGCAGAAAAGTTTTATCCGGAAAATTTTGATGCATCAAAGGTACGAGATTTAAAATTACAATTAGAGCATTATAGGTGTTAAGTAATTTCTCATAAAGATTTTCAAGAATGATCTTCTCTTGCACAACTATGTAGACAATTAGTTGAAACTGATTTAGACAAGTTTTTTCAATTGGTCGATATATTGATTCGTTTAGTTTTGACGCTTCCGGTGTTTCCACGGCTCCTACTGAACGAGCACTCTCGGCAATGAAAATTATAAATTATAAAAACAAGGCTGAGGATGGAAGGCGAATATGATACTTCACATTCAAAAAGAATATGTTGATGATGTTGATTCTGAGGCGGTGGTAATTGATCATTTCGAATTCACCGGAGATCGTAGAGCTCAATTTAAATGAGGTATTATTTACTCGTAATTTTGAGTCTGTAAGTGAAAAAAAATTATGCCAATGAATAAAGTTATTTGACTTGATTCGCCACTGCATGTAATTCTTGTAAACCAAATTGATAAGGTTTTTCTGCAGGCTACGGCATGCTTGATCATGACGTGAAGCTTGAGGGCAACATTATGAAGGCATGTAATCAAGGCGATAAATAACTACAATAGACGAGCACCCAAGAGATAGATGATCGCGTGCAGATAGCGTATGAGGCCTTTCCCCGGAACCATGGGACTGATTGAATACAATATTAAATGATGTTTTGGTGTTTTTAAAGGATTGTGTGAATTGTCTTAAGAGTTGATGGATGGCATAGTGGCACATGATTTTTTAGTACTTTATGTACTTTATATATAGTTACACATCACAACAAAAGTTGACAACTTATAGATTACCAAGAACATGACACCTACAAGATTTTAAAAGAAGACTAGTTCACCACCCCACTTATCTGTCTTTCCTACCACATAACACTTCATTTCTCTAGCTAGCTACCTATGCCATTTTGTACACTAGTTATAATGAAAGGGCTGTTCTGTAGCCATTTTCATCACAATCCACAACATACACATTCCATTACTACACATTTGTCAAATATTCTCAGTAATTATGGCAAAGAGAATGATATCTATTCTTCTGCTAAGGCTCCTAGCCTTGGGTGCTACTATTTCTGCTACCATTGTGACTATGACAACCCATGACTCTAGAAATGTCTTGAACTTGACATTCAAAGCCACTTACACAAATGCTCCAACATTAAGGTATGCAAATTATCACATTTTAAGTAAACTTCACTATTATTGGAAGTATTTTACACTAATCAAGTTGTGATTACATGAATTGAGAAAAAATAAGTACATAGGGCAGGATAACTAACACCTAATTTTCTGCTCAAACTACTATGGGAGGTTGTTTTCATGAATACTCTGTTTTGAATTTTGTTGATTGCAGAAATGGAATTAAGTTTAAATAGTGATTACATGGTGAAACTTAAACTTATTGCAGGTACTTTGTGGTTGCGAATGCGATTGCAAGTGGATATAGCATCATAGTTTTGTTTATTCCCTCCAAAAATTTGCTGTGGAAATTTATTCTTATCTCAGATTTGGTAAGTTGTACTACTGTGAGCTAAGCTGATCAAAGCTATTATGTATACTTTTCCCCTATAAATTTTGAACCTGAGTTGCCTAATTAGACGCCGGAATGTAAATGAGATTTCAATATATATCGTTAACCGGTTTGAAATATCTAAAGTACCTAGAGAGTGAAGGCCTTAGAAGGGTCGTATAAATGTTAGTGCAGCATCGCAGTTGACTTAATGAAAATAGGGTTGGACATGATAATTTGCAGATTGTGACAAGCATGCTGGTATCGGCCATATCTGCAGCACTAGGGGTGGCTCAAGTGGGGAAGAAAGGGAATGCTCATGCAGGCTGGCTTCCTATATGCGACCAAGTCCCCAAATTTTGTGACCGTCTCACCGGAGCTCTCATTGCTGGTTTCATTGCTCCAATACTATACCTTCTTCTTGTTTTGTTCTCCATTCACAATCTTATTAACCTTCTCTCTGTCAAACCCTAGTTAGACCTTAAATATTATTATTCATGTGACAATTATGAGCTATTTATTATTAAAGTAATGATGTTTTTATGTATTGAATTGAAACTGTATCACCACATCTGTAATAGACTAATAGTAATTATAATATTGATGCAAATTTTATTTACCCTCTCTCTCACGTGTTTATTACTCCACTAGATAGCAGTTTAGTTCATAATCCAAAAATGTACCCTCTTCCAGTTGCTTTGAATTATATTTTGATAAATGTACAGTCCAGTACAGCCTAGCAGCCAACAGGCCCAATAACGTCCAGTGTCATATGATCTGCACCTCAGTTCTCAATAAAATTGTTTGATACATATTGGTTTAATTAATTTTTTATATTATGTATTTGAAAAAACTTATTTACATACCTTTTTTTAAAAAATTAGTCTTTTGGGTCAAAAAAAATTTAACTTTTCAAAATTAAATTTTTTGGATCAAAAATTTATTTCAAAAAGCTTTGTCAAATATTAAAATTTGAGATTTCATCATTTGATTAAATCTTTAATTCGATTTAAAAAACTATTTTTTGGGTAAAAAGCTAACTTACAAATCGGGCCATTCATTTATATATAATTTTATCAAATTACTATTTTTATAAAGATATTTAAAAACATGTGTTTATACATATTATACTTTCTTTTTTTTGTCGAGGATTATACATACATATTATACTTACTTATAATAAGTATGATAAAATTATAAATGATCAAATTAATTTTCTTCTAAAAGAAGAATTTATAAATAAAATAAGAATATCATACAATGCAAACAAAAAGTAATGAAACTAACATATGGTAAATTTATAAGCAAATTAAACTATATATATAACAGAAAAATTGTGTTTTTAGGAAATTTATTTTGATTCCGTGACGTGAACTTGTTTACAAGGTGATGTGGTTCCTAATCTTATCATTTTATATTATCATGTAGAGTAACGAGTGTGCAGAAACACGTGGATTCACTTGAGTGCCGTTTGATTTTGTTGGAAACGACGGATAGAAAGCGAATGTTCAAGAGACGTTACCTTCACTCGCGTGAGTTCAAGAGACGTTACCTTCACTCGCGTGAGTTCAAGAGACGTTACCTTCACTCGCGTGTCTTTGTCATTCAAATCTGCCATTTTAATTTATACTCATATTATGATATTTAATTTTTGATTCACGCTGATTTTACAGAATTACTCATATTTATAAACTTTTAAAAAATAATTTTTAAGTAAAAAATAAAATACAAATTAGAAAATACAAATTTGACCTGACACAATACATATAGGGTGTTTAGGATATATTCCTATCTTAATCAGTGATTAATGTAAATATTAATCCTAAGATATATTGATTGGGTATTAACTTAAGGTTTCTCTTCCAAGTCCACCTAAATTACGATATCAATCTCAAGGGTGATCAATTTTGAAAAGCAATAACACAAATCAACATAAACAATTAATACGACCACAAAAACAGAGAGAAAAGAATGCAACTTATATATATTAACAAGAGAATCCATGAAAGGCTTAGAGAGAAAATTAGTTCATCATCTCAAGAGAAAACAATACACAAGAATATGTAAACATAGTGGAAAAGTAACGAAAAAAGATGAAAGCTGTAGATGCAGCTATCTCCTCTTCTTCAAGCTCTTTCCCTCTGGAGCGTAGCCTCCCTTTTCTTCTCCAAGAACTTAATACCTAATAATAAATCTGATGTATCTATCTGTATCTAATTATTATATTTTAATGTTTTAAGGAAAATACAAATAAGTTTCCCAATCTGATTCTGTTTTCCAAGTAAAATTCGTAGTTGACTTTTCTTCAGAAAGTCTGGGCCGCTCCAGATAGATATTGATCTCTAGACCACCTTAGAATGATAGAGAATCTCTTTATCTTCGGGTGGGCTGTTGAATTGTAATATCCGGGATATATCGTGTAATTATTTTTGCTATTATATAATTATTATGTGTGTTCAGTATCTATTCTGTGAGCTAATTGTTAAGTGTTATCTGTACTTGAATATTCAAAAATAATATTAATTGAGTATTTTAATTTTTATATGTCCAAAATAAAATATAGATAATTGTCATATCTTCCTAATTATTTTTATGGTGGTTTATGGATTTATAAGAATCATATGAAATTTCTAAAATCTTTTTTCAGGTAATTACAATCTATTTTATAAAAACGGGAACCAACCGACGTCACCCGTTGTTACGCTTTTGGAACCCGAAACTCTTTCGAGAACTCCTTCCTAACCTAATTGTAATATTTCGAGCATTTTCCATGTTTCGACTTTTTCGATCCGGCGTACAGTTTGTCCTGCGCGGGTCCCGGCGCAACATTTTCGATACAATATTCGTTCCGGTAAATCAATAAAACCCGTATTTTCGATAAACGGGAGCTTTTTATTAAACTATCACAATTATCACTTCGTAATACGTGTAACCGGACGCTGAGACCAAGACCGCAATACAAATTATACTGATTTGGATAATTATCCCGAAAACCGATACCATTTGGATCAGTTTTTACAAATAAACGTACCGTTTTATATCCGGAATGATCCAACGGGATACAAATTTTCCGTAATTATAAATAGCCTTTTACGGTATTTTATTTCGTATCAAAATCATTTGCAGACAGATAATTATATAATTTTCAGAGAAAAACCCTGATTTACTAGAACTGTTCTAAGAATCAAACAAGCATTTGGAGGTGTTATTGAATTCGGTTTGGAAAGCTCGAGTAACCAATCGGAAGGTCTTGAAGAGCTCTACCAGATTCTGTAATCCAAACACTTGCAGAAATCAAGGTTATTTTTCTAAAAATTTATTTATTTTCGAATTTATTTTATTAAAAATATGAATTTTTGTTCGGATGATTGTTTGTATGATTTGATGATTGCATGTTGTAGAGCTTGTTTTCCTGATGATTTTCATATGTTATACGTCTGATTTGGAGTTCAATAACATGTTCAAATTTGAGTTTGATTTTCGAATTTTATAATTAGGGTTTATAACCCGTATGAATGTTCTTAATTGAAATTTGGGGGTTTCTTATTCTGTGATAGATTGATGTTGTGTTATAGTGGGTTGTGTTCTCTGTGAAATTTGCAATCTAGTCGTATAAGTTTCATGAACCAACGAGGTCTGTAGAGAAGGAAGTTGTGTTTTGAAGTTTTCCGATGTTCGCCGGAAAGTGGAAAATTTCACGGCCAAATTCCGGCCAACTCAGGGAGTGTTAGGTTGTTTTGATTGCATGGTTGTGTTCCTGGTAACCTGTAGATGTGATCTGGAGGTGTTGGTGGGGTGAGAACGCCGAGAACGTGTTCTCCGGCCACCTCTGTGTTTTCCGGCGACGGGGTGTAAAATTGCAGTTTGGTCCCTAGACTTTTGGGGACGATACAGTTAGGTCCCTGAAGTTTCCAGACTTTGCAAATTTAGGATTCCTGTTTATAAAATGTTTAAAAATCATACTTCCTATTTATTTTTATTATAAAAATTCGTTTTTGATTTCTGAAAATTCTAAAAATTATTATTTTAATTCTGAAAATTATTTTTAATTCACAAATAAATCTAAATTAATTAGTTAATTAATTTCAGTTAATTTCTAATTGATTAATTGGTCAATTAATTCGAAAATTAATTGATTAATTGATTTAATTAATTATTAATTGATTTTAATTAATTATTTAATTAGATTTAATTATTTAAAAATGATTTAAAAATTCTGAAAAATAGTTTCGAGCTTTAAAATATTATTCTAAATTATTTCCAAGGCTCGATAATTATTCTAAAATTATTTCGGAACCAGAATTGGCCAACCGAACCCTGTTTATTAACCCGAAATTGATCCAACGACCCGTTTTAATTCTGAAAAATGTTTTAAAAATCATTTTAAATACTAGAAAGCCTATTTATGACCCGAGACTTCTTTGTAAATGATATATCATTGATTACGTGATGTATTATATGTTATATGTAACTTGTTAATTGACTATCGGTCTATATATTTTATGTTTACTTGATTATTGCATAACTTTCAATCCGTTAATCGGATTTGGGTAAAACGAAGGGTAGATAGAAGTATGTGTTGAATAGAACTCTATGAGTTGATCATTGACAAATGCTTATGATATGTAAGCAGAAGAGGCAAGGCGTAGGAAAGGGAAACAGAGAATTAAGGAGTAAGACGGTTGTGATTGGAAGTGAGTGCAGTGTAGTAAGCTAATATCAGGCAAGTGTTCTGAACTTTCTCGAAATATTGTAATACGTGATAGTCTTGTTGATATTGCAAGTGCTTTGAAGCACTGAAACCTAAACTCTGATTCCAGTTATTGTTCTTGAGCCATAAACCTTATTCTTTCTAGACCATTGATTGTTGTATACCTAAACACGAACCTCAAGTATACGATACTACTCCACAAATACATGTAAACAAAATCCCAAACACTGAACTGAATTACTTGTACATTCAATCCTTGTATCCTATGCATTGAAAGCCCAAATCTTTAAAACCCTGAAATGTTGATTCCTTTGTTATCCAATTCTTTCATTACCCAGCATCCAAGCTTTTAAATTTCCTTATTGATCCTTAGAAGGATTGAAACCCTTTCATTGTTAAACATTTATTATTGTTAATGATTTTGGTTATTGTTTATTATTGCATATTCTGTTATTATGTTAGAATTGGATTGTTTTTATAAAATTTTGGACCAGATTCGTGGTCAGACCATATAATGGTCAAGTTAGGCCAATGTGTGCCTTGGATCCAGTAGTTAGAGCAATGTTGTGTGCCTTGCTCAGAGTTAGTGCGTGACTGATCAGCAGCCTAACCTTGGTTTTTAAATTAAAAGTATAATATCCAATTCTAAATCATAATCCATTGTTCACTTGATATCATAATCATATTCACCTGATGATCATTATTCTCAGTTTTGTCATTGTGACTTGCTGAGCTAGTTAGCTCATTTGTGCGATGTTGTTATATTCTTTCCAGTTAAAAAGGAACCAGTTGGTAGCGAGGATCCCCAGTCCAGCGCGAGAGGTAGGGGTTCAGGTTGAGAAAGTTGAGCTATTAGGCTTCTTTTGGGATAATTTAAGTTTGTAAAAGTTTATAATAATGTTTAATACTTAGTTTGAGTTTGAAATAGTTGGGATTTGAACGATTTGTAATATATTAGTGTGTTTGGCTTGTGTGCATACTTTAACCTGTTGCGGTCCGTGGTGGTTGGTAAGTAGGGTCACTGCATATATTATTATTATCTTTATTATTGTTATAAGCAAGTTATAATTAAGGTGTGTGTGTGGACCCCAAACTTCTGACCCGGGTTTGGAGGGCGCCACATGAATCGCCTAATTTGGAATTCTGAAACTCAAGATATGACACAAACAGTGTAGCATGCGCGTGTAGTCCAACAAATCCGAATTATCTTCTAATAAATCTCCAAAATTAGCTTTTTATTCTCCAATCTTTCCAAGTTTAGAATTCCTTACTTCCTATAATAAAACATTAAAATATATTTAATAAAAATTCAATTAAATGCAAAATATAATAAATATGAGGAATAAAATCATAATATATATATATACTCTATCAAATATCCCCACACGTAACCATTTGCACGTCTTCAGGAAAAGAAATAGATAAAAATATTCTACACTAACTAATTCCACTTTCGTAGATGACACGATTGCATTGAGCGAATGCAACAAGCCATTAAACCCCTAGACAACCCTAGTAGGACGAGTTTTGTCTCGTGAGAGCTTATAGAAGATATACCCACAAAATCAAATATTTTCAATCACCAAGTCTCTCAAGCATGCAACATATCATAGCACTCCACACATTATAAATCTCAATCACATAACAACCTGAAAGTGTCTAAAAGTACAAGTACTCTCACTTAAGCATCAATTAACACAAAATAATCCAAGTATGCACACAATGTCTTGATAGGAAAAAAGATCATGAAATATATATATCAAAGTCGCAATCAGTAAGTGAGCACACTATGGATATAAATCATATATGATTCTCAACTCACACAAGTGTATAGGTGCAAGTGTTTCACTCAAGTTCAATCAATGTATATGTGCTACCATATGCTTGGTTGTCCACCAAATCTCCACTACTTCGTATACATGCATACATAAATCAAAAGGTCTTTGTCAAGGTTGTAACGAGGCTTAGGTACGGGTAGGATATAAAATAAAGGCTAACAAGTGGCTAACTTGAAAAACCAATAGAGCATAGTGTTCACTTTTAATTAAGACACCCAACATGAAAATTAGATCATGTAAGAGATGAAAAATCTCTCACAAGCATTAAACCACAAAGCACAAATAACCCATGTACTTTCCCACTTTCATATAGTAACAAGCTATGAACACAAACTTGATATTGTTATTTCTCATTTTTTTCCTCTCATTTTTTTTGTTTTTTTTGTAATTCAAGTAATTCTCCAGTAACCAAGGGCAGTGAAAAGTCACCAAGAACTGCGCTTAATACCAACACATTAATGGATCGTCCCTTTCATATGACATTGCAATTGCCACCCAATGATCTCAAAAGAGTACTTGATCTTTTTTTTCTTTCCTTTTTTTCAAGATTAAGTAGCTATTTTATGTTAATTCCCACCAAAATATCTCACCTCAACAAAAGAAATCCCCACACTTAAGATTCACCAATCATGAAGTTAAATTAATATGCTCTACCAGTAAATCAAGACAAGAATAAATAGTAGGCTCAAGAATTTTAGGCTGCTGAGATATGAAAGAAACGTGATATAAGCTCAAGTGGGTTCACTAAGGATAAATTAACACATGGTTATTGTTTAGGTAAATGAGATTAATCCTAGTGCCTTTATCATATTCATGCACACACAAATTGTGTAGTCTCAAAACGGTTTAAAACAAGTTCTAGAGCATAATGCAAATGATGAACATCACACAATAAATGAAATTGATTGATAAAGAATAAATCAATCATAAATTAAACTCAAATCCTCACAAGGTGAATGCATGCTCGACTCACTGAAATTAACTAAGAAGCATCTTAAGTTTTCAAATTTTCGCAAGCACACACAAGGAATTATCAAGTATCAAATGATTTTCATGGATATGACACTCAGATTTAATCACGCGAATTAATGTACACAATCGATATTAATCCATGCTAATATGCTCTTGAGACAAGGTAATTATATACAAAATATTTTTTGATTTTTGATTTTTTAATTTTAAAATATATAATTTTTTTGGATTTAAAAAAATAATAATAACAATAGTGAGAACACATCCCCACACTTAAGTGGTTCATTGTCCTCAATGAATAATATAATATTATTATAATAATACAATATAATATAATATAATGTTATTATTATTAAAAAAGCTACAAAAAAGACTATATTATAATATAATATTATAATAATATAATAATAATAACTAACATTCCTAAAAAAATACAAAAAAATAAAGAAAAAAAATATACAAAGAAATTAAGAAATACTCCCATAGTGCTTGCGCACGAAGTCCAGCGCAAAAAGAATTAAGAAAAGCTACGCTCGGTATTTCAATCACAGGTCCAGCTTCATTGTATAAGATAATGCAGTGATTTCAGTACACAAACACTATTGTAGCCTTAGTGGTTGAGGAGTTTAGGTAGAAAGCATGATCACTGAAGGGCAGGGTTCAACTCCCATGTGAAGTAGCATTTTTATTTATTTTTTAGTAACTTGGCGATGATGCCACTGAAGGGCAGTTGCAAAAACGGGAAACAATTGTGCACCGCGCATGAAAAATAAAATGCTTTCGAGAACAACTGTATTGCGGGAAGAACAAGCGCATCGAGTTGCTTGGAAAGACCAACTTCGCAGAAAAAACAGACTCCACGCATACCGAGAAGTAAAAATCGCGAACCTCGGGTTGAAAAGGGAAGAATGTTTCCAGAGATTGTGTGCACCATGAGAAGGAATAGCTTTCCGCGGCGCATAAATTGACTGCAACTTCACAAACAATCAACCCAAAAATTGCACTATGGGTTGAAAAAAAAATAATCTTCGGTCATCTATTCACCACGAGTATTTTTTCTGAACTTGCGGAGCGCCTTATATATATATATATATATTTACAATTTTATAATATTATTTTTTTCTGTAACACTTCACACAAAATTTATCAAGGCACCTTGTGGGAGTACGATAAAAATATATAACCTAAAAAAATACAAAAATAAAATAAAATAAAATAAAAATTTACTAACTATACAAAAATCATGGGTTGCCTCCCAAGAAGCGCTGTCGTTAACGTCATTTAGCCGGACGTCAATTTCCGATCATCAATCGTTTTTTAATTTTATGGAGGAGACACTACGATCAATGTCACCACCCATATATGGCTTGAGTCGCTATCCGTTAACTTTAAATGTTCTTCCCGAACTCACATCCTCAACTTCGACTGCGCCCAAAGGACTGACTTCGACAATTTTGAATGGAACTGACCAACGTGATTTAAGCTTTCCTGGAAATAATTTGATTCTTGAATTAAACAGCAGTACTAGTTGACCAGTTTTCAATTCTTTTTATAATAATTTTCTGATCATGCCACTTTTTCATCTTCTCCTTGTAAATCTAGTTATTCTCATAAACTTTAAAACGAAACTCTTCAAGCTCATTCAGTTGAAGGATATGTTTTTCCCCTACTGCCGCAAAATCTAAGTTTAACTTCTTTATGGCCCAAAATACTTTATGTTAGGTAATGAATCACACATGGGGGGGTGAATGTGTTTTCTGATTTTAGGCTTTTATTGAAAGATAATGGTTGAACAAAGTAAATTAAATCTTGTATAGAAAGGTGGTCATGCAGAAATTAAACTTGCATAAAATAAAGAACACAGATCTTCAAAACTCACTTAATTTTTGTATTAAAAATTAAGATGTTTTGCTACAAAATTTCTAAGCTCTTCTAATTAAAGAGCTCAACTTCTTCTCGAGAGTGTTAAAAGAATTTTTATCTATTTTGTTACTTCTAACTAGAGGACCGATGTTAACTTTATAGCTCAGTTAACCGCAGGTTTACACAGTGGATAATAAACATGCTATTAGCTTTTCTAAACTGTCACTTGTCATTTCTATTTATAGAAAAACAAATCTTCCATTTATGGCTTAGTATATCTTTAGCATCTCGCGTTTACTTTAATCTTCCCCTGTTAGTTAATCTTTGCCATTGATCTTGCACACTCTTCAACCTGCTTTTTGTAGACTTGTCAATCCAGCTGTTGGATTGTTTGTTGATTGTTTATCTTGGATATTAAACAGATATGCAATTCTGTACTTTGAGACTGTACTTCGAGATCTCCAGTTTGATTCATTTGAACACTTGATAACTCGACAAGTGTAACGCCCTCCAGACCCGGGGTATAAGTCTAGGAGTTACTAGCTAATCACCAAACCTGTATAATCTGATTAACAAATAATAAAGAAATAAATCTAAACCCTTTTAACACTAACCAAGATCTTTTTAAGTTGAAGTATGAAAACAAGAACCACTAACTACATTATTACAAACCAAATTCAAAATCTTACAAACTCTCTTTATTACAAACCATTGTCTAACCAGTTTTAAACTAATTTCAACTTTTATTCAAACACACACTAACTATCTACACTCCACCTGTTCAGGCAACTCAAAGCTTTCTTCCTGGATTGGGATCAATAGCTTGGGTATGAGAGGATCCCGAGGCTTGACCCGCTTCTTTACCACTCGAGTCCTGATGGGTTTCATATTCCTTCTTAACTGAAAATAATAAGGTGAATAACAACAAAAGGGTGAGCCAAAAATTGCTCAACAAGTCCGCAAAATATAAACAGTTTTAAAGCAGTATAAATGAATCGGTAACCTGGGTATATCTGTAAAGATATAACCTCGCGATAATAGAAAGAAGGCCATTACTAGCGAGTACAAACGAACTAAACTGGACACAAGTTCACATCTATACCCTGCTGATCAGCCAGGATACAGTTCATATCTATATCCCACAATATAGATCCCGTCGGGCACCCAGGTACTACGGTCCATCTCAAGGATCCGGTTGTGTCCCGGTCCTTAGGATTAAGTAAACTTAATCCCCAAAAGTATCACTATCCAGTCCATGGAGTAGCAACCAGAACAATCGGTATGCTTTGATATATTCTAATCACCAGAATATATTAATATTTGTGAGTTACAATTGGAATATGAACAATGAATTCAAATGAAAAGGAGAAATCAAAAATCGAAATGAAATATGAATAAGGGAATTAAAAGAGTGCAAGCGTGATAAGAATTTGATGAAATATCACTATTCTGAAATTAGAATAGGGGAAAAACTTGCCTTCTGCGCGACTTACTGCAATTATGTCACCTTCGTCTATCCCCGACTCAAGCTGCCTTGCTGGCTTAGCTTCTGTTAGAGAAATAATCTGGTTTAGTCATTTCGTACTTCAATTCTGTCTTGAACCGACTTCACATCGTTCCTATTATCTACCCATATGCTTATGACTGACTCATATATTATATATTAACAATTAAGACTCGATTAACCATATAATACACATAAGCACATAAGCACAGAATCATTTTTATAGTTAAAATAATTTTTAGAATCAAAATCGACTCGCTGATCGCTCAACTGATCATTATCTGACTCGTTTCCTATTTTTCGGAATTTTTCAGACTCGTTTCGGCATGTAATTCGACTGATTATCAAATAAATAACAAAGTCAACTAATTTTTAGAAGAAATAAGACTTTAATATTATTTTTAATGAAAAGAATTCATTTTTTCTAAGTCAAAGGGCTTTTGTTTCGCTCGAATCGGACTAACGGTCTAATTAATATCAATTAAACACAAATAAACCAATTTATTATTCAATATAAATAATTATTACTAATTTTTAAACCCTAAAATAATTTTTAAATAATTATTTAAGAAAAATCAGAACTGAAAATGATTTTTCTACAATTTTTTTGGAATTAAAATGAATTTATTATGATTTATTGAAAATTATTTGATTAATTATCAACATAATTAATCATTTTTAAATAATTAATAAATAATAAATAAATAATAAATAATTAAGAAAATAATTAAATCTGATTTTTAGAAATTATTTCAGAATTATTTATAATATAAATCAATTAATTAAATAATTAATTAATCAATTTATAAAATAAATAAAACTGATTTGATAATTAAAATAAAATAAAAATAAAAATAATTGGAGAAACATTTGTCAGGAACAAAATCTTAACAAAAACAGATCAAACCCGAGTATTTTACACGGGTCAAACGGGTCAATTCTAGGTCATAAAGAACATGGCCAGAGTTTTCCCAGAAACCGGCCACCGGAGCAGATTCCTGTGGGCCAATTTCAGGCCAAAAACAACACCGTTTGGTGTGTTTTTTACTGGGTTTCAATTCCACACAACTGCAGCAACATATTCCCGGCCAAAACGAACCAAAAACATATCAGAATTTTCATCTCCGATCAAAACCGACTTCAACTCCGACCATATATCGAAATCAAAGAATCGTACATGAAACTTAACATTTAATAGTGCAAATTAAATCTAAGAACACATACAATCAAAGCCGTAACATCTTAATAACCAAATATTCAAAGAAATTACTGAGTTGTGATTTGAAAATCGAACATAAACCCTAATAATCGAACTTTGCTATCCAGGTATCGTTTGTTCAATTAAACACCATGAATCGATTGCAAATAATATCAGGAAGCTATATCAATTATCAAAACATCATAATAACCCTAAAATCAAAAAGTCCTAATTCGAACATAAACCCTAGAAATCGAAAATCAAAAACCACGAATTAAAACACGAAATTGATGCTGAAAACATAAAGAACAGATGAAACCTTCAATTTGGATACTCGAATCACTTGATTTGGTACTGTAAACTGCTTGAAATCACCGATTGATTCTTCGACCCGACTTGGTTCTTTCCAACCCGGTTTCAGAGAATTTTGTGAATTTTCAGAATTTTAATTACTTAATTAATTATAATTAAATAAAAATTAGGCTATTTATAATAGTAAAATTAATACTCCTAAATAAAATTAAGGCCCTAATTCTACACTTTTTAAAATTAATAGGCCCCTAATTTTATAATTTTTTAGTATTAAAATCTAATTTATAAATATTTTATATATACAATATATATCCCAAAATTTCCCAAAAATTGTGAATAATGCAAAATACAAAGATATGGTATAAATGAAAGTCCTAAAATTTTATAAAAATAAAAATATGATTTTTGTGGGGTTTTTAACACCCAATGGAGCTCGGAAAAGTCATTTTTCACAAAATGAAAATTTATAAAATGCCTAGATGTTCAGAATAATGCGATGGTAAAAGCCATTTGATGAAAAATAAGGCCCATTATTTTATTTAAAATATCTGTTTTAAATCATGATTCGGGTCGTAAAACTTTTGAAATGCAAGCTTTAAATGAAAAATAAAATATTTGAAAAATATCTTAAAAATACCAGGATGACACAGAATGCACATAACACATCGCAATTAGGGTTTGACAGTTAATTCCACATAAATGACACATTAACACACATAATTTATTATAAATATGATATAATACATATGTAAATTTCCCAGACGTTACATCAAGTATAAAGGCTTATCGAGATGTCTGGTACTCCATAATGAGTTTGGCCTATAGAAGTCTTCAGCTTATCGAGATCTCTAGTCTTCATAACTTCACTTGACTTGTAGATATCTCTGAGTTCTCGAATGGATATAGACTTTTCGATAACTCTGAGTTTTCTAGTGAAGGAATGACTTTTCGATATCTTTTTGAGTTCTCGAGTAACTTTCCTGACTTCTCTACTCCCGGTGGATATTGCTTATCCATTGAGTAGATATTGCTCATCCGTCGAGTAGATGTATAGCTTATCCGTCGAGTAGATATTGCTCATCCGTCGAGTAGATGTTATTCATCCATCGAGTGGATATATATATCTCATCCGCCGAGTAGATATTGCTTATCCGTCGGTACTCTCTAGAGTTTGAATGAGTTCCCGATAAGTCATTCTGGAGTTCTCGAATGACTTCTCTATAACATTAAATCTGTGACTTGTAGAGATCTTGACTTTGAACATTTTTCTCTAAACAAATTTATTCAACTCCAAACTTCTTCAAAATTCTTCTGAGGCATGATCTTCTTGATCTTCTTCCAGATAGATTCCTTAGGCTTGAGACTGTTTTAGGACAAAGACTCCAGTCTGTTCCTTTGCATTTTTACAGACTTTAAGTGTTTCAAGTACAGAATATAAATTTAGATAATAATAATACAACTTACTTAGGATTGGCCCCAAGCTTAACTGATTGCTAATGACATTTTCAGCTTCAGTAATCTTTGACATCATCTATTATATATTACAATCTCCCCCAACTTGTTCGTTATGAAATTATGCACAAGTTCTAGTTGATGATGTCAAAACTTTATCTAAATGCATAACCCAAGAACCCAATTTCCCATCTGATCTTGTTTTGTGAGTTGCAGAGTTACATTTAGATTTATTCTTCATTCTCCCTTATCAAGAAAACAAATATTATTATCTGGAAACATTCATTAGCTGTTTTGGCATTTAGATATATTCTCACCCTTTTTGACATTATCTTCAAGAAGAAAGATCCAGCTAGATGCACATTGTTCAAGCTTTTGTCAATGTTCATGTAGAACACTATTAGCAGCTTCAAGTTTTAGTGAAGTCTGTAGTGATGAGTTTACCAAGTAGATTAGAATAGGAAAATCCTAAGCTCTCTGTTCTTTTGAATAAGTAGTCTCACTACTTCTCACTACACTAGTCTCATGACTTTTAAGAGTCAGAGTTACCTCACAAGGATTGCTAAATCCAGACACTCATTCTACCTCTCCTTTTTCCAGGAATGATCCTGCCTCTCTTATTTTCTGTTTCTCTCTCAATCTATTCTCTCATTCTCACATGAAAGGCTCAATTGTTGTTTGTCCTACAAAAATAAGAGGTGGCCGAGAAGAGTTAATCTGTGATCATATGATTAGGGGAAGACCATATAGGGCTAATCATACTCATTTCACCAGAAAAATGAGTGCATAAGCATCTATGACTGGGGTCACAATTTGACACATATTTCTCTGTGGTTATGACAGTGTGTTGTCCTACACTTGTAGTGGGAACCTCCAATTGAATTGGAGGGGATTTGACCGGGTTACTGCCATGTGCACTAGCCTCAAACCCTTGTGTGTCTTGCAACACACTAGCACTTGAATGTGCTAAGCTTGCCTTTCTTATGACATTGTCATAGGCAATTGTTCTTCTAGCTTTGACTGCTAGGGCAGCCTCTTCTAGAGTTATTAGGGGAGTTGTTCCTTCTTGAGGAACCTCAAATTAAATTGGAGAGGATTTAGATAGCTCCCCCTCAGGAGTACTACCCTCAAACCCATCAGTCTGTTAAGACTGTTTTGCACATGAAGGTGCATTAGTGATATTCATGAAAAGCTGATAAATTTCCATGTTTGTGATACCAGTTCCTTTTTCTCAAACAACAAAATAATTGAAGAACATTTTGGGGATTTTGTCCTTTTGTAAAACATGTTCCTTTTGAGAGTTACCTGAGTGGGATTGTGTTTGAGTTTGTGTTTGTGTTGTTGTGCCTGGGTAAACTGCAGTTTGGTTTAAAATTGTTTTGGCTGCAGTTTTAGCACCAATACCTGTGAATTGATTATTTGAATTCCCTGTTGATGTCTTGTATAAACCTATAATGCATTGAACAAATGTATCTTTTTGGAGTTTCATTAGACAAATACATTGCAAGATATTATAGTTGCAAGCATTATTGTAGAGAAGACAAAATTTAATATAGATAAAAGCACGTAGTAATTATTACACAAACAAGAGATTGCAAGACAAGAATAAGAACTTTCATTAAAAATGGAAACATAGTACATTAAGACATAGATTTAACAAGTAAATCCTATTCCTAATTACTCTAGTTCAGCCTTCTTCTTCTCTGCCACCAACTTCCTTGCCATGCGCTCGTACGCTCTGGATATGGAGTTTGCAAGATAAATGATTCTCTCCTGCAGCTCCAGAGTAGCAAGTCGTTGCTGCTAGCCACCGTGGCTCGTCTCTCCTGCTCAAGAGAGACTTCCATCTCAAAGAAAAGAATACAAAGTTGATTATCCCATGAGAGTTCATCAAAGATCTCTCATGGAAGATCAAAAGGGCTGCATACGAACCCCTTGATGCGGATTTGAAGTCCAAAAGGGTCATAATAGACCTTATTGTCAGTCAAGTTTTGAGCTGGAAGATAAACACCGTGGTTGAGTGTGTGAAAAACGGGGGCAGCCATTGGAGCGAAAAGAACAATAAGTGAGTTTTGTGGCTAAAAAGTTTATTAGAAAGAGGGTGCTGATGAATGATAAAGAGGGAGGCGTTTTTAATTTATAGAGGGAGTAAAGATAGAAACCAATATACTTTTGAGTTACCCGGATAATACGAATAATAAACATATACGCATATTAGACAGTTAGAAATGACTAGTTACTATTCCCCATGCAAGTACTCAAGAATATTAGTTACTTTAGAGAGTGACTATTCCCCATGCAAATAATCACGTACTCCCTACACAAAAAGTAACTCCTCCTATCAGCATTCAGTCAAATAAATTAACCACTATCAGCATACTCAAAATAACACAAATAATGTACCAGTCTACTAACATTGGAATAACCTATTTCCACGTAAACAAGAGATCATATAATCATGTAAATGTGTCAATAAGTCAGAGAAATTAGAGACAAGTATGTCGAAAGTATTTTTCTGAACATAATTTATGAATTAAATTTGTTCAGTTTTTTCATACTTTTTGCTTCTTTTGATATGTTATTTATTAAGTTCATATACTGAGGATATGAAGTAATAAATACTCAGTTTACTTAGAATTTTGAAAAATTCCAAGTTCAAATTAATCGAGAAGTCTGGGTATTTATAGTGAAAGTAGATGACTTGTCGAGAACTCAAAAATAAACATTTGGAGTTGTCTATCGAGAAGTCATTGAAAGAAGTGAAATACATGTCAAGAAGTCATTTTAAATTACTCTTATAGAGAACTCAACCTTGACTTGTCGAAATGTCAAATAAATACTCAGTTTGTCCAAAACAGTGGACTGAATTAATTCTAACTTTTACCTAAATAAATTCAAAATAAAATTAGAATAAATTTTCCAAAAGTAATTTACCAAAATAATTAATCAGTTTAAATTATTTCAGTTCCGAGTTATTGATAAGTCAGGAATTGTACTTGTAGAGAACTCTGTGAGTGAACATTATTAGAGAACTCTGCAAGGACTTTGCCGATAAGTCATTTTAAACCTATCGAGAAGTAACTCGAGAAGTCAGTAAGTTGACTTATCGAGGACTCACTCGAGAAGTCCTAAAATGACTTGTCGAGAAGTCAATTTATACTTATCGAGAACTCAGTTTGCTAGATACTTTTGGCTATTTTAATTCTGCCTTTAGTTAATTTTACATATTAAGGATGTAAATTAACACCTAAGTAGTTTACTCAGAATTTGAAAAATTCCAAGTTAAATGAATTTGAAAGACAAATATACAGAGATTTATGAAATATTTATAATTCATATTTCAGTTAATTTCCAATTTAATTAAATTAATTTTGATTTACTGGAGATTAATCTGTTGCACAACATTAGCTAAGTTCTTTCCTTAGGATGAGGAATTGAGCATTCCAATTTCACTTACAAGACTAGTGAATGTTGCTTCATCCAAAGGTTTAGTAAAAATATTAGCTAGTTGTTTTTCTGTTGGCACAAAAATGAGCTCAATGGTACCATTAGTAGCATGTTCTCAAATAATACCTCACATCAATGTCTTTGTCCTAGAATGATTTACTGGATTAACAATTATAGATATAGCACTGGTATTGTCACACATGATAGGAATTTTGTGTAACACTAGGCCATAATCCATTAGCTGATTTCTAATCCAAAGCACTTGAGCACAACAACTCCCTGCAACTATGTATTCAGCTTCAGCTGTAGAAGTTGATATAAATTGTTGTTTCTTGCTGTACCAAGATACAAGTCTTTGTCCAAGAAATTGACAGCTTCCACTGGTACTTTTTCTGTCAACCCTGCATCCAGCAAAATCTGCATCTGTGTATCCAACAGCTTCAAAACCAGTTTCCTTAGGATACCATAATCCCAAGTTTGGAGTTCCCTTCAAATATCTGAAAATCCTCTTTACAGTCATCAAATATCATTCTTTTGGATTGGCTTGATATCTTGCACATAGACATATTGCAAACATGATGTCTGGTCTACTTGTTGTTAAGTAAAGCAATGATCCAATCATCCCTCTGTAGCTTGAAATATCTACACTCTTGCCCCTTTTATCCTCATCCAACTTTGTTGCAGTAGACATAGGTGTAGATGCAGGTGAACAATCAACCATTCCAAACTTTTTTGAAAGATCCTTGACATATTTAGTTTGGCTGATGAAGATACCATCACTTCTTTGGCTGACTTGAAGTCCAAGGAAGTAACTCAGTTCCCCCATCATACTCATATCATATTCACTCTGTATAAGCTTGGAGAATCTTTGGCACAACTTCTCATTAGTAGAACCAAAGATGATATCATCCATATAGATCTGAACTAGGATCATATCTTCACCATGTTTCTTGTAGAAGAGAGTCTTGTCTATGGTTCCTCTAGTAAAACCATGCTTCAGTAAGAAATCTGACAGTGTGTCATACCAAGCTCTAGGTGCCTGCTTTAGTCTATATAGAGCCTTGAGTAACTTATACACGAAGTTAGGAAATTTTGGATCCTCAAAGCCAGGAGGCTATTGCACATAAAATTCTTCTTCTAACTCACCATTCAGAAAGGCACTTTTGACATCCATTTGATACACTTTGAAATTTGAGTGTGCAGCAAATGCTAGAAAAATTCTTATAGCTTCAAGTCTTGCAACAGGAGTAAAAGTTTCATCATAATCAATTCCTTCTTCTTGTGAGTAGCCTTTAGCAACCAACCTTGCTTTGTTTCTGGTAACTATACCATTTTTATCCATTTTGTTCCTGAACACCCATTTTGTTCCAATAATGCTTCTGTTCTTTAGTACAGGAACTAACTTCCGAACTTTGCTTCTTTCAAACTGATTCATCTCTTCCTGCATGACAGATATCCAGTCATGATCCAATAGAGCTTCATCAATCTTCTTAGGCTCTACTTGGGACAGAAAACATGCATGTAGACACTCATTAGCAGTTGCACTTCTAGTCCTCACACCAGCAGTAGGATCACCAATAATTTCTTCTCTGGAGTGATTTCTATCCCACTTTCTTGTGTGAGTGTGTTGACTTGTGCCTTCATCATTTTCTTCATTATTGGTGTGACTGGTAGATCCTTCTTCTCTTTCTCCCCCTAAGTTTGTCCCATCAACTTCAGGTGTTTGAGATGAGCTTCCATTCTCATGATTTTCCTGTCCGGTAGACTCTTAATTCATCATTTGTTGTGCAATACCTTCATCTTCTTCATCAGAATCACTATCAACATTGAGGCTTTCAAATGCAAGGGCTTTAGCTTCATTGTCATCAAGGCATTCCAAGCCTGGACACTTGTCATCATCAAAGGTCACATCTGTGCTTTCCATGATCTTCTTTTGATCAATCACATAGACTTTGTAGGTTGTTCTTTCCATTGAATATCCTAGAAAAATTTCTTCAAAGACCTTTGAGTCAAATTTTCCCACATATTCAGAATTGTCTTTCAAAATGTAACACTTGCTTCCAAACACATGAAGATGCTTTACAATAGGCTTTCTCTTGAACATGATTGAGTAGGGTGACTTTCCATGTGCCTTGTTAATGAGATATCTATTATGTGTATAGCATGTAGTGTTGACAGCCTCTTCCCAGAAACTTGTTGGCAACTTGGCATCTTGCCGCATTGTTCTAACAGCTTCAACCAATGTTCTGTTCTTTCTCTCAACTACTCCATTTTGTTGAGGTATCCTGGAAGCTGAGAACTCTTGAACAATGCCTTTGCCTTTGCAGAATCCACTTAATATAGCATTTCTGAATTCTGTTCCATTGTCACTTCTCAATCTTTTCACACAATTATAATCCTCAGCCTGTTTTTCTATCTTCTTAATGTGCTCAATTTTGATATGTGGAGTTTCATCTTTAGAGTTCATGAACCCTACCCAAGTGTATCTTGAGAAATCATCCACCATCACAAGTGCATATCTGTTCCTTGAAATAGATAAGATATTTACTGGGCCAAACAAGTCCATGTAAATTAGTTGCAAGGGTGCACTAATAGAATTCACAGTTTTTGACTTGTGAATATATCTTTTCATCTTTCCTTTCTAACAAGCTTCACATACTCCAACTTGAGCAAACTCTAGCTTGGGCATATCTCTCACTAACTCCTTTTTGACTAAGTTGTTAATTGCCTTGAAATTCAAGTGAGACAACTTCTTATGTCATAGCTTGCTTTGTTCTTCTAATGCCTTGGTGTAGAAGCAACAAATACCATTCTTATTTGTCGAGTCCAAGTCTTCAACAAACAAGCTTCGTTTTCTTGCTCCTTTTAGAGCAATTTCACCAGTTTTCTTGCTGATAAAGGTACATTCTTCTTTGTTGAATAAAACTTCAAAGCCTTTGTCTGCAAATTGGATAACACTGAGAAGATACACCTTAAGACCAACTACTAGTGCTACATCATTAATGACAACATTTTCAGAAACAATCTTGCCATATCCCATTGTGAATCCTTTGTTGTTGTCTCCAAAGGTCACCAACGGGCCAACTTTCTCCTCAAACTGTGATAGCAGGGCCTTATCACCTGTCATATGTCTGGAACATCCACTGTCAATGATCCATATGACTTTCTTCACTTTGCCCTGCACACAATGAGATTCAGCTGTATTTAGTAACCCAAGCAATATTGGGTACTTTCTTCCTGTTAACTGATTTAGCAGAAGTAGAGTGATTAATTTCAGATAAAATAAAGTTCAATGATTGTTGTGCATTTTCCCTTTCTGATGTGGACTCAATTTGTGTTTCACTTAAGTCTACCCTCAGTTTGTGACAACTCTTCATCACTTTCAAGTTGCAAGGGATGCAATCAAACTTATCACAGAATGAGTAGGGATCATCCAAATCTGCTTCATTATATTTGCAGGTTCCTTCAGTTGGCTTACTAACACTCTTTTTATAAGGATGAGTTGGATGATTTGTACAACTGCTTATTCCACACTTCTTGCCAGGAATGTCTGCAACATAATTTAGATTGTTGCTTTTGTTTTTCCCAATTCTCCCACTTTTATTTTTCTTCTTCTTACTTGCATATTTAATCTTGGTTTCTTTGACAGAAGTCTTGACACTTTGGTTGTCCATAAGATTTTCTTCAGCCTTGGAAGATTGAATTGAATCTACATTCTTCTTTTCATTATCCTCATCTGTAATTTCTTGCTTAATCAATTCTTCTTCACTGAAGTTTACCTCACAAGTCTTAAATACTGGTGACCTAACATTTTTTAGCATTGCCGGAACATTTTCAATCTTTGTTGCTTTTCCTCTGTCACCAGTGTTTTTCTTCTTGATGTTTAAGGTATTATAATCAAGACCAATGGCAATGTTTGCACATGGTTTGTTTTTCTCATGGTACTGACTAACCAATTCAGATGCATTCTTGAAGGACTTCAACTTTACTTCACTTTTCTCCAGTTTTTCTCTTAGCACAGCTTCAATCTCATTTGCACACTTGAACTTTTTTCCAGATAGCCATTTTCTTGTTTCAAGGCTTCAAGCTCCACTATCAACAATTCAGCTTCTTGTTTTTCACTTTCAAGCTTCTTATTTAACTTTGTTAATCTGTTAACTTCTTCATTAGCAGCAACCATGCTTGTATGAATGTGAAACATTTTTGTGCTCATCTTTTCAACAGTTTCCTTATATTGATTCACATTTAAATCAGTGGAGGTAGGAGTTAGTACCTGTTATTTAGATGAGGATGATTCTCCTTGCTCCAAGGCCATGAGTGCATAGTTTCCAAGTTCTTCATCTTTATCATTTTCAGAATCATCCCAACTTTTACCTTCTGTAATATAAGCTTTGCTTTGCTGTTTCTTCAGAAGAGCTTCATACTTTGCTTCCAGTTCAAGATAAGCCTTATCTTTCTTTGCCTTCTTGGATTTCCTACATTCTGTAGTAAAGTGGCCTAGTTCATCACAGCTGAAGCACCTTATATTAGATCTGTCAACAGATCCAATTTTGTAACCACTCTTGCTATCAGAATTGTACTTCCCTTTCTCTTTCCAGCTGTTGTCTTTGTTAAAAGACCGTCCTTTACTTTTGAAGTATCTTGGCTTCCTTACTCTAATGTTAGAGAATTTTCTAGCCAGATATTCCATTGGCTGATCTAGCTCATCCAGTTCTTCAAGAGTATAGAACTCATCCTTTTCCAATTCTAGTATGACTTGCTCCTATGAATCAATTGTTCTTTGCTCGCTTGTTGAGGCAACTGAAATATGAGATCTTGGTTCATCATTAGATGTTTGACCTTCATTTACTATTAAAGCACTTGAACCATCTATAACATGTCCTTGCCCAGATCTCAAAGATTGCCTTTGAATCATCACAAGTTCATAGATTTTGAGAATTCCATATAGAACTTCCAGAGTTATTCTGCTCAAGTCTCTCCCTTCCCTGATTGCTGATATTTTCTGTTCCAAATGATCAGGAAGAGTAAGAAAGAACTTTAGATTCACTTCTGCTGCTTCATAGAACTTGTCATAAAGCTGCAAGTCATTTATCAGCTTATTAAATCTTTCAAACACTTCAGTAATGCTTTTCTTGTGCTTAGCCCTGAAACCCTCATACTGTGAAATCAGTTTCCTTCTTTGATTAGATCTAACTTCCTCAGTTCCTTCATAGAGTATTTCAATCTTCTCCCATATTTTCTTAGCAGTGTCACAGTTGACTATTTTGTTATACATTATATTGTCAAGTGACTCAATCAATATCAATTGTAAACTGCTATCCAGGGATAACTTATCCTTTTCAGGATCAGTATACTCAGCAGGATCTTTTGGAGCATAATGAGCTGGTATGAAAATGTCTCCATCTGTAGATTCCTCAACCCTTACCACAGGAATGAAGGGTCCATTCTTGAGGATTTGAGTGTAGAGTGAATTGGCCATCTTGATAAACAGCATCATTTTCTTTTTCCAAAAAGTGTAGTTAGCTTTGTTAAAGGTGGGAATTTTGATGCTACTAATTTTCTGTGTATACATTTTTCCAAGATCTTGAATCTGTTTGCTTTCAGATTTTGCTCTGATACCACTTGTTAGGTAATGAATCACACACAGACGGGGGGGGGGGGGGGTGAATGTGTTTTTCTGATTTTAGGCTTTTCTTGAAAGATAATGGTTGAACAAAGTAAATTAAATCTTGTATAGAAAGGTGTTCATGCAGAAATTAAACTTGCATAAAATAAAGAACACAGATCTTCAAAATTCACTTAATTTTTGTATTAAAAATTAAGATGCTTTGCTACAAAATTTCTAAGCTCTTCTATGGTAAAGAGCTCAGCTTCTTCTCGACAGTGTTACAAGAATTTTATCTATTTTGTTACTTCTAACTAGAGGACCAGTGTTAACTTT
This sequence comes from Apium graveolens, assembly GCF_009905375.1. Classification (NCBI taxonomy): domain Eukaryota; kingdom Viridiplantae; phylum Streptophyta; class Magnoliopsida; order Apiales; family Apiaceae; genus Apium; species Apium graveolens. The sequence continues at coordinate 88,497,536 of NC_133654.1, read as the reverse complement.
ATAGCTCAGTTAACTGTTAGTTTACACAGTGGATAATAAACATGCTATTAGCTTTTCTAAACTGTCACTTATCATTTCTATTTATAGAAAAGCAAATCTTCCATTTCTGGCTTAGCATATCTTTAGCATCCCGTGTTAACTTTAATATTCCTCTGTCAGGTAATCTTTGCCATTGATCTTGCACACTCTTCAAGCTACTTTTTGTAGACTTGTCAATCCAGCTATTGGATTGTTTGTTGATTATTTGTCTTGGATATTAAATTGATATGCAATTATGTACTTTGAGACTGTACTTCAAGATCTCCAGTTTGATTCATTTGAACACTTGATATCTTGACAAGTATAAAGGCTTATCGAGATGTCTGGTACTCCATAATGAGTTTGGCTTGTAGAGATCTTCAGCTCATCGAGATCATTAGTCTTCATAACTTCACTTGACTTGTATATATCTCTGAGTTCTCGAATGGGTATAGACTTGTCGATAACTCTGAGTCTCTAGTGAAGGAATGACTTGTCGATATCTTTTTGAGTTCTCGAGTAACTTTCCTGACTTCTCTATCTCGGTGGATATTGCTTATCCGTTGAGTAGATATTGCTCATCCATCGAGTAGATGTATAGCTTATCCGTCGAGTAGATATTGCTCATCCGTCGAGTAGATGTTATTCATCCATCGATTGGATATATATCTCATCCGTTGAGTAGATATTGCTTATCCGTTGGCATTCTATCGAGTTTGAATGACTTCTCGATAAGTCATTCTGGAGTTCTCAATTGACTTCTCTATAACATTAAATCTGTGACTTGTAAAGATCTTGACTTAGAACATTTTTCTCCAAACAGATTTATTCAACTCCAAGCTTTTTCAAAATTCTTCTGAGGCATGATCTTCTTGATCTTCTTCCAGATAGAATCCTTAGGCTTGAGACTGTTTTAGGAAAAAGACTCCAGTATGCTCCTTTGCATTTTTACAGACTTTAAGTATTACAAGTATATAATACAAATTTAGATAACAATACAACTTACTTAGGATTGTCCCCAAGCTTAACTGATTGCTAATGACATTTTCAGCTTCAGTAATCTTGGACATTATCTATTATATATTACACTTTATGCTCTAGTTCAACCGGTAAATGGCAAGATTTCCCATAAACCAATTGATATGGTGAGATTCCAAGATGTTTTTTATATGCGGTCCTGTAGGCCCAAAGACTGTCATCTAACTTCTTTGACCAATCTTTTCTTGTTGAATTAACCGTCTTCCATAAAATTTTCTTAATCTCTCTATTGGAAACTTCAGCTTGCCCATTTGTTTGAGGATGATATGCACATGATACCTTGTGACACAAACCATATTTTAACAACAATGCTGCAAATTGTTTGTTATAAAAATGTGATCCCCCATCACTAATAATCGCTCTTGGAGTTCCAAAGCGAGTAAATATATTCTTCTTCAGAAATTCAAGTACCACAGATGCATCATTTGTTGGGGTTGTAACATCCTCAACCCACTTAGAAACATAATCAACCACTAACAATATATATTGATTGCAGAACGATATCACAAACGGTCCCATGAAATCGATACCCCATACATCAAATAATTCAACCTCTAAGATATAATTTAAAGGCAAATCATTCTTCTTAGAGATATTCCCAGTCCTTTGGCATCTATCGCACTTTTTCATAAATTCATGTGCATCTTTAAAGAGAGAGGGCCAGTAAAAACCTGATTATAGAACCTTTGCAGTAGTCCTATCACCTTGAAAATGGCCACCATAAGGAGAACTATGACAATGATTCAAGATACTTTCCATCTCATCATCTGGAATACATCTTCTTAAAATATTATCAGGCCCAGGCTTGAAAAGATAAAGCTCATCCCATAAAAAGGATTTAACCTGATGTAAATTTTTTTCTTTTGTCAAAAATTAAAATCATTAGGGATAATATTGCTCACCAAATAGTTAACAAAGTCAGCAAACCATGGAAGTCCATTGGTGTTGACAGCCATAAGCTTTTCATTAGGAAAAGAATCATCAATGCTTTGAGAATTATCAGATTCTAATTGTTCTCCAATCGAGATAGATGATCAACAACTTGCTTTTCAAAACCCTTTCTATCCTTAATTTCCAAATAAAATTCTTGCAAGAGTAAAACCCATCAAATTAAGTGAGGCTTTGTATCTTTCTTCTCAATCAGATATTTAATAGCAGAGTGGTTAGTGTACACAATTACTTTTGTACCCACAAGATATGATTGAAATTTCTCAAAAGCATACACCACAACAAGTAATTCTTTCTCAGTAGTTGTATAATTTAATTGGGCACCAGAAAGAGTCTTACTTGCATAGTAAATAGAGTGAAAGATTTTATTATTTCGTTGCCCCAAAACTGCTCCAAGTGCAAAGTCGCTAACATCACACATGAACTCAAAAGGGAGGCTCCAATCCGGAGCGATGACAATTGACGCATAAACTAATTCTGTTTTAAGCTCCTCATATGCTGCAAGACAAGAAGCATCAATTATGAATTTGATGTCCTTCTCCAATAAGTTACACAGTGGCTTTGAGATTTTAGAGGAGTCTTTGATTAATTGCCTATAGAAACCAGCATGACTAAGAAAACTTCGAACTCCCTTTACAGAACTAGGTGGAAGGAGCTTTTCAATAGTTTCCAGATTCGCTCCATCAACCTCTAAGCCTTTTCTTGACACTTTATGCCCAAGTACAATGCCTTCTTGCACCATGAAATGATATTTTTCCCAATTTAGCACCAAGTTAGTTTCTTCACACCGTTGCATCACTCGAGCCAAGTTACTCAAGCATGAATCAAAAGACTCACCAACTACAGAAAAATCATCCATAAAAACTTCAACGCTCTGCTCTACCATGTCTGAGAATATAACCACCATGCATATCTGAAAAGTAGGTGGTCCATTGCATAACCCAAATGATACTCTTCTGAAAGCAAAAGTCCCGAACGGGCATGTAAAAGTAGTCTTCTCCTGATCCTCGGGTGCTATAGCAATTTGATGATAACCGGAATACCCATCCAAGAAACAGTAAAATTCCTTACCTGCTAGTCTATCCAACATTTGATCAATGAATGGTAAAGAAAAATGATCTTTTCTCGTGTCCTTGTTCAATTTTCGGTAGTCCATGCCTACCCTCCATCTTGTTACTATATTTGTAGGAATGAGCTCATTCTTCTTATTAGCCACAACAAGCTAATTTAATTACTTGGATTCGGTTGATATAACAGACTTATATAATTACATATATTTTTTTCTTAGCAAAATTTAATTACTTGTTGATATAACATACTTTTATAATTACGGATTATTTTATGTCTATAATATTCGTACTATTTTATTATTCAACTTGTATAATAGTGTCAGAATAAAATAAATAATATATACTATTCATCTCACCTAAGAAATATTTATATAGTTAATCCAAGATAAAACAAAACTAAAATAAAAAATAATTTAGACCAATTAAAACAAAATTATATTTACTTTAAATTATATCATGTTAATATATCATGGTCTAAACAAATTAAATTAAAGATAAATATAATTAATTAGATTTATGGGTTTAGACCAAAAGAAAATAATGTATAGTACAATTGACATGGATGGGTTAATAGAAGACTAAAATTAAATTAAAAATAATTCACATTATTGTTCTATGCTAATATTTATCATTAAATTTAAAATATAATTATTGTTTATACACACATCCAAAAATATCAAGCAAAAGTCAATATTTCAGTAATAATATTGTTCTTATAAAATACCCCAAATTCTTCATCTCCAACTCAGCCGATCTCCTCCGGGCCCTATTGAATATCCTTCCCAATTTCGAATATTTCATCTAAGTGTGGGTATATATAATTAGCATCAAATCTTATTATTAAATTTTTTATAGGGCAAATTTCAAATATTAAGTTTCCAATTCAAAATAAATTTTAAAAATATTATCGATTAATAGAAATAATTGGTGTATGACACATGTTTTAATAAACTTGATTCAACGGTTATCCCCTTATTTTGGTTATTAAAAATAAAAATAAATAGTATTATACACATGCTAAATTACTAGATACAGTGTCCTTATCCCGCTAAATTACGACAAAAATATATCCTACTAAATTACGATCACAACTTCTTCCTAATTCTTTTATTTTTTAAATAAAAATATATAATTATTGTATATTTAAATAAATATATCAAAATTATTATATGATTGGATAAATAAAAATAATTTTTTATTAAATATTAACGGAACCGTGCAATTATATAAAAGATGAAAATTTGAAAGTATTGTTATGCTACCAGTTTTTTGTTACACGCTTTTTGTTACACGCTGAATTTATCGAATTACCCTTTTTTATAAATTTATATAAATTATATTTGAATTATTTTATAAAAAGTCAATTACAATCAGAAAAGAATCATATTTTGTACAAACACGCTACTAGCATATATGTCTCTAATTTGAATTGAATGACCCTGGTTAAAAATTTGATCAAATTTACAAACTTCTATTTTAAACCAAGTACACACTTCACCACTCCACGCATCAAAATCAAAAAAATTTGTACCTACCCCTGTTGTACATTGACACCCGTGAATTCTGATCATGATATTTATTAAAATTATAATTATTAATAACTAGGTAGTTATTCTTTTTAACTAATCAACGCTATCATTTATATTTAAATAATAATATGATATTTAAAAAATTCAATTCACATTAAATTAAATTATACAACATTAATAAAAATTATGTGCCCCACACAGTTATTAACTATTATATTATAATAGACAAAATATTAAAATTTTGGTACATTACATATTTTTTGATACACACTATCTCACAAAATTACCCTTAATTAATTAAAAGTTTATAAGCTTCAGTAATCTATTTATCTATAGTATATTACGGTCGGTTAGGCGGTCAATTTTAATTCTAATTGATATCGAAGTCAATTTTCTCCTAACAATTTAAATTCTAATTTATACTGAACCCTATATTATTCTAATTGATATATACTTCTTCTACCAATTTAAATTCTAATCCAAATCTATATTATTCTAACCAATATTAAAGTCAACTTTTCATCAATTTATTTCTTATTTAATTAAGTTTTAAAATAAACTTACTTACAATGACCAATTTACTTATTATTTATCTAAATATTTATACTATTTAATTATAAATTTTAATCGGTATAATGGCCTCGAAATAAAACAAAATAATCTTAAATTTTCATCCGACTAAAACAAAATAATCTACAATTTTTTATCTGGACTAAAATAAAATTATTTCATTGACCCAGGCTAAAAATCAATTCTAAATCAAACTAAATATAATTATTTACATTTGGTTGGTATAATGTGTCTCAAACAAAGACAAAATAATAAATATTATTATCCTGGCTAAAAAAATATATTATAAATACAATGTTAAAATAAAGTAATATATAATATTTATCCAAACTAAAAAAATATTATACAATTGATCCAAATTTACACAAAACTAAAATCAAAATATAATTTGATTAACTATGACAAAATCATATAGAAAATTATCTTATTGATCTGGACTTAAAAAAATTAAAATTGAACTAAAAATAAATAACTGAATTTTCTCCGTATAATAAGTCACGCGTTAAAGCATAATAACTTAAACTATTGATCGGGGATAAACAAAATTGACAACTAAGTATAAATCACATATTATTGATTTGAACTAAAACTTAACTTTAAATTAAAACATAATTATTTTTTGTAAATACAAAAAATATCAATTTCGTTTCATCAATAATATTGTCGTTTTCAAATGCCTCTTATTAAAAATCATCAAAATATATGTGTATTAATATTGTCACATCTCCGTCGGAGAAACACACACGAGCATGCATTTAATATTTAATAATAAGCCATTTTTATTTTATTTAGAATTTTAATTGTGTTACTTGTTATTATTAATAATAAGTAGATGGAATTTAGTATCAAATGTGTAAAATATTTATATATTACAAAGTGTATGCATTTAGTTATTTTACGTGTGGTAGCTTAATATTATAAGGAAAGTAATTAGTAAAATTAGAGAGATTCAAAATTTGTTAAGTAAAGATTTACTAGATTTGATTTCGAATACAAATTGAGGCAATATGAGTTATATTAAAATGTCAAAAGTTACACGATATTAACGAGATTATGTATTTGGAAACAGATGACGATTTAAAAAAAATTATAATAAAATATAATTGAATTTTATTAGGATCAAATGAGAATATAATTTTAAACCGTTAAACATATAGTTTTAAAAAATAATAAATGTTACATGATTAAATATAAGTTGATGGCCACATGTGGGATGGTAGTCTAAGTTAAAGAGTATTTCTTATACTTATCAATCTATACTATATTATAATAGTCAAAACATTAAAAATTTGGTAGTTGGTCGGTCGGTACTTATTGAAACTTAGTTATCCTTACGTAATTATTCTAATTCTAATTCTTGGATCGATCAATTCTAATTCTAATTGATATTGAAATCAACTTCCTCTATTATTTTACCAATTTCAATTCTTTTTTATATCGAACTCTATATCATTATGATTTATATTAAATTCAACTTCTTCTACCAATTTAAATTTGGATTTATATCGAATTATATTTTATTCAAATTTTTACTTCGGGCTAAATTAAATTTGATAGAGAATAAAATAAACCTTAATTACGTCATTAATATTGCATTAATTACATCTAAGACTGCAAATCCCATTAAAGAAGGCCATATGTGTGGCGCCCTCCAAACCCGGGTCAGAAGTTTGGGTTCCACACACACCTTATTAATAACCTGCTTATAACAATGATAAAAATAATAATAATGATATGCAGTGACCCTACTTACCAATTACCACGGACCGCAACAGGTTAAAGTATGCACACAAGCCAACCACACTTACTTGTATTACAAACTGTTCAAATCCCAACTATCCAAACTCAGAACTGAGTATTAAACATTATTACAAACTTAAATTATTCCAAAAGAAGCCTACTAGCTCAACTCGATCAACCTGAACCCCTAGCTCTCGTGCTGGACTGGGGATCCTCGGTACCAACCGGTTCCTTCTTAGCTGGAAAAGAACATAAACAACATCGCACAATAGAGCTAACTAGCTCAACAAGTCACAATGACAAAACTGAGAATAATGATCATCAGGTAAATATGGTTATGATATCAAGTGAACAATGGATTATGATTTAGAATTGGATAATATATTTTCATTTTAAAAACCAAGATTAGGCTACTGATCAGTCACGCACTAACCCCGAGCAAAACACACATCACTGCTCTAACTACTGGATCCAAGGCACACATTGGCCTAACTTGACCATTATATGGTCTGACCACAAATCTGGTCCACAATTTTATAAAAACAATCCAATTCTACCATAATAACAGAATAAGCAGTAATAAAGAATGAACAGGATCATCAACAACATTGGACGTTCAATAATGAAAATGGTTTCAATCTACATAAAGATCAATATGGCATTTCCAAAGCTTGGCTACTAGGTAGTGAAAGAATTGGATAACAAAAAGATCAATGTTTCAGGGTTTCAAGGATTTGGTCTTTCAAAGCATAAGATACAATGGTTTGAGTATGTAAGCAATCCGGTTCAGTGTTTGATAATTAGTTTGTATGTATTTGTGGAGTAGTATCGTATATTTGAGGTTCGTATTTGGGGATACAACAATCAATGGTTTAGAAAGAATCAGGTTTACAACTCAAGATCAATAACTGGAATCAGGGATTAGGGTTCAGTGCTTCAAAGCACTTGCAATATAAACAGGACTATCAATCACTATAATATCTCGAGAAAGTTCAGAATACTTGCCTGATACTAGCTTACTACACTCTACTTGCTCTCAATCACCACTGTCTTACTCCTTGACTATCTGTTTCCCTTTCCTACGCCTTGCTTCTTCTGCTCACATATCATAGGCATCTATCAAAATTCACTCATACGATTCGATTCAACACATACTTCTATCTACCCTTCGTTACACCCAAATCCGATTAACGGATTGAAAGTTACGCAATAAACAAGTAAACATCGAACATATAGACCGACAGTTAACCAACAAGTCACATATTGAAGGGTTTTTAGCACATAAACGCAGCGAAAACGTAAATTTAATCTTAAAAAAAAACGAAACCCTCCGCAGGATCCATGCGAAAAATAATATTTAATTCGTAGTTCAGTATGTTTACCTTAAGAAGCTTTACGTTAATGGAAAGATGGAGGTCTTTAATAGCGATCCAAGAACGATGAACGGAGATCCTTAGCAGCTGCTCCTCAAGTGTGAAGCACTCCACCAGTATCCACCAAGAAAACGATGTAATGAAGGAGGAGGAGATGGAGAGAATTAGGGTTTTATAAATCTTTTTGGTTGAGGCAAAAATAGGCTCTATAATAGTATATTTATAGGCAAAATTTTCAGCTGAAAATTTTCCCATAAAATATTATTATTATTAACCCTTTATTATTCTCACTAATAATTAAAACACCTTTTAATTATTAATCCTTTTTCTAAACTCTTTAGAAATAATTCTCCCACTTGATTTAATTTCCAAAAATTAAATTCTTAATTAATAATATTAAGAACCTTTTCTTAATTAATTTATAATCAATTAAATCTCATTTAATCAATTATTAAATTTGCCAATTAATTAATTATTTATTTCATAAATAAATAATTATCAGCCATTATTAATTAATTCCTCCACCATTAAATCATTCTCTTTTATGGTGTGACCCTGTAGGTTCAATATTAAACCGGTAGTAGAAATAAATAATAACAAAACTATTTTATCATTATTTATATAAATTCTCTAATTCATTAAATATGATTAATTAATTAATCATATTTATTCTACATCGTGAGGGATACTTCTCAGTATATCGCGATTATCCGGATAATACGAATTCACTGCTTAGAATACCAAGAACCTATTCAGTGAGTAGTTACCGTATAATTAATTCCTTCTACCCTGCAATGTCACGATCAAATACAAGGCATGGAACTTGTGTCAAGCCTATCTTATTTAATCACTTGCTTTCCCATTCACTATGCTTAGTTCTATTTAATGTAAATTAGAAACTCCTTTCTAATTTCATTCACTCTGGCCAGAGACTCCTGAACTAGCATAAGTGGATCAGCATTGAACATTCTCTTCCTTCACTGGAAGGGGTAGATACTTTATTGATCATACACTATCTTCGTGTCCAAATTCCTATACCCAGTAGAGCCCTTATAATTGTCCCTTGAGACTAAGAACTAAACCAAAGCATAGTTCAGTGTACACAAGATGACTATGATGACCTCAAGTCTAAGGATACTTGTACAACTATCACTATGTGAACAACTGCTGACACATGAGTGAACTCCATCAGTTGTTCAGCTGTGTGAGTCATGTTCAGTGAACTTATTCTATAATAAGCACCTACAAACTAGCTATAGTGTCACCACACAAATATCTATGAGAACAGACATCCTTCATAATGAAGCAAGCATAGTATGTACCGATCTTTGCGGATTATTAATTACCAGTTAGTAATCCTACGACCAGGAACTATTTAAGTTTAGAGTTATCATTTTTTAGGTCTCATTATTATGATCTCATCACAATCCATAAAAAGCTTTACTCTAAACTGTGGTATATCTTATTTAAACATTTAAATAGATAGAGTCCGCAATAAAAACAAAACAAGTCTTTTATTAATATCAATGAAATCAAAACAGATTACATAAAAGTTATTCCTAAATCCTCATACATGATTGGACTTAGGACATATCTCTTTCAATCTCCCACTTGTACTAAAGCCAATCACTCTGGTATCTAATACCCATCTTGTATTTATGATGATCAAAGTGACTCTGAGAAAGCGGCTTTGTGAGTGGGTCTGCTACGTTGTTATGTGTGTCAACTCTCTCGACGTTGACATCTCCTCCTTTTTCAACTCAGATTCACCACCAAAAATAAGAAAAATGTCTTGAGTCCTTCGCAAGTACTTAAGGATGTTTTTCACTGCTTTCTAGTGGTCTTCACCTGGATTGGACTGATATCTGCTTGTCACACTAATTGAATAAGCAACATCAGGCCTTGTACACAACATCGCGTACATGATAGATCCTATTGCTGAAGCATAAGGAATCTTACTCATACGCTCTCTTTCCTCAGGTGTCTTAGGAGACATTTTTCGGAAAGAGACACTCCATGGCTCATCGGTATGAGATCTCTTTTGGATTTTTCCATGCTAAACCTTTTAAGCACTTTCTGGATGTATGTACCCTGGGTAAGACCTATCATTCTTCTAGATCTATCTCTATAGATCTTCATACCGAGAATGTAGGATGCTTCTCCCAAGTCCTTCATGGTGAAGTTCTTTGATAGCCATAATTTGACTGATTGTAGCATCGGTATATCATTTCCTATAAGAAGTATGTCATCCACATACAATACAAGAAATGTTACCGCGCTCCCACTAACCTTCTTGTAGACACATGGTTCATCTATGTTTTTGATAAAACCAAACTCTTTGATTGTCTCATCAAAACGGATATTCCATCTACGAGAAGCTTGCCTTAAACAATATATGGTTTACAGCAGCTTACAGACTAGGTGTTCATTTACCTTGGAAAGAAAACCCTCTGGCTGTGTCATATACACTTCCTCCTCAAGTTCCCCATTGAGGAAGGCCATTTTCACGTCCATTTGCCAGATCTCATAGTCGTAGTAAGCAGCAATCGCAAGCGAAATCCGAATTAATTTTAACAGGGCTACAGGCGAAAATGTTTCATCAAAGTCAATCCCTTGCCTTTGTTTGAATCCTTTTGCCACGAGCCTGGCCTTATAGGTCTCCACCTGGCCATTTGCTCCAATCTTTCTTTTGTATACCCACTTGCACCCAATAGGCTTAACACCTTCAGGCGCCTCAACCAGAGTCCATACTTGGTTGGTATACATAGATTCCATTTCAGATTTCATGGCATTATGCCATTCCTTTGAGTCAACACTACTCATAGCCTCATTATAGGTCACAGGGTTGTCATCATCAATGATTTCCAACTCATTGTCATTCTCAATGACAAGGCCATAATACCTCTCAGGTTGGCGAGACACTCTCCCTGTCCTACGAATGGGCTGTTCCACAGAAGGTTGTGCAGTCTGAACAGGTGTTTCCACTTGATCCGTAGTAGTTTGTGCTTCTTGAACTTCATCAAGTTCAATTTTGCTCCCACTGTTTCCTTCAAGGATAAACTCCTTTTCCAAGAAGGTAGCATGTCTGGAGACAAACACCCGATGATCGGTGTAAAATTAATACCCCAAAATCTCTTTAGGATATCTCACAAAATTACATTTTACGGATCGAGATTCCAGCTTATCTCGGTCAACTTTCTTGACATAAGCTGGACATCCCCAAATCTTAACGTGTTTAAGACTCGGTTTCCTTTCTTTCCATATCTCAAATGGTGTTTGACGAACAGATTTGGAAGGCACCTTATTCAGTAAATATGCTGAGGTTTCCAATGCATAACCCCATAGGAATACTGAAAGATTCGCATAGCTCATCATGGACCAAACCATGTTTCAAAAAGTTTGATTTCTCCTTTCAGATACCCCATTTAACTGTGGAGTATATGGAGGAGTCCACTGGGAGACTATACCATTTTCTTTGAGATAATCTAGAAACTCTCCATTCAAGTATTCACCACCTCGATCTGATCGAAGAGTTATAATACTGTGTTTGGTTTGTTTCTCCATTTCATGTTTATATTCTTTGAACTTTTCAAAGGCTTCAGACTTGTGTTTCATCAAATACACATATCCGAATCTAGATCTATCATCTATGAAAGTAATGAAGTATGAAAATCCACCCATGGCTTGCATAGACATTGGTCCACATACATCTGTGTGTACCAATCCTAGCAAATCTGCAGCCCTCTCTCCATGTCCACTAAATGGAGATTTGGTCATTTTACCCAATAGACAAGACTCGCATGTAGGATATGATTCAAAATCAAAGGGGTCAAGTAACCCTTCCTTATGCAATGTCCGATGTCTATTTTCACTAATCTGACCTAGCCTATAGTGCCATAAATAGGTCATATTTTCATCATCTCATTTTCTTTTATTAGTTTGTTCAATCTGAAGTAAATCATGCTCTACGTCACATACATACAGACCATTATTTAAAATGCCACGTCCAAAAAGAACATTATCTCTAAGGATAGAACATTCATTATTCTCAATAATAAATAAAAAACCATCCACATCCAACATAGGAATAGAAACAATATTCCTCACAATAGAGGGAACGTAACAATTATTCAAAATAATAGTCTTGCCCGTAGGCATATGTAAACTAAATGATCCTACAGATTTGGCCGCAACCCTTGCTCCATTGCCCATACGTAGAATCACCTCATCTTTTTCAAGAGTCCTACTTCCCTTTAGTCCTTAAAACGAATTGCAAATATGAGAACCACAGGCGGTATCTAATACCCGAGTAGAAATTTGACCTAGTGACATATTAACTTCGATCATGAACATGCCTGGATTAGAAGCGGTAGTCTTACTACCCCTCTTCTTCTTCAATTCTGCAAGGTAAACCTTGCAGTTCCTCTTCCAGTGCCCCAACTTGTTACAGTGAAAACAAACAGCTAAATTAGGACCAGTCAACTTGCGAGAATCTAGTATGCTCCGGAGTGATAGTGCAGAAGACATGACGAATATAGTAAATCTGTAAATGATAAACACATAACAACACTTAGAAAATATTCAATTTCATTTCAAAACACTATATGAATCGGGTCTTTATTCATAAGTGTCTCCCACTAGTTTATCTAATTTTTTCAACCCCCTAAGTGAAAATTAAGCATTCATAATGCTAGTGGGAATAGGGATCCTACATTCCATCACACAACCTCGGTTGTGGCACGAAATGTCATGTGATGTTCAATAGGAAGGCAACTCTTGTCAATTACATCTTATGTTATTCCCTAATATAAGTTTAGCCTCTTGAATAATTGAGTCACGGCTGTGGCACGACAAACTCAATATTCTAAGTCAAGTCTAACCCAACATTTCGTACAATTGAATCAGTCTCTAACGGCCCACGGCTGTAGCACGTACCGACCTTTCAATTCTAATTTAATGTACACATCTCTATGTAATAGACATAATTCTTATTTCGAAATCAAAGCCCTCGGCTGTAGCACGAAACGACAATGATTTAAAATTAAGAACCACTTTCTACGATGTTGGAAGGCTATGACCGACACAAGCCCGTTATGTCATTGGCCAATTACTACTTGATATTATTTAATTTTAGAGGGATTATATTACGTTACAATCATAATCATATTATAAAGAGATTCTTCCTTTTAAATTAAATATTTCAAATAAATAATCGATAATCAGATGATTCCCAGATCGGGTGGAGCATTGTCAAGAGGCGTCACTTAATAACCCTTTCTTACAGATAGAAATCTGTTGTTGACATAATCATCCTTTCTCTCAATATTGAAAATTCATATTCAATTACGTGTTTCATAAACACAAGAATCTCATGATTGTATTCATAATATTACTGTTAAGGCAAGAAACGATTCCTATTCTAGATTTTCTAGAGCACGCCTTATATTGATTTAGGTTCACCTAAATCTATCATCGCATGGTAAACATAGGCATATATCTCATATATAAAATTAAATAAACAAGTAAATGTAAAGTGCAATAATGTAAATGTGTTTGGTTATGGCCCCATCCTATGTGATCTTTATCAAGCTCATGATAAAGATCAAGGCCAATCTAATATGATGATGGAAATAAATACAACTACTTATTACATAAGTCTTCTTCTTTGTTTAGACTTCTTGTATGCCTCGTCTTCTTCTTTATATCACGTCCATTGGATAGCCTTCTTGAGTCTTCAATTATATTACATGATTGAAAGTAAAACTAATCTAATGAACTTACAAGAATAACTCGAGTTACATTCGAGATTTATGATTAAAAAGATTGACGACATGCAAGTCGTATTTAAAACCAAAACCAAAACCATTACACTAAGGTCGAAAGGCCATAACCATCCACCATGCTCATACAACACATAAAAATATGTTAAAATACATAATCTGATCTTAACATATCATATTATCCATGATCTAATCATAAAAAGAAAATATGACAGAAATCAGAATAATCAGAATCAAATCAGAAAAATAAGAATCACTGTTTACGGGCAGTAAACGACGTCAAACGCCTTACAGACGAGTCGTTGATAGCTTTATCTATCAGTTTTGTTCAGACGCTCGTTTACCTATGGAATAGGGTATTCGTTTGCGTAAATCGGACACCAGACCCAGATTTCAGCAAATCTGCAGCAGCCAATTCAGAATCCGTATCTAATATGATTCTCATAATTAGAACAAACATAAATCATGTATATATCAGTATATATACAGATTACATAATCATCTTATGATTATACAACTCACATGAATATCATATATTCAAAACCATACATATATAAGCATATTATATCAACATCAAATCATGGCGAATCACGTACATGCTCATATATCGAAAACAGTTAAACACATAAACGAATTAAAAACTTTTCGCAAGTAGCTCTGATGCCATTGAAGGGTTTTTAGCACATAAAACGCAGCAAAAACGGAAATTTAATATTAAAAAAAACAGAAACCCTCCGCAGGATCCATGTGAAAAATAATATTTAATTCGTAGTTCAGTATGTTTACCTTAAGAAGCTTTACGTTAATGGAAAGATGGAGGTCTTTAATAGCGATTCAAGAACGATGAATGGAGATCCTTAGCAGCTGCTCCTCAAGTGTGAAGCACTCCACCGGTATCCACCAAGAAAACGATGTAATGAAGGAGGAGGAGATGGAGAGAATTAGGGTTTTGTAAATCTTTTTGGTTTAGGCAAAAATAGGGTATATAATAGTATATTTATAGGCAAAATTTTCAGCTGAAAATTTTCCCATAAAATATTATTATTATTAACCCTTTATTATTCTCACTAATAATTAAAACACCTTTTAATTATTAATCCTTTTTCTAAACTCTTTACAAATAATTCTCTCACTTGATTTAATTTCCAAAAATTAAATTCTTAATTAATAATATTAAGAACCATTTCTTAATTAATTTATAATCAATTAAATCTCATTTAATCAATTATTAAATTTTCCAATTAATTATTTATTTCATAAATAAATAATTATCAGCCATTATTAATTAATTCCTCCACCATTAAATCATTCTCTTTTATGGTGTGACCCTGTAGGTTCAATATTAAGCCGGTAGTAGAAATAAATAATAACAAAACTATTTTATCATTATTTATATAAATTCTCTAATTCATTAAATATGATTAATTAATTAATCATATTTATTCTAAATCGTGAGGGATACTTCTCAGCATATCGCGACTATCCGGATAATACGAATTCACTGCTTAGAATACCAGGAACCTATTCAGTGAGTACTTACCGTATAATTAATTCCTTCTACCCTGCAATGTCACGATCAAATACAAGGCATGGAACTTGTGTCAAGCCTATCTTATTTAATCACTTGCTTTCCCATTCACTATGCTTATTCTATTTAATGTAAATTAGAAACTCCTTTCTAATTTCATTCACTCTGGCCAGAGACTCCTGAACTAGCATAAGTGGATCAGCATTGAACATTCTCTTCCTTCACTGGAAGGGGTAGATACTTTATTGATCATACACTATCTTCGTGTCCAAATTCCTATACCCAGTAGAGCCCTTATAATTGTCCCTTGAGACTAAGAACTAAACCAAAGCATAGTTCAGTGTACACAAGATGACTATGATGACCTCAAGTCTAAGGATACTTGTACAACTATCACTATGTGAACAACTGCTGACACATGAGTGAAATCCATCAGTTGTTCAGCTGTGTGAGTCATGTTCAGTGAACTTATTCTATAATAAGCGCCTACATACTAGCTATAGTGTCACCACACAAATTTCTATAAGAACAGACATCCTTCATAATGAAGCAAGCATAGTATGTACCGATCTTTGCGGATTATTAATTACCAGTTAGTAATCCTACGACCAGGAACTATTTAAGTTTAGAGTTATCATTTTTTTAGGTCTCATTATTATGATCTCATCACAATCCATAAAAAACATTACTCTAAACTGTGGTATATGTTATTTAAACATTTAAATAGATAGAGCCCGCAATAAAAACAAAACAAGTCTTTTATTAATATCAATGAAATCAAAACAGATTACATAAAAGTTATTCTTAAATCCTCATACATGATTGGACTTAGGACATATCTCATTCACATATAACACATAACACGTCACATAATCAACGGTATATCATTTATAAAGAAGTCTTGGGTCATAAATAGGCTTTCGGATATTTAAAATGATTTTTAAAATATTTTTCGGAATTAAAACAGATCGTTGAATTAATTTCGAAGTAGAAAACAAGGTTCAGTTGGCTAATTCTGGCTTCAAAACAATTTCATAATAATTATCGAGCCTTGAAAACAAATTAAAATAATATTTTAAAGCTCGAAACTATTTTTCGGAAATTTTAAATCATTTTTAAATAATTAAATCTAAACAAATAATTAATTAAAATCAATTAATAATTAATTAAATAAATTAATCAATTAATTTTCAAATTAATTGACTAATTAATTAATTAAAAATTAACTGAGATTAATTAACTAATTAATTAATATTTATTTTTGAATTAAATATAATTTTTAGAATTAAAATAATAATTTTTGGAATTTTCAGAAATTAAAATCGAATTTTTATAATTAAAATAAATAGGAAATATGATTTTAAAATAATTTATAAACAGGAATCCAAAATATGCAAACTCTGGAAACCTGGGGGACTAAACTGTTTCTTCCCCAAAAGTCCAGGGGCCTGTTTGCAATTTTGCAAACCCCCGTCGTCGACTCGCCGGAGTGTGGCCGGAGAACACGTTTCCGGCCACCTCAGACCACCAAACTGTCCAGAATTAATCTACACATTACCAGGAACTTATTTATGCAATCAAAACACATCAATCATTCCTGTCCTGGCCGGAAATTGGCCAAGAACATTGCCGGTTTCCGGCGAACATCAAAAATCTTCAAAACACAACTCCCTTCGATTCAAGCATCCTCTGTTAACGAGCTACATACCAATCGATTGCAAATTTCATAAGGAACATAATCCACTATAAATCAACATCTAATAACCCCTAAATCAAAAAGCCCCCAATTTCCATTGAAAACATTCATACGGGTTATAAACCCTACTTTTAAAATTCGAGAATTAAACCCACTTTTGAACATGTTATTGAACTCCAAATCAGACGTATAACATATGAAAATCATCAGGAAAACAAGATCTACAACATGCAAGCATCAAATCATACAAACAATCATCCGAACAAAAATTCATATTTTTAATAAAATTAATTTGAAAATAAATAATTTTTCAGAAAATAAACCTTGATTTCTGCAGTGATTTGGAACATGGATTTGATAGAACACCTCAAGACCTTCGTTTTGAGTACTCGAGCTTTTCAAACGGACTCCAGTAACACCTCCGATTGTTGGTTTGATTCTCAGAAAGGTTTATGAATTTAGGGTTTTTCTCTAGAAAATTATATATTAGCTGACTGCAAATGATTTTGATATGAAATAAAATACGGTAAAAGGCTATTTATAATTACGGAAAATTAGTATCCCGTCGGATCATTCCGGATATAAAACGTTACGTTTATTTATAAAAACTGATCCAAACGGTATCGGTTTTCGGGACAATTATCCAAATCAGTACAATTTGTACTGTGGTCTTGGTCTCAGCGCCTGGTTACACGTACTACGAGGTGATAATTGGGATAGTTTAATAAAAAGCTCCCGTTTATCGAAAATACGAGTTTTATTGATTTACCGAAAGGAATATTGTATCGAAAATATTGCGTCGGGACCCGCGCAGGACAAACCGTATGCCGAATCGAAAAAGTCGAAACATGGAATATGCTCGAAATATTACAATTAGGTTAGGAAGGAGTTCTCGGAAAAGTTTCGGGTTCCAAAAACGTAACAACGGATGACGTCGGTTGGTTCCCGTTTTTATAATATAGATTTTAAATACCAGGAAAAATATTTTATAAATATCATATGATCCTTATAAATTCATAAATCAACATAAAAATAATTAGGAAGATATGACAATTATCTATATTTTATTTTGGACATATAAAAATTAAAATACTCAATTATTAATATATTTTTAAACATCCAAACACATTTAACACTTAATAAATAATTCACAGAATAGATACTGAACACATATATTAATTATTTATTAGAAAAAATAATTACACGATATATTCCGGATATTACATCCTCCCCCCTTAAAAGGATTTTGTCCTCAGAATCTCCTAAGAAAACAAACGAGGGTACTTTTCTCTCATATAACTTTCTAACTCCCAGGTTGACTCTTCAACCTTTGGGTTTCTCCATAACACTCTTACTAGCTTTACCACTTTATTCCTCAATACCTTCTCTCTTTTCTCTAGAGTCTCTATCGGACTCTCTACATATGACAAATCTGCCTGAAGCTCTATTGGCTCATATTCTATTACATGCCTGGAGTCTGGATTATATTTCTTAAGCATCAATACGTGAAAAACATTGTGAATGTGCTCCATGTGCGGAGGTAACGCCAATTCGTAAGCTACTTTGTCAACACGCTTTAGAATCTCAAAAGGTCCAACATATCTTGGGCTCAGCTTTCCTTTCTTTCCAAACCTCGTTAATCCCTTCCACGGTGATACTTTCAGTAATACCAAGTTTCCTTCTTTGAATTCTATATCTTTCCTTGACTGGTCTAAATATTTCCTTTGACGGTCCTGTGCAGCTATCAATCTCTTTTGAATAATTTTAACCACTTCTTTTGTTTGCTGTACTAGTTCAGGTCCAAGTATTTTGCGTTCTCCTACTTCGTCCCAATACACTGGAGATCTGCATTTGCGTCCATAAAGGGATTCATAGGGTGGCATCCCAATACTGGCATGATAACTGTTGTTATAAGCAAATTCTACCAGAGGTAAATGCTCGTCCCAACTTCCTTTGAAATCAATAGCACAAACACGTAGCATGTCCTCAATCGTCTGGATCGTTCTTTCACTTTGGCCGTCCGTCTGTGGGTGGTAGGCTGTACTCATATTCAGTCTTGTTCCCAAACATTCTTGAAAATTCTTCCAAAATCTTGAATTAAATCTTGGATCTCAATCAGATACGATAGACACAAGAGCTCCATGACGAACTACAATTTCCTTCAGGTACATATGGACCAACTTGTCGAGTGAAAATCTTTCATTTATAGGCAGAAAATGAGCTGACTTGGTAAGTCTATCCACTATAACCCAAATGGCATCATGATTAGCCCTTGTCCTTGGTAATCCAACTATGAAATCCATGGCAATATGTTCCCACTTCCACTCTGGAATCTCCAATGGCTGTAGCAATCCACTTGGTCTTTGATGTTCGGCTTTAACTCTCTGACATGTATAACATCTGCTAACCCATTCTGCAATTTACCTCTTCATATCTGGCCACCAATAATTTTCCTTTAAATCTCTGTACATTTTGGTACTCCCTGGATGGATTGAATATCTTGAATTATGTTTTTCCTGTAAAATTTCATTCTTCAGCTCCGTCACCGATGGAATCCAAATTCTTGAAGAAAACCTAAGAATACCTTGATCATCTTTCTGCGTGCACAATTCCTCACCTACCAAACAATTTATATCTTGATCCATTACATCTTCCTGACACTTCTTTATTTTCCCTAGCAACTCCGGCTGAAAAGTCATATTGTACACTTTTGCTTCATTAGGCCTGCAAACTTTAATCTCCAATTCTAGTTTCTGAAATTCCTTATATATCTCTTCAGCTACTGATAACACATTTAACTTTTCCTTCCGACTCAACGCGTCTGCTACAATGTTCGCTTTACCGGGATGATAATTAATCGAGCAGTCGTAATCCTTGATCAATTCTAACCATCTCCTTTACCTCATATTAAGCTCCTTCTGTGTGAATATGTACTTTAAGCTTTTGTGATCCGTGTAAATCTCGCACTTTTCTCCATACAGATAATGTCTCCAAATTTTCAAAGCAAAAACTATGGGTGCTAGCTCCAAATCATGAGTAGGATATTTCTGTTCGTGTGGTTTCAATTGCCTTGACGCATATGCAATCACCTTATCGTGCTGCATTAGAACGCATCCTAGTCCTTTATGAGAAGCATCGCTATAAATTACAAAATTCCCTTGATCGCCTGGAATTGACAAAACAGGTGCTGTGATTAATCGTTGCTTCAATTTCTGAAAACTTTCTTCGCACTTGTCGTTCCATATAAACTTTTCATTCTTCCATGTAAGCTTTGTCAATGGTATTGCAATCCTTGAAATTTTTTGAACGAATCAACGATAGTATCCCGCTAATCCCAAGAAAATTCTTACCTCGGTGGGTGTTCTCGGTTTTTCCTAATTTATAATTGCCTCAATCTTTGCTGGGTCTACTTTGATCCCTTCATTACTGACTATGTGTCCTAAGAACTGAACTTCTTGTAGCCAAAACTCACACTTCCAGAATTTAGCATATAACTTTTTTTCCTTAAAATCTCCAAAGCTGTTCTCAAATATTCCGCATGATCCCCTTCCGCCTTTGAATAAATCAAAATATCGTCTATAAACACAATAACGAACTTGTCCAAGTATTCCTTGAAAATTCTATTCATCAGGTCCATAAACGCTGTCCGGGCATTGGTCAATCCAAAAGACATCACTAAAAATTCGTAATGTCCATACCTTGTTCTGAAAGCTGTCTTTGGTATATCTTCTGGCTTAATCTTCAGTTGATGATATCCCGATCTTAAGTCAATTTTGCAGAAAAACTTGGCTCCCTTCAATTGGTCAAATAGATCGTCAATTCTAGGTAACAGATACTTGTTCTTGATTGTAAGCTTGTTGAGCTCCCTATAGTCGATGCACAATCTCATGCTTCCATCTTTCTTCTTAACAAATAATACCGGGGCTCCCCACGGGGACACACTGGGTCTGATTACTCCTTTCTCTAACAGCTCTTGCAATTGCTTCGCTAGCTCTTTCATCTCAACGGGCGCCATTCTATACGGGGCCTTGGATACCGGTTCTGTTCCAGGTGCTAAGTCGATTGTAAACTCAATTTCTCTATCTGGAGGAAGTCCTGGTAACTCGTCGGGAAACACATATGGAAATTCATTCACTACTGGAATGTCTTCAAGTTTCGCTGGCTCCTGACTCCTATCAATCATATATGCCACGAAATGCTCGCATCCTAGTCGTAGTAACTTCTTGGCTTGAATCATCATTAAGAACTTCTTTACTTGTTTCTGGCTCTTGAATGTTACTATTCTTTCGTCTGGCGTCTTCACCATTACCTTCTTATTTCGACAATCTATCTGGGCATCTTGCTTAGATAACCAATCCATTCCTAAGATAACGTCAAATTCTCCTAACTTAAATGGTATCAAATCTACACAAAACTTACTACCAGAAATCTCAATCTCACAATTCCCAGAAACTTGATTAACAGATACTCGTTCTTGATTTGCTAATTCCACAGTCATTATTTCATTTAAATATTCAACTGGGAAATTTAGCTTACTAACAAAATCTTGTAAAACAAACGATCGAGTTGCTCCCGAATCTATTAACACTTTGGCAAATAAAGAATTCACATTAAGCGTACCTGCCACGATATCAGTATCCTGGATAGCATCCTTTATAGACATATCAAAAACTCTGGCCCTTGGAGTCTCATTCACTGCTGGAGTAGATCCCATAATCCTCAATGCATTACTGACTGGGGTTGGTGTCTTGCAATCCCTGGCTATATGTCCTGGCTTCCCACATTTAAAGCACATAAATCCAATGGCTGGAACCTTCACTGCTGGATTCCGGATAGGCTGATCCTTATTTGCTGGCTCTCTTGCTGGCTGATTTCGGCACTCCCTTGAATAGTGCCCTTTCTGATTGCACTTGAAACAAACTATATTCAACTTATTACAAACTCCTCCATGCTTCTTCCCACATACCTGACAATCTGGAAAAGTTAATCTCAACTGATTTGGTTGATTCGCATTAACTGGACGGTTGCACTGGCTTCCGTCTCCTGCATTTTGTCTCTTGAAATTAAAATTTCTTCCTGGCTGAAACTTGCCCTTCTTAAAATTTGGAAATTTCCATGGTTGTGACTAACCTTCATTCCCTTCAAATTTCCTTTTCTTGCTTTCTTTCTCCTTTTGTGACATCTCACTCTCTGTGTCTGCAATCAAAGCCTTCTGTACAACTCCTGCATAGGTATCCAATTCAAAAATGGCTACCTTCCCTCTGATCCATGGCTTCAAACCTTGCTGGAATCTCTTAGCTTTCATCCTGTCAGTATCCACATTTGACGGCACATACCTTGACAATTCCTCAAACTTACTCTCACAATCCGCCACCGACATATTCCCTTGCTTTAATTCTAAAAACTTCAGCTCCATCTGGTATTGGACAAACTGAGGAAAATACTTTTCTAAAAACAACTCCGTAAACCTCTCCCAAGTAATAACATATGTTCATTCCAACGTCTTCACCATCTCCCACCAATAGGTGGCCTCATTCTTCAAATAGTAACTTACAAACTCAACCTTCTGTTCGTCCTTTACTTTTACTAAGGCAAGTGCCTTCTCTATCTCCTTTAACCAAACATTTGCTTCAATCGGTTCTAAGGAACCCTTGAATTCTTGTGGGTTTACTGCCTGAAAATTTTTGTAAATTACATGGGGATTGGTCTGTCTTTGTTGTTGTTGTGCCAGGTGAACTGTTTGTTGGGCCAAGATTTGAAGAATCTGGGATATTACTGGGTCTATAGGTATTGGGTTTGCATTCTGGTTTGTATCATCTTGGTTGTTATTATTGTTGTTGTTGGTTTCTTCATTTTGGGTGTTGGTGTGGGTATTTCTTCTGGGACGCATTTTCTGTAAAGAATCAAACAACTTATTTAGCTTTTAAATCAAATTCTTTGCATAAAAGAAAAGTTTTGTAAAACATAAATATCTCTTTTTGAAAACAGTTGTAACTAAGTAAATTGCATGCTTCTTTACAGAATATAAACAGTTATGAAAAACAGGGTACATGGTATCACAGGGGTATAACTGGTGCAATAAATAAGGTAAAGTAAAACAGGTGCAGTAAAATAAATGACAATACTGGAAAGGAAAAAGGTACTGATATATATAGATCAAAAGTTTTGGGTAGTACACAAGCGTAAAGACGCTTCAAAAGTAAAATCAAAAAGGGTACAACAACCTACTCACTAGTCAGCATAGCTAGTCTATAAATACAACCCAAAAGTCTACTGATACACACTACACACTACTGTGCATAATACATAACCATCAAAATACTGCTCAGCATCTCTGGATCTCTGACTCATGGCGAGTCTGGACCTCCAATCTCCTCAAGCTCCTCTAGAACCCACTTAGCCCACTCCACTAGGAAATCAGGGGTGATGTCCTCATGTGTAGCCTCAGCAATCCTCACTGCAGCTGCTCTATGAAATGCCTGAAGCCTCTCTCTGAGTCGCCTCTCACCACTCCCAACCTCTCTGGTATGCATAATATGCAGTAACTCGTGAATCTGACCCTGTAGGAATCGCTGCTCCATAAGGCAAGCCTCAAACTGATGATATGGGACAGGATAAGAAGAGAACTGGAAAGGTACTCCTGTAACTGAGTGACTAGTAAAGCCTGAATCAGCTGGTGGGTGTCATCTGATAGGTGGCCTCATGCCTGGGGGTGGAATAGCCTGCAATGGTACAAGCTGCAACACAGGTGTAGGTAGAATAGCCAACACTGGTGGAACAACGGGACGTGGATCTGAAGATGGTACTCCAACTGAAGGCTCTAAGTAATCAGCTGATAGGGGATGAAAGAGTCGGCCATCGCTGCTATCTGAAATCATATCGCAATATAAGAATCTCGAACCATGACGCGAATTACATTAATACCTGTTATACCATAGCACTCAACCTCTCAACGTTCTATCTTTCTATTCCTTACTTCTAATCCTAATCCTCTACCCATTCCCGTCAATCTAGGCTTGTGTCAGTGACTTATAACCTGTAGCTCTGATACCGAACCTGTGGCGCCCTCCAAACCCGGGTCAGAAGTTTGGGGTCCACACACATACACCTTATTAATAACCTGCTTATAACAATGATGTTGTGCATATGTTGTGTACTTGATGATTTCATAAACAAAACATCTAAGTTGATTTTATTTAGTGAAATAATGTAGCACTCGACGGATAAGAATTATAGTCCCGATGGATAACTCATTATAGTCCCCACGGATGATTAACTTATTATCCATCGAGTGAGTAGCTTATGTTATAATAAGTTTGTAGCACAGTTATGTATGCACCTTTATATAGAATTTGTAGTAGCATATAAGTCATGTTGACTTTAACTAGATATGCAGAATAGGTTGATTAATTGTACATAAACGATGTCTTGTAATTCTGCATAAGTGAAATAGAGTCAAGTGCCAAAATAGCTACCGACAGATGATTAACAAAGCCATCGACGGATGATCAAATGACTATTAACGGATGTTTAATATAGCAGTCGACGGATGATCAATTAAATCATCAACGGATGTTCTGAAAGTCGACGGATGATCATATGAAGAATTCAAACAGTAGTTGAACAGTGAAAGCTGACACACAGCCGTCGAGATGTATACAAACACACTGTGGAAGCCCATTAACTGGGTAATAAAGGACGAAAAGCAGCAAAGCTTAAGACTGTTAGATTTTATATTTGTTCATTCTTTTTGACTTTGTAATCTTGGTATTATATAAACCAAGAGAGTAGCAAATAGAAAGATAACTGAGATAGCTGAGAAACACAAAAATAGAGAAATCTTTATAAGCAGAATCTTTACCATTTCCTGTATTCTCAGTAGTTCCATTTGTAAGCAGATGTGAGCATTGTTGTGAGCATTTCTGCACACAGAGTCCTCTCGATATATTATATATATCTCTGGTGGAATTGTTTAAATCCACCAGAAAGTTTTTAAAGACTCTTGTTTTTAATTACTTATATTTTGATTCAATTAAGTTTACATTCCGCATTGTGCTAATCAAAACAAATATATCTATAATCGAGTTGAACATTTTTATTTCGAGAAAAAGGTTCAAGAATTCCATTCAACCCCCCTTCTGTAATTCTTGCTAAATTGTTAAGGGACTAACAATTGGTATCAGAGCAAGCTCTTAATCTACAAAGAGTTTAAAGATCAAAACAATTCAGCAAGATGAACAAGAAAGATGTTGGAGTCAGGATTCCTTTTCTTGATAAAGATAATTACCATCATTGGAAGGTAAAGATGCATCTTCATATGCTTTCTCAAGATGAGGCCTATGTGGACTGCATAGAAAGAGGCCCTCATGTTCCAATGAGAGCTGCAACAGGAAACGAGCCATCTGTTCCAAAGCCAAGGCATGAATGGTCTGATCCTGACATTGAACAAGTCAGGAAAGATAAAAAGGCCATGAACATTCTGTTCAATGGTGTTGATGCAAACATGTTTGATAACATCATCAACTGCAAAACTACCAAGGAAGTTTGGGACACAATACAGATAATTTGTGATGGCACTGAGCAAGTAAGAGAAAATAAAATACAGCTCCTGATTCAGCAATATGAGCATTTTTCACAATGAAGAAAGTGAGTCACTCACTGACATTTTTAGTAGATTCCAAAAACTACTAAATGCTCTTAAGTTGCATGGAAGAGAGGAATGGAAACCAATGACAGTCTCATTGAGAAACTCACAAGATTATAAGGAGTTTACTTTGGAGAGACTGTATGGCATTCGGAAGACCTATGAGCTTGAGATAGAGCAGGATTAAAGAATGGTTAGAGGAAAGAAGAAAGGAGGATCCATTGCACTAGTTGCTGATCTGGAAAAGGAGAAAGAAGTGAAAATGGAAGCTATAGAATCAACTTCAAAGGTCTGTGAGAATAAGGGTAAGGGGCTAGCTGCAGAAAGTGAAGATTCATTGAGCCAAGATGACATGGTTGGCATTGATGAGCACCTAGCATTTCTTTCAAGAAGATTTACCAAGCTCAAGTTCAAGAAGAACTTTGGAGCAGCCAAGCCAAATAGAAACATGGTGGATAAGTCAAAATTCAAATGTATCAAATGTGACTTGGCAGGGCATTTTGCAAATGAGTGTAGAAAGTCAGATTCCAGTAAGAAAAGGTTTGAATCTGTGGATTATAAGCAAAAATACTTTGATCTACTCAAACAGAAGGAAAGGGCTTTTATTACACAAGAGAATGACTGGACAGCTGATGGTTTGGATGAAGATGAAGATGTCAGCTATGTCAATCTAGCCCTAATGGCCAAGTCTGATGAAATAGAGACAAGTTCCTCAAGCAATCAGGTAATCACTACAAACCTTGCACATTTATCTAAAGCTGAGTGTAATGATGCAATAAATGACATGTCTACAGAATTGTATCATTTGTGTGTTACACTTAAGTCTCTCACTAAAGAAAATGCTAAAATCAAAGAAAACAACCTATTTTTAAGTGAGAGGAATAATGTGCTTGAGTCTCAGTTTGTTGAGTTTGAGAAACTAAAAATTGAGTGTAAGATTGCCAAGGAGGAATTAACTGAGTCCTTGAAAAAGGAAGAAATTTTGAAGAAGCAGCTCGAGCGTGAACAAGAGGTGATTAAAGCATGGAAAACATCCAAGGATGTTCATGCTCAAATCACTAAAGTTCAAGGAATTGAGTCTTTTTGTGATGAAGCCTGGAAAAAGAATAAAGAGAAACTAGAACCTATTTTGGTAGATGGGTTGCTGACAGATGTAGACTCGACGGATGATGAGGACTATCCGTCGGATAACAAAAAGTGTTATCCGTCGAATGATAAAAATCCTCATCCGTTGGCTGTAAGCAAACCCATCAGCAAAGCCAAATTAATCAAGCTAAATGATAAGTATGGGTCTGTTTTTAAGAACTTTGTTTCAGGAGAGTCAAGTCAAGCTAAGAAAGGGAAAAAGGCAAATGTTGGTCACATGACTGTCAAACAGTTAAGTGACAGACTTGAGAAAATAGAGGTAAAAACAGATACTAAAAAGAAAAACAATAGGAATGGTAAAGTAGGGATTAACAAACACAATAACTACACACCTGATAAATATGCCCCTAGAAAAATCTGTGTCAAGTGTGGTAGTGTAAATCATTTGTCTATTAATTGCAAATCTGCCATGCCTACTCCCATGTCTGTTCAGCCTCAATTTCCTAACATGAATGCCATGCCTCCCATGCCTGTTAATGTTATGCCTACACAGAACATAAATGCACAGTTTGCTAATATGCCATTTACACCTAATCCATATTATGCTGCATACAATATGCCTCAAATGCCATTTAGCATGCCTTACTGGAATAACATGTTTGCATCAAGCATGTCATTTCCTGTTAGCCATAATATGCATGATAATTCTGTTGCATTAAATGGTTTCAAAGGCCCAACCCAAATGACTAAGGAAGAATCTGAAATTCCTAAGTCAAATGACCTAAGAAACATAAGAAGAAAGCTAACAAGGCAGGACCCAAGGAAACTTGGGTACCAAAATCAACTTGATTTGATTTTGATGTGTGCAGGGAAACAGAAAGAATCTTTGGTACTTGGATAGTGGTTGTTCAAGACACATGACTGGTGATTCTACCCTACTCACAGAGTTTAAGGAAAGAGCTGGCCCAAGTATTACTTTTGGAGATGACAGCAAAAGTAATACTGTGGGATATGGCTTGATTTCAAAGGACAATGTCATCATTAAAGAGGTTGCCTTAGTGGATGGTCTCAAACATAATCTGTTGAGTATCAGCCAGCTTTGTGACAAAGGCAACTCAGTAACCTTCAACAAAGAAGCCTGTGTTGTGACTAACAATCAAAATAACAAAGTGGTTCTCACTGGTGTGAGAAGAGGAAATGTGTACCTAGCTGACTTCAACTCAACTAAAGCAGAATCTGTAACTTGTCTTCTCAGTAAAGCAAGTCAAGATGAAAGTTGGCTATGGCACAAGAAGCTATCCCATTTAAACTTCAAGACCATGAATGAGATGGTAAAGAAAGAACTAGTAAGAGGCATTCCTCTAGTGGAGTTTACAAAGGATGGACTGTGTGATGCCTGCCAAAAAGGGAAGCAGATCAAAGCATCATTCAGGAAGAAACTTGATTCAGCAATTGAAGAGCCTCTGCAACTGCTTCACATGGATTTATTTGGACCAGTCAATGTATTGTCAATTTCAAAGAAAAGATTTTGCCTAGTAATTGTAGATGATTTCTCAAAGTTCTCTTTGACATATTTCCTAAAGTCTAAAGATGAGGCTAGTGAAATCATCATCAATCACATAAGGCAAGTTAACAATCATCCTGATTTCAAAGTTAGAAGAATCATGAATGACAATGGAACTGAGTTCAAGAACTATGTCATGAGAGCATTTTGTGAGAAAAATGGGATCTTGCATGAGTTTTCAGCAGTAAGGACTCCACAACAGAATGGAGTAGTGGAAAGAAAGAACATATCTCTTATTGAAGCTGCAAGGACAATGCTTGAAGAATCAAAATTACCAACATATTTCTGGGCTGAAGCTGTAAACACTGCATGCTACACTCAGAACATCTCTCTAATTAATCAAGCATGATGCATGACTCCTTATCAATTGTTCAAGAACAAGAAGCCAACTCTAAACTTTCTTCATGTCTTTGGTTGTAAATGCTATATTCTGAGAAATCAAACTGATCAAAATGGGAAGTTTGATGCTAAAGCAGATGAAGGAATTTTTGTTGGATATGCTGTTGGTAAAGAATATAGAGTCTAAAATCTAAGAACCAACATTGTTGTGGAATCTATACATGTTGTGTTTGATGATAAAAAGATTGAAGGACTGAAAGATGGAGATTACCATGAGAGCCTCAAATTCGACAATGTTGAGATGGTCAGTGATGGAAGTGATGATGAGAGTGATCAAGAAACAATGTCTAAGGATAATGCAGACAAATCTACCACCAATGAAGCACAAATCTCAACATCCGTCGAGTTACAAAATGCTTCATCCGTCGGAAGGCAATCTGTTTTATCCGTCGGTAGACAACCTGCCTCATCCGTCGGTACTCAAAATTCACCATCCGTCGGGTTATCAAAAGGAGCAGGAAGTCAAGGTAGATCACCCATAGAAAGTACCCCTTCCTCAAATCAAAGATCCACAAACTCAGGGGGAATTTCTAGCAATCAAAACTCAATCACACATCAAGAAAACATTGAGGTCTCTTCATCTAGAGCTAATCTACCTCAACCAAGGAAATGGACAAAAGATCACCCCTTTGAAGTGGTTATTGGTGATGTTTCTTCTAGAGTTCAAGCAAGAAGAGCAACTCAGGAAGAATGTCTAAACATCAGCTTTCTGTCA
Organism: Apium graveolens; assembly: GCF_009905375.1. Taxonomy (NCBI): domain Eukaryota; kingdom Viridiplantae; phylum Streptophyta; class Magnoliopsida; order Apiales; family Apiaceae; genus Apium; species Apium graveolens. Next base: position 88,467,838 of record NC_133654.1, on the reverse strand, counting down.
AAGGAAGAACCAAAGAAGGTAGAAGAAGCGTTGTTAGATCCTGATTGGGGTTTAGCTATGCAGGAGGAGCTAAACCAATTTGAAAGGAATAAAGTTTGGAAGCTGGTACCCAAGCCTAAAGGAAAGAATCCAATAGACACCAAATGGGTATTCAGAAACAAGATGGATAAAAATGGCATAGTAGTAAGGAACAAAGCCAGATTGGTTGCTAAAGGCTATTGCCAGCAAGAAGGAATAGATTTTGATGAAACATTTGCTCCTGTTGTAAGACTTGAAGCCATCAGAATCTTCTTAGCCTATGCAGCCCATGCCAATTTCAAGGTCTATCAAATGGATGTCAAAAGTGCTTTTTTGAATGGAGATTTGGAGGAAGAAGTGTATGTTAGTCAACCTCCCGGCTTTGAAGATCCAAATTTTCTAGAGTATGTCTATTATCTACTGAAAGCACTTTATGGACTGAAGCAAGTACCTAGAGCCTGGTATGACACTTTATCAAAGTTCCTTTTGGAAAATCACTTTACAAGAGGTACTGTAGATAAAACTTTATTTTTCATAAATGTTAATGGCTCTAGCATACTTGTTCAAATTTATGTAGATGATATTATTTTTGGCTCTACAGATGAGGAACTTTGTAAAAAGTTTGCCAAACTGATGCAGAGTAAATATGAAATGAGTATGATGGGAGAACTAACTTACTTTCTTGGTTTACAAGTTAAACAAGTTAGTGATGGAATATTCATTAGTCAAACTAAATATATTTTTGATCTTTTAAAGAAGTTTGATCTAATGGATTACACATCTGTAAAAACTCCCATGGCCACTGCAACTAAGCTTGAATTAAACACTACTGAAAAGTCTGTGGATATTTCAAGCTATAGAGGCATGGTTGGCTCACTTCTGTACTTAACAGCTAGTAGGCCAGATATAATGTTTGCTACATGTTTATGTGCTAGATTTCAGGCTGATCCTAGAGAATCTCACTTTATAGCTATTAAGAGAATTTTCAGATATCTCAAGGGAACACCAAAACTTGGCATTTGGTACCCTAGAGATTCTGGTTTTGATCTAACTGGTTATTCAGATGCAGATTATGCAGGTTGCAGAATTGATAGAAAGAGCACAAAAGGAACCGGTCAATTTTTAGGAAACAAGCTTGTGTCCTGGTTCAGTAAAAAAAGCAAAATTCAGTTTCTACTTCTACAGCTGAAGCTGAATATATTGCTACTGGCAGTTGCTGTGCACAGATTTTATGGATGAAAAATCAATTGCTAGACTATGGTTTGCAAGTTGAAAGGATTCCTATTTTCTGTGATTACACAAGTGCAATTGCCATTACTGAAAATCCAGTGCAACATTCAAGGACAAAGCACATAAACATCAAGTACCATTTCATAAGGGAACATGTAATGAATGGTACTGTAGAGTTACATTTTGTTCCAAGTGAGAAGCAACTTGCAGATATCTTTACCAAGCCACTGGATGAATCCACCTTTTCCAGGTTGGTAAGTGAGTTAGGTATGCTTAATTACTCTTGAATTTATCTGAGTTATTTTGCAAGTTGAAAAGTAGCCAGAAATTTAGCTGATTTTTAGTAATGGATGGAATTTTGGCTAAGTCAAAATTTGCATCTCGACGGATGACCATTATCCATCGAGTTGAGTCATCCGTCGATATACTATGTGCAAATAAAAATCAATTACTTTTCTGGAATCTTTTAAAACTCGATGGATAACAATTTATCCTCATCCGTCGAATTGTCTAAATCTTAACCGTTAATTCCCTAAACATTATCCATCGAGTATACTTACAGTTTGTAAGTATTACACGACGGATAATGGGTGGAATTTTTACAGTTTATTTTTTTAACGGCTATTTTAGGCAATTTCTATTGGGTAATTTACTTTTCTTTATTATTTTCATCCATTGTTTTTGAGATAGTATAAAAGCTTATTTCATTCCAATTATTTTCTTTTATCATTCTTAAATTCAACTGCTTTTATTTTATTCTCTCTCAAGCAAATATCCTCTTTCTCTTCAAAGTTTTCATTCTCTAACAATGGCACCTATAGTAAAGATCATGTCTCAGACTGGGTTCATTTATGAGAAGAACAACTTCACTACTTTGGTCAATAAGGGTATTCAACAATCAGAAGACTATCACAAGATGATGGACTTCATGAAGAACTGCAAGTTAAGTTATGCCATGCTTGAATCACCCACAATTTACTGTGAAGTTTGTTAGGTCCCAATGTGTTTGTAGAAGGGGGGGTTGAATACAAACGTTACCAAATAATCGAATAAATGCGGAATAAAAAAATGTGAAACAAAATTCAAGTTAAATAAAAATATTATTAAGCTTGAAAGGTGTTACAACAACTGTATCGATTACAAGGTATTAATCTCAAATCAATTATCACAAATCTAGAATAAATTCGACATGAACTTTTTCTATTTTTGCAATAATTAGAATCAAATGCTAAACGCGATTTGAGATTAAGTTCTAGGGATTTTGATCCGCTAGATTGTTACACAAGAACAAGAGAATGATTTCTAGTTGATTGGATTTAACTTTGCAATCTAGAAATTGATCTTTGAATTTCAGCAGAGAACAATGAAATATTTCTTAGGCGGCTGCTGTGTTCTTGAATGTGTTCTGTATGATTGAGATGTAGTGAACTGCTGCTTGTCTGCTTCTTTTTAATTAACAGAATAGAATTGACCTGGCAAGACAATCCTGAGCTCAGCAAGACAATCGGTAGGACTATCCTTAGAACTAGCAAGACAATCAGAATGAACTACAATGACTATCGGTATGACAATCAGTTGAACTAGCAAGACAATCTCCTTCCTAGTGTAACTTTCGGTATGACAATTGAAATGACTTGGCATGACAATCGGTATGACAATCCAGATTGTCATGCTAGTTCATTTTCAATTGTCTTGCTGATTTATGACTGTTTTTAAAACAATTAAACTTCTGAAAATTCCTAAAATTAATTCAGAATTAATTAATCAATTAATTCAATTAATAAATAAATTATTCTTCGCAGATATAATTTATTTTCTTAATTAAATTAGATGACTTAATTAATTAATAGAGAATTAATTCTAGTCTTGAGCAGCAATCATTCTTCTGCAAATCTTCTGAAAATCACTGAAAATTATGAATCAATCCCACCACTTCAACGTTGACACTCGATGTATTTTCTGGTTCATGAGTGACTAACTTCCGTGACGTTTCTTCATGTCTTGACTTTGATACTCTGATTTTCTTCAGATTAAATCCTTGTAATTAATGATACTCTGACGAGATCTCTGTCACTTGATTAAATCCACGATCTTGATTTATATCACTGAGGCATGATCAACTTCTTGAACTTCTTCCAGTGAATTAACTCCTCAAGTCTGTAGATGAACCTTGTTTCTGAATCCTTTGACAGATATTACTTTGCGAGATCTCTCTGACGGTCGATCCACTATTTACTTATTACATTCTTATTTGAGTTGAGTTGAATCCTCGAATATACAAATAGGCCTATGACATATGACTTACAATCTCCCCCTATTTGTTTGTTAGACAATAACACACAAATACCTAGAGGATAACTCAACTAACAAATAAGAAAAAGATATAAACATACATGCAAAGTAAATAGTAGAAAAGTTCTGGACTAGATTTAACATTTTCCAGATTCCAAGTAGATGTTCCTCTAGACTGAACATATCTTCAAGTAGTTCCATCTTCATTTGTACAACCACATTTCCTGTTGAGAAGCCCATATCTCTTGCTTCTCCCCTATGAGAATCAACTGATTAAAGAAGATCACCTTGTGTTTACCACCTCTCCCGTACAATAGGATCCGCAGATAAAAACCAATGGTACTCCCCTAACTGCTTCTTCCCTTACTAGGAAATCACCTTGTGTTTACCACCTCTCCCGTACAATAGGATCCGTTGTTAGAAACAACAATGGTGTGGTGTAGTGTACATTTTTAGGATCTTTTTCTTCCTCCCTGCTATTTCTCCCCCTTAGTTGAGGAATCCTCCAAACTATTTCTTAAGCTTTTATCTCCCCCTTAAAGAAGGAATGTATGCCGTCGTCTGAAGGAGTTCTCATATTTCACTTGGTTGGAAAAGAAATAACAAGTAGTTTCTTTTTCTACCTCACTGTGAGTGTGTGATTCTGTTTAGTGTACCTCACATGTGTTTCACTCTTCTCTCCACTCGTGTTTACACTCTTTCTCACAAGTGTATCACTCCTCTCATAGCTCCATATTCCAGCTGTACCTGCAAGGAAAATCACCTTAGCCATCCTTAAGGAGGTCACAGGTGGTGCAATGGGAGTTCGCAAATCCCCATCCTTGTTAAACTCGTCAGATGAATCTGAGTCATAATCTACAAGTTGCTAGTTTCCCTTTTAGGGTTCCAGATTTGAATTCTGGGAAGGTAAACAATGATCCATCGAATTTAGCATAAAGATCAAAGTTCCCTTCTAATGTCTGTGAAGAGATTTCCTTGTGACGCATCAGGTAATATCTGAATCATTGTCAACAAGTTGCCGATCTGCGCCTATGTCAGATCCACTATCCGTAGATGCATCCAGGGGATTTAAGCCTGGGGAGGTAGATACTGACCACTGACATATGGCTTTTGGATCAGTATCCTCTCCTAACACCTGTAAAGGCAATTGGTCCACTAACGAACCTTGAACAATCGAATCTGACCTTAAAATGGTCGAAACTCTTGTTTTCGTCAACTCATCCTTTGTGTGTGTAACCTCTCCTTGTGCATCAAGAATTGATTATATTTGAAGTGGTGACACTACATCGGATACCTTGGCCGACAGGCAAAATTCAATAGACTCACCCTGTTGAGAAAATGAATCTAGTAACTGTTTTTGTGCCTTTTCAGCCATTACATCTTTTTGAGAAGATGTATGGGGGCTAGCAGTTGTCTCGGTTTAAATACTACTCATCTATGTAGGAGACAGAGCTACTGGGTTGACTACAGAACCTTCCTTATGTGGTGCACTAAGGAACTATCTCCCTCACGCTCATTCATACTACATTTAGTGGTAAGAGAGTGTTGGTTGGTTCTGTTTCTGTGTTTGTCTTTACAGTCTGGGATAGACGTTGTGGGTTTTCAACCTCATGACTGTCAATGAAAGAAAGCCATTGGAGACTGAACCTGTAACACAGAATATATGGTAATAGAGAGAAAATGATTTACAATAGTGATTTCAAAAGATTTTACATGATATAAGAAATCACTAATGTAGAAAGAAGTTTGATTTTGTTTTTCAATATGAATGAGTTTTTGATAAAACATTGATCACTTAGGGTAAAGTCTAAGTAATTCTCATTCATGTCAAAAGCTTACAAATATCTGCAACATAATGTTAACAAGATATCATTGACCGATACTTGTCAAGTACTTTAGATACTAATTGTTATGTTGCATAATCAATATACCACTGCACATATAAAACCATATGATTGTGCTTAGTGATAAGAGAGTTATAAATATGACGACTCTACTTATTCATATAAAATTGTAACTGCAGTTAGAGTGCCATACCATGTCCTTGACGATTGCTTGAGCAGTATACTAGTTCATACCAACCTGAAGTGAGATTGTGAAGAAGAAATTGCATAGTCCAATAGATCTGCAGCTGCAAAGTCCATGAACTGTGGTGCACTGACTTCCTCTTTTAACTCACCAATCAGGAGTACACTTGTACACATCTTACTAGAGTACAATTCCAAGTGTAATGTGCAGCAGGTGCCTGATATGTCGTAATATTCTCAAGTCTCGTCATTGGTGCTATATGTTGGATACTGCTTCCTGATAATAACCTAGCACAATATACAAAATTACAATGATAACATTCCCAGCTTGCAAACAGCCATATCCCTCAGATAAACCTTTGATGTTATCTCCAAAGGTAACCAGGGGGCCAGCTTTCTCAATCCACATTTGATAGCAGGGCTCTATCTCCGGTCATATGTCTTGATGATCCACTGTCAAGAATCCACACTACCGGTTACACCTGTTTAATGCCCTGCACTTCAAATGGATTAGACCTTCTTCGGAACCCAAACTTGGTTGGGCCCGGCATACTTGTAGAATTGTCCTTTGTCAGGCAAAACAACATTTTTAATCTTAACGATCTCAACATCCTCAATGACTGAACATTTGACCTTGTAAACAGCCTTAACAAATTTCTGTTTAAGCTTAGGCACAAATGTCTCCTTTCTAGCCTTAGAAGGACTGGCAGTCTTAGACCTATCACGCTTCTTGTTATTCACATGCTGACGAGGAGTAGTCTTATCATTAGACACATGCTTACCATTAAAATAAGCATACATCATATTAAAAGCACAAGACATACAATTAGCAACACTACATGCTTTATGAGAGTGATTAACAGCAGGTAATTTATGCATGGTAGACATGGCATTATTGTTATCCAACTCATGTGTGTCTGAGTTAGTCTCAGTTGCTTTCACAACTTTGACTGGAACTTTCGACTCACTTGACTTGGAAACAATCTTCTCATAAGCATGATCCTCAGCACGTATTTCTTCTTGAATAACAGAAGAGGTCGCATTAAATGGTTCAGCAATTGATGCTTTATAGAGGGGTTCATCAACACCCTTAAGCACATGTGGTACTTCCCTCCCTTTAGCACATACATGAGGAGGAGAGTTTATGCCTAATTCTCCAATAGCAACATTATAATCATAACCTATTCCAGATGTTTGATTAACAGCTTGCTTACTGTAGAACTCTTTAGCCTTCGAACAAGAATTGAAGTAGGCTCTAACCTTAGTCTCAAGACCGGTGATCTTGTCTTTGAGAATAGTTTCGAGTTTTCTATAACAGTCAACTCTATTCTCTAGAAAAGATACCTGTTCTTTTAATTTGTCTTGATTAATATGCACAAGTCTTAATTCATTGACCTCTTTCTCAAGGTCTGTGATCTTTAAACTTAACAGTTCATTATCACGACGTTCACAATCTAAGTTACCTCTTAGATGATAAACCATTTCAGCATCAGAAAGTTTTACCTCTATTCTTGACGATGAAGCTTTTCCATCAATAGCCATAAGAGCAAGATTTCCTTCTTCTTCATCTTCACTATCAGTATCATCCCAGCTTCTTCCCTTTGCCAGATAAGCCCTTTCAGAGTTCTTTCTTACTTGCTTTGGCTTCCTACATTCTGTGGCAAAGTGTCCCAACTCATTGCAGTTATAGCATCTAATGGTGCTCCGATTAACCATCCATGTTTTGTACCCACCACTGCTGGTGTTAGAGGATGAAGATCCACCTTTCTGGAATTTGTTGTAGTTGGACTTGTACTTAAGCTTGGGATTCCTCCTGAATCTGACATGTGAGAATCTCTTGACAATTTGGGCCATTGATTCATCTTCCAATTGCTCCAGCTCTTCCAAAGAATAAAAATCATCACTTGATTGATTTGTAGTAGGAGGATCATATTCTGCTACTAACTCATTTTCCTCACCCTTGGAAAACTGTACCATTCTTTCTAACTGTTGAGATTGTTGTTGTTGTTGACCTTCAGCTACAAGTGCATTAGATGTGTTGACCATTCTATCCTTCCCGTAGACTTCCTTCTGTTGAATCTGCTCCAACTCATAGGTTTTTAACACTCCATAGAGCCTGTCCAAAGAAATCTCACTCAGATCTCTAGCTTCTCTAATGGCAGTGATTCTATGTTCAAGATGAGCTGGCAGTGTTAAAAGGAACTTTTTGTTGACCTCCCTGATTGAATAATACTTTCCATTGATGTTAAGGTTGTTGATCAACGCATTGTACCTCTCAAACACTTCAGTAATTCCTTCTCCTGGATTTGATTTGAAATGTTCATATTCAGAGGTTAGGATTTCCAACTTGTTCTCCCTAACTTCCTCTGTGCCTTCATTAATTACCTCAATAGTTTCCCACATGTGTTTGGAATTTTTACAGTTCATCACATGTCTGTTCATCAAGGGATCAAGGGAATCAATTAATATTAATTGAAGGATGGCATCCAAGGAGGCTTCTTCCTTCTCAGGATGAGTAAAATCTTCAGGCTCTTTTGGATAGGTTCTAGCTTCAGTAGTCACCACACCATCTATTATTACCTCCGGTTCAATAACCATCGGAGTTTTTATACCCTTCTTTAACAAGTTTGAATATTTGGGATTTGCAACTTGTAAGAATAATAGCATCTTCTTCTTCCACATGATATAATTCTCTTTATCAAATTGTGGAATTTTAACGGTTCCAACTTTATGTGAAGTCATTATGAATTTTTGAATAAATAAAAATTCAAGGAGTTGAAAAATCACAAAAGTCTAGGATCTTGATTTGTTCGTTAATCAGAAGGCTCTGATAACAATTGTTAGGTCCCAATGTGTTTGTAGAAGGGGGGGTTGAATACAAACGTTACCAAATAATCGAATAAATGCGGAATAAAAAAATGTGAAACAAAATTCAAGTTAAATAAAAATATTATTAAACTTGAAAGGTGTTACAACAACTGTATCGATTACAAGGTATTAATCTCAAATCAATTATCACAAATCTAGAATAAATTCGACATGAACTTTTTCTATTTTTGCAATAATTAGAATCAAATGCTAAACGCGATTTGAGATTAAGTTCTAGGGATTTTGATCCGCTAGATTGTTACACAAGAACAAGAGAATGATTTCTAGTTGATTGGATTTAACTTTGCAATCTAGAAATTGATCTTTGAATTTCAGTAGAGAACAATGAAATATTTCTTAGGCGGCTGCTGTGTTCTTGAATGTGTTCTGTATGATTGAGATGTAGTGAACTGCTGCTTGTCTGCTTCTTTTTAATCAACAGAATAGAATTGACCTGGCAAGACAATCCTGAGCTCAGCAAGACAATCGGTAGGACTATCCTTAGAACTAGCAAGACAATCAGAATGAACTACAATGACTATCGGTATGACAATCAGTTGAACTAGCAAGACAATCTCCTTCCTAGTGTAACTTTCGGTATGACAATTGAAATGACTTGGCATGACAATCGGTATGACAATCCAGATTGTCATGCTAGTTCATTTTCAATTGTCTTGCTGATTTAAGACTGTTTTTAAACCAATTAAACTTCTGAAAATTCCTAAAATTAATTCAGAATTAATTAATCAATTAATTCAATTAATAAATAAATTATTCTTCGCAGATATAATTTATTTTCTTAATTAAATTAGATGACTTAATTAATTAATAGAGAATTAATTCTAGTCTTGAGCAGCAATCATTCTTCTGCAAATCTTCGGAAAATCACTGAAAATTATGAATCAATTCCACCACTTCAACGTTGACACTCGATGTATTGTCTGGTTCATGAGTGACTAACTTCCGTGACGTTTCTTCATGTCTTGACTTTGATACTCTGATTTTCTTCAGATTAAATCCTTGTAATTAATGATACTCTGACGAGATCTCTGTCACTTGATTAAATCCACGATCTTGATTTATATCACTGAGGCATGATCAACTTCTTGAACTTCTTCCAGTGAATTAACTCCTCAAGTCTGTAGATGAACCTTGTTTCTGAATCCTTTGACAGATATTACTTTGCGAGATCTCTCTGACGGTCGATCCACTATTTACTTATTACATTCTTATTTGAGTTGAGTTGAATCCTCGAATATACAAATAGGCCTATGACATATGACTTACAAAGTTGTTAAAGAGACGTGGACCACTGCAATCTACAACTCTACTGACAAAACCATCACTCTAACTATCAAAGGTAATGAGTTCTGTATCAATAGTGATGTGATAAAAGCATGTTTCAAAATTTCTGATGATAATGTAACTTCACCACACATTGACACTGATATTATCAATATGCTTAATTCTATGCATTATGCACTTCCTACTACTAAGCTAAGTGAGATTAGAAGATTAGGTCTTAGGAAGGAATGGAGTTTCATGTGTGATGTTGTGACTAAAGTTTTCTCTGGAAAAGTCAGTAATTTTGATTCTGTGAACATTTCCATGCTTAACATGCTATACATGCTAGTTACAGATAAATTTTACAATTTCAGTGACCTTATCTTGTATGAGTTAGGTTTTAAACTAGGTGAGTTAGCTAAAAGGGGAAAGAATGTATATTATGCTAGATTTTTCATGATATGGCTAACCATCTTTGTCAAGAGATTGTACCAGAGAACCCAAACAACAAATTAGCTTGTTGGGTTCAAGAGAGAAGAATCATTGTAGATTTGAACAGAGCCAACCATCAAAGGGGTGTGCCAATGTTCTACTTTCCTGTAATGCAGACACCTCAGGTAAGTGAGGTAAGTTCATCCATACCCTTAACTATTCCAATCTCCTCAATTTCTTTGAGTTCAGGAGTAGCTATGACAACTGTGATAATGACCAAACAGTTGCCTACCAAAGCTGCCAAATCAACTATAATTTCTAAATCCAAGTCAAAGAAAACCCCCTCTGGTATCTCTCAAAAGGTACCAGTTGAAAAATCTACCAAAGCCAAAGAGGGGAGTGTAAAGGAGGGCCAGTTAGGTGAGGGAAGGGGTGAACATCAAAAAAACCCCAAGGATAAGGTTGGAGAGTTGAGTGAATCCCAGCCTAGCCACATTGCAGTTTCCCAACAAACTGCAGTGCTTAAAAAGGACAAAAGCTCACTTCTAGCTGCATCCTCCCAAAAGGATATGGCTATTAAACAAAGCTCCCAGCCAATAGCTCAGGCCAAAAGGGTTAGGGACACAAGCTCACCCCAAACTTACACAAGAAAGATGAAATCCAAAACAACTGGGGATGCACAGGGCACACACACAGTGCAAACTGGTGCTAAAGACACAGTCCCTACACTTTCTCAAATTGAGATTGATGTGGCTCCAATAAATGTGGAGTCACAGCCAAAATCTCTTATAATAGAAGCCTCTGAAACACCATACTCACCAACAAACTCTCTGGAAGTGGATATGATAAACACTTCAATTCCTGATTCCCCTTCTTTAACTCTGTTGGGGAAGCCAAAATCTAGTGCAAGTGAGCATCATCTTTTAGATGATTTGTTGGCTCACTTGCCAATTCTTTCAGATACTATTGTGACATCTGTGCCTCAAATAACTTCAATCAACACAGAGTCAACAACAGTTTCTCTTCCCACCTCATTCATTTCTATTCTCTTGATGGATATTGCTTATCCGTCGAGTAGTGATTGTATCCCGATGGATAAGCTTAACAGCAGTTATCCGTCAGATAGCTTTACCACTCACCCGATGGATATCACTTATCCGTCGAGTGTCTCTGCACAACTTCAAACTTCAATTATTTCTAGTGCAGAAGATTTAGTGGTAATACAGTCACTTTTAGGACTGAAAGAGGAGAGTGCATTAAATGAGAGGCTGGGTTGCTCCCAGGCAAAAGGAGAGGAAAAGAGTGAATCTCAGCAATCCATTTATTCAGGATTGGCAAAAGTGAGTGAGAGGAGTCCCACCTTAGTAGGTGAAGGTGAGGGTGTGAGGGTGGGGAGCCAGGGTGAGACCCTGATGCAACAAAAGAGAGATTATGAGAGAAAGGCAGGTACAGGAGAAATAAGGATGGATCCAGCCATTGCTAGTGAGTCAATGATTGTGGATGATGCTGAAAAGGGAAGACAATTTCAGCAATATTACAAAGCTGAAATTGATAACATTTCCTTGGATGCTGACACTTTTACTCATCCTGTGTCAGCCTATCAATTGTTGGCTGCTCAGGGCAATGTGGAGGCAGAACAGACCTTGAATCTAGTACACACCTCAGAATCTCTTCAAAGAGATAAAGCTGCTGTCAATAGGATGCCTTCTCAAGCTGGTGAGCCATCTGAAGAATTTGGAGATGAACTTAGGATGGAAGCATGAACTTAGGGGGAGATGAAGGCCCAAGTTCTATTTTAAATTTACCTGGATGGGCATGGACAAAGGAATTTACACCAGGACAATTTGATGTGTCTTTGGTCAAGCAAGTGATGGCTATTCAAAAGGCCCTTCAGGAAACTTCAAATGCTGGTACCAAGGCTATTCTTCAAGCTCACCTAGACTCTCTACATCTCATTAAGATCCAGCACTTAAGACAGAATATGAGTGTGGATGAACTAAAAAGAGATATAGCTGACTTGAAGACATACAATTCTGAGAAGCTGGATTCAGTAATGCCATATGGTACCATGCAAGATCTACTACTAAGATTGAGGAGAGAATCATATTCTAAAAAGAAGCTAGCCAAGATGGAAAACAGAGTTCAAGTTATTGAGAATTCAGTGGCTATCCTTCTTCAAAATCAACAGACTCAGACAAATCTTCTAATACAACTGGCTAAAGCACAAGGCCTAACTCCTCAACTTGATGATAACAAAAAGGGGGAGAGAGAATCAAGTAAGGGGGAGAAAGGACCAACTGAGGGGTGAAACTTCAAGTACAAATCAGCAAAGTAATTGTACCTTCAATTACAGTCTCTAAGCCTACAGTTGCAGATGGTATAGATCTAATTAAAGCAGCAACAGTAAATTTGAAAGTTGCTGAAAAAGGAAAATTGAGTTTGATCAACTGGAATAATATTGATGAGGAGATACAGAAAAAGTTTGAACTAGTCAAGGAGCCAGTTCAATCAGCCATCCATCACTCTCATGTCAAGCCAATCAGTGTGAATGAGATGAGAATGAACTATCTGGAAAAAGGACAATCTTCCTGCATCAAGTCTACAAAGGCTGAAACAATTCTTAAACCAGGGGCAAATTATCCAAAGTCATCTTAGAAGAACCCTATGGACACTGTGTATGAGACACCCAAGCCTGATGAAAAGAAACTTCTGTCAAGATCTATTGTCTTCTATAAAGATCCAGCTGATTCAGCTTCAAAAAGGAGAATTGCTAAGATATTCAGAAATGGAAAGGAAATTTGTGTGGTAGCTGGACATCCACAATTTGCTCAAGCAAAGAAAGAATAAAAAGCCAGATTAAAGCAGGAAAAGAGGCAAGCTACTCTAGATGCAAAGAAGTCTAAACAAAAGAAAGAACAGATTGCTATCTTGGCAAACTACAGGCTGTGAATTCTTCTCAACAAATTCCCTCTCAACCATCTGAAGCTGCTAAATCAAAGAAGAAAATTGAAGAACAGAAGAAATCCCCAAGGAAGAAAGAATTGGCTAGAAGAACAAAAAGGAAACTGGATGTTGTTGACAAGGAATTGGAAGATCAATTTCCTAAGGAATCCACTCCAGCTACAACTCAAGCATCAAAGCCCTCTGTGGTATTTGAAGACATAAGGGTGGTGGATCCCTACAGGAACATACATGGTGAACCTATTGTGCCAAAGGATGAGCCAATAGAGTGGGATAAAATACCAATTCCTGACTTCAACTTACCAATCCTTAGCAAGCCAAAAAGGACAAAGTCAAGGGCAGTCAAGAAAGTGAAGCTGTCACCTCTCAAATCCAAGTCAGTAGTTAAAGCTCAAACCAAGGTCAACAGGGGAGACTACTTGTACTTGTGTGACATCAAAGAATTTTCAGATCTAAATCTTTATCTGGATGAACCGGATGAAGTAAGGGCAATTAAAGCATACAGAAACCTACCTGAAAGGTTGGTGTTCATATAAAAAGGAGGAATGGAGATTCAATGGCCACTTCACAGGATTCTTCAAGAAAGCCAAGTTGTGCTGATTAAAGTCTATTCATCCTTCAAGAAAAACTTTGGGTTCAATGTAACTGCAAGAAGACTAGTATTGAAGAAGATTGAAGAGCTGAGGAGTGTTAGAGCTAAAGATGCACTCCCAAAGACTCTAATCATCCCATACACAGGGAGAAGAGTGCATCTAAGGCCCTACTGGCTGATGGAATTCATGGATGACAAGTGTGTAAGAAGATTCTTCAGATTAGAAGACCAATTGAGTATCTCTAGTAATGAGACTCTCTTGGAAATGTAAGAAAAGCTAGATCTCTCAGAATCTGATGAACTAGAATTCCACAGGCAACTCCAGAATCAAATTGAAGAAAATAACAGAAAGCTTGGAAGAAGATCCAGACCTTCAAGGAACTAGAAAAATCTGCTAAGGCTAGAGGAGCATCTTGAATTGACTGTGAGCCAAACCTTGTTCATTTTTATTAATTGAAGCACTTTCAGTTTTATCTACTTATCTTTAAAGATATATGTTCAGGATGTTTTGTTATCATCAAGTATCTCTTAATTTATGGCTACAATTCCAGTAGACATAAATTGGGGGAGATTGTTGTGCATATGTTGTGTACTTGATGATTCCATAAACAAAACATCTAAGTAGATTGTTGTGCATATGTTGGACTTTGCAATGGTACAAGCTGCAACACAGGTGTAGGTAGAATAGCCAACACTGGTGGAACAACGGGACGTGGATCTGAAGATGGTACTCCAACTGAAGGCTCTGAGTAATCAGCTGATACGGGGTTGAAAGAGTCGGCCATCGCTGCTATCTGAAATCATATCGCAATATAAGAATCTCGAACCATGACGCGAATTACACTAATACCTGTTATACCATAGCACTCAACCTCTCAATGTTCTATCTTTCTATTCCTTACTTCTAATCCTAATCCTCTAACCATTCCCGTCAATCTAGGCTTGTGTCAGTGACTTATAACCTGTAGCTCTGATACCAAACCTGTGGCGCCCTCCAAACCCGGGTCAGAAGTTTGGGGTCCACACACACACACCTTATTAATAACCTGCTTATAACAATGATGTTGTGCATATGTTGTGTACTTGATGATTTCATAAACAAAACATCTAAGTAGATTTTACTTAGTGAAATAATGTAGCACTCCACGAATAAGAATTATAGTCCCGACGGATAACTCATTATAGTCCCGACGGATGATTAACTTATTATCCATTGAGTGAGTAGCTTATGTAATAATAAGTTTGTAGCACAGTTATGTATGCACCTTTGTATAGAATCTGTAGTAGCAGATATGCAGAATAGGTTGATTAATTGTACATAAACGATGTCTTGTAATTCTGCATAAGTGAAATAGAGTCAAGTGCCAAAATAGCTACCGACGGATGATTAACAAAGCCATCGACGGATGATCAAATGACTATCAATGGATGTTTAATATAGCAGTCGACGGATGATCAATTAAATCATCAATGGATGTTCTGAAAGTCGACGGATGATCATATGAAGAATTCAAACAGCAGTTGAACAGTGAAAGTTGACACACAGCCATCGAGATGTATACAAACACACTGTGGAAGCCCATTAACTGGGTAATAGAGGACGAAAAGCAGCAAAGCTTAAGACTGTTAGATTTTATATTTGTTCAGTCTTTTTAACTTTGTAATCTTGGTATTATATAAACCAAGAGAGTAGCAAATAGAAAGATAACTGATATAGCTGAGAAACACAAAAACAGAGAAATCTTTGTAAGCAGAATCTTTAGCATTTCCTGTATTCTCAGTAATTCCATTTGTAAGCAGCTGTGAGCATTGCTGTGAGCATTTCTGCACACAGAGTCCTCTCGATATATTATATATATCTCTGGTGGAATTGTTTAAATCCACCAGAAAGTTTTTAAAGACTCTTGTTTTTAATTACTTATGTTTTGATTCAATTAAGTTTACATTCCGCATTGTGCTAATCAAAACAAATATATCTATAATCGAGTTGAACATTTTTATTTCGAGAAAAAGGTTCAAGAATTCCATTCAACCCCCCTTCTGTAATTCTTGCTATATTGTTAAGGGACTAACAAATGATAAAGATAATAATAATGATATGCAGTGACCCTACTTACCGATTACCACAGACCGCAACAGGTTAAAGTATGCACACAAGCCAACCACACTTACTTGTATTACAAACCGTTCAAATCCCAACTATCCAAACTCAGAACTGAGTATTAAACATTATTACCAACTTTTACAAACTTAAATTATTCCAAAAGAAGCCTACTAGCTCAACTCGATCAACCTGAACCCCTAGCTCTCGCGCTGGACTAGGGATCCTCGGTACCAACCGGTTGCTTTTTAACTAGAAAGAATATAAACAACATCGCACAAATGAGCTAACTAGCTCAGCAAGTCACAATGACAAAACTGAGAATAATGATCATCAGGTAAATATGGTTATGATATCAAGTGAACAATGGATTATGATTTAGAATTGGATATTATATTTTCATTATAAAAACCAAGGTTAGGCTGCTGATCAGTCACACACTAACCCCGAGCAAAGCACACAACACTACTCTAACTACTGGATCCAAGGCACACATTGGCCTAACTTGACCATTATATGGTCTGACCATGCATCTGGTCCACAATTTTATAAAACAATCCAATTATACCATAATAACAGAATAAGCAGTAATAAACAATAAACAGGATCATTAACAAAATTGGACGTTCAATAATGAAAATGGTTTCAATCTACATAAAGATCAATATGGCATTTCCAAAGCTTTGCTGCTAGGTAGTGAAAGAATTGGATAACAAAAAGATCAATGTTTCAGGGTTTTAAGGATTTGGTCTTTCAAAGCATAAGATATAATGGTTTGAGTGTGTAAGCAATCTGGTTCAGTGTTTGATAATTAGTTTGTATGTATTTGTGGAGTAGTATCGTATATTTGAGGTTCGTATTTGGGGATACAACAATTAATGGTTTAGAAAGAATCAAGTTTACAACTCAAGATCAATAACTGGAATCAGGGTTTAGGGTTCAGTGCTTCAAAGCACTTGCAATATAAACAGGACTATCAATCACTATAATATCTTGAGAAAGTTTAGAACACTTGCCTGGTACTAGCTTACTACACTGCACTTGCTCTCAATCACCACTGTCTTACTCCTTGACTATCTGTTTCCCTTTCCTACGCCTTGCTTCTTGTGCTCACATATCATAGGCATCTATCAATATTCACTCATATGATTCGATTCAACACATACTTCTATCAACCCTTCGTTTCACCCAAATCCGATTAACGGATTGAAAGTTACGCAATAAACAAGTAAACATCGAATATATAGACCGACAGTTAACCAACAAGTCACATATAACACATAACACGTCACATAATCAATGGTATATCATTTATAAAGAAGTCTCGGGTCATAAATAGGCTTTCGGATATTTAAAATGATTTTAAAAACATTTTTCAGAATTAAAACAGATCGTTGAATCAATTTCGAAGTAGTAAACAGGGTTCGGTTGGCCAATTCTGGCTTCAAAACAATTTCATAATAATTATCGAGCCTTGAAAACAATTTAAAATAATATTTTAAAGCTCGAAACTATTTTTCGGAATTTTTAAATCATTTTTAAATAATTAAATCTAATTAAATAATTAATTAAAAATCAATTAATAATTAAGTAAATCAATTAATCAATTAATTTTCGAATTAATTGACTAATTAATTAATTAAAAATTAACTAAAATTAATTAACTAATTAATTCAGATTTATTTTTGAATTAAATATAATTTTTGGAATTAAAATAATATTTTTTGGAATTTTCAGAAATTAAAATGGAATTTTTATAACTAAAATAAATAGGAAATATGAATTTTAAATAATTTATAAACAGGAATCCAAAATATGCAAAGTCTGGAAACCTGGGGGACTAAACTGTTTTTTCCCCAAAAGTCCAGGGGCCTGTTTGCAATTTTGCAAACCTCCGTCGTCGACTCGCCGGAGTGTGGCCGGAGAACACGTTTCCGGCCACCCCAGGCCACCAAACTATCCAGATTTAATCTACACATTACCAGGAACGTATTTATGCAATCAAAACACATCAATCATCCATGTCCTGGCCGGAAATTGACCAAGAACATTGCCGGTTTCCGGCGAACATCGAAAATCTTCAAAACACAACTCCCTTCGATTCAAACATCCTCTATTAACGAGCTATATACCAATCGATTCCAAATTTCATAAGGAACATATTCCACTATAAATCAACAGCTAATAACCCCTAAATCAAAAAGCCCCAAATTTCAATTGAAAACATTCATACGGGTTATAAACCCTAATTTTAAAATTCGAGAATTAAACCCACTTTTGAGCATGTTATTGAACTCCAAATCAGACGTATGACATATGAAAATCATCAAGAAAACAAGCTCTACAACATGCAATTATCAAATCATAAACAATCATCCGAACAAAAATTCATATTTTTAATAAAATTAATTCGAAAATAAATAATTTTTCAGAAAATAAACCTTGAATTCTGCAGTGATTTGGAACACAGAATTTGATAGAACACCTCAAGACCTTTGTTTTGAGTACTCGAGCTTTTCAAACGGACTCCAGTAGCACCTCCGATTGTTGGTTTGATTCTCAGAAAGGTTTATGAATTTAGGGTTTTTTCTCTGGAAAATTATATATTAGCTGACTGCAAATGATTTTGATACGAAATAAAATACGGTAAAAGGCTATTTATAATTATGGAAAATTAGTATCCCGTTGGATCATTCCGGATATAAAACGGTACGTTTATTTATAAAAACTGATCCAAACGGTATTGGTTTTCGGGACAATGATCCAAATCAGTACAATTTGTACTGCGGTAGTGGTCTCAGCGCCTGGTTACACGTACTACAAGGTGATAATTGGGATAGTTTAATAAAAAGCTCCCGTTTATCGAAAATACGAGTTTTATTGATTTACCGAAATGAATATTGTATCGAAAATATTGCGCCGGGACTCGCGCAGGACAAACCGTACTCCGGATCGAAAAAGTCGAAACATGGAATATGATCGGAATATTACAATTAGGTTAAGAAGGAGTTCTCGGAAAAGTTTCGGGTTCCAAAAACGTAACAACGGATGGCGTCGGTTGGTTCCCGTTTTTATAAAATAGATTTTAAATACCCGGAAAAAGATTTTATAAATTTCATATGATCCTTATAAATTCATAAATCAATATAAAAATAATTAGGAAGATATGACAATTATCTATATTTTATTTTGGACATATAAAAATTAAAATACTCAATTAATAATATATTTTTAAACATCCAAACACATTTAACACTTAACAAATAATTCACAAAATAGATACTGAACACATATATTAATTATTTATTAGCAAAAATAATTACACGATATATTCCGGATATTACAATATGTATAACATTCCGACCAAGAAGGTTAACACGTTGATCAAGCCCAAGAAGGTTTTGTACTTATATTTGGTTATTTCAGAAAATTCCTTGAGCGCTATATTGGTCAAGGAGGAACTTAAAGTCTAGAAACCCATATATTATGTCAGTAAGATTCTGCACGGAGCTGAGTTGAATTATTCGACTATTAAAAAGTTTGCTTTAGCCCTAGTGATGGCTTCAAGGAAGTTGCGTCCTTACTTTCAAGCTCATAAAATTGAAGTGCTAATGAATCAGCCCTTGAGAAACATCATTCATAGTATCAAAGTTAGTGGGAGACTGATTAAATGGGCAATAGAATTGGGATAATTCAACATCAAGTACAAGCCACGAATGACAATAAAATCCCAAGCATTGGTTGACTTCGTGGTGGAGTGTACCATACCCAACCAAGAAGTCGGGGGCAGTAAGATACTATACCTCAAGAGATGGAAGGAAATAAAAGAGACAAAGAAGAGGGCATTAAAGAGAAGGAATACCGGGTTCTCTATTTTGATGGAGCATTAAAAACAAATTCGAGTGAAGCAGGGCCAGTTTTACAACGCCCAGATGGGTTTCTGATTGAATATGCTATGAAGTTAGACTTCCTAACCATAAATAATGAAGCAGAATATGAAGCTCTGATAGCTGGCCTCGGCATAGCATGGACATTTAGGGTCAAGAACTTGAAAGTATGTGGGGACTCGAAGCTTGTCATATCCCAGGTCAAGGGAGAGTTTGAGGCAAGAGATGAAATAATGGCTAAGTATGTCCGCCTAGTAAGGGCTGTGATGACTCAGTTCTATGAATGCCATGTTGAGGACATTCCAAGAGAGGAAAATGCTAAGGAAGATGCGTTGTCTAAGTTCGCTTCATCAGAGATAGAGAAGACTTCAGGAAGTGTGTACTTCCGCGTTTTGAAAACATGGAGCATTGATGTTTAGCTTGTAGCCCCTATAAAGATAGGGACATCATGGATAGATCCTATTAAAGCCCATATTCAAACTATCTGGCTGCCGAATGATGTGACTGAAGCACGAAAATTGGTTATGCAAGCACTGAGATACTCCTTGATCGATGGGATTTTGTATAAAAGATTTTATGTATTTCCTTACTTAAGATGTCTCCGACCTGATGAGGCGTGTTTGGCTCTTGAAGAAGTACACGAAGGTATTTATGGGCAACACTTGGGGGGCAGAGCACTGGCACATAAGATAAACCATTTAGGCTTTTATTGGCCAGAGATGATGGCCGATGCCAAAGACTATGTGAAGAAGTGTGATCGTTGTCAGAAACATGCACCAGTTGTTCGACAGCCTCCTGAGATGCTGACTTCCATCAATTCTCCCATCCCTATTTCTATGTGGGGAATGGATATACTTGGGCTTTTTCCCATGGCCACTGCTCAAAGGAAGTTCCTTATTGTAGCTATAGATTATTTTATTAAGTGGATTGAAGCTAAAGCTTTAGCCAAAATCACAACTAAGCAGGTTGTACAATTCCTGTGGGAAAAAATTATGTGCAGATATGTGTAAGGGATGAATCCCAAAAGTTGATGAAATTTATAAAATTTCCAAAATATGATATTAAGTCCCACAACTCACAAAGGTATGGTAAATGAACTAAGTGCATGAATTCAAATAAAAAGCATAAAGTTCGATAAATAAAAGAGGCTAATATAAGTTCTGAACAATAAATAACAAAGCCATGTAGGGCTAATAAAAACTATAAGGAGCAGATGTGCCATAGGCATCCATATCGTCATCCCCTCCGCTCTTACTCGACATCTCAGCAGTGCCAGTCTCGGAAGAAGAAGAGCTGAGATCCGCTACTACAGGCCTGGAAGACGATTCTGGAGGAGGGAGAAGCTGGTCCTGAGGGATATCATCTGAGACAACTACATGTGTACGAAACCTATATAGTAGAGTCTCATCATTAGGGCACACATAGTCCGACGGGTTAATATCGGGACAAGACTCGTTCACAGTCCCAAGGGCCGTGTCCTAGCCAGTCCTAAAGAACCCAGGGAATACCGTGTTGTCCTTAACCCTCATGGACTGAGTAAACTCCTCCGTATCCAAATAAGAATCAATCACTCTATCCTTCTCAGCCCTCAGAGTGACCAGCTCGGCGTTTGCCTCTCCTAGCTCCTCCTCCTTGCGCTTCATCTTCTTCTCTAGCGTAGCATATTTCCTCTGTTGCCTCCTGAGGGCATTGTCCGCATAATCCGAGGCCTTCTTCCACAACTCGAATTACCTCACAGCCGCTTGGAAATAAGCATTGGACTGAAACAAAATGATAAACAAAGAGCGTAAGGCAAGAGAATGCTACGAGTATTTATAAAGAAAAAAGGAGTTTAAGAGGAAAGACCATACCGAGGCCAAAGATTGAGCACCCATAAGCCTTATCCTCTCCAAATATGGACCCACCATAATATCGGTGAAGTCCTTAGGGGTCACGGAGTAGTAAGACCAATCCCATGCATGTTTCGTGGATCCAACCACTGTATTCCCTCGACAAAAACCCTAGAGAGGTTGGAAAGCGTCTGTAGTTATAGAAGCAGGAGCAGCTGGGGTTTCAGTTCCCCCGGAAGAAGCCTCCACCATAGGCTCCTCATGCTTCCTCAGAAAATTGGGCTCCGGTGCCTTGCCCCGTGTATCCAACACCGCAAGTCGGGCCTTTTTCATTCTCGCTGTTTTCTCAACGACATGCAAGTTATCTTCATTGATTTCCTTGGCGGCTGCAAAAACTAAGGAATGACAAAAATAAGCGGTGTCAATAATGCATGAAAGGAAGTGAAAATAAGAAGGGAAGAAAAATATCCTGCACAGAAACTGAGGAAAGCCCCACATGGATCAAGGAAAACTCCTCTAACAAAGTCCAGCCGAGAGGTTTGCCATTATCCTTTATGAACTCATTATATATGATAGTCTCTTCAGGAGTCAGGTGAATGGATTTGGGGTTACCATCGCGGACCTTCCCAAAGGAGGATCTAAAGAGTGTGCCCCAGTCCCCATTCTCCCACTTAAGCCCGACAAAGCTATCCATCCAATGTTGGTTATTATCGGGAATTGAAGCACTGTTAAAAATTTATTTACATTTGGGCCTTTGTCTAATGTAAACCCAGCCACAAGATTTATGGGAACTGTTGTAACACTGGAAAATTTTCCTAAACACAGCTACCGAAAGAGGGAAACCACTTCTAAGACACAAGACCATGAAACATAAAATGTTTCTCCCGGCATTAGGAGGAAGCTGACAAGGACTAATTTGTAAGTCTGCTAATAAAATATGAATGAACTCTTGAAAAGGAAACCTAAGCCCCGCAGTAAGGGCGTCTGCATAAATAAATAAAGTGTCAGGCTTCCAGTGGCATGTGTGATCACCACCTTCAGCAGGAACTATCCTAGGGGGACGAACGTTATAGATTGTGTTAAGCTTATTGATAGCATCTACATTGTACCATTTATTACAATAGTCAAATGAATCTAAATGAGCATTAGATGGGTATTCACCCCCTAGTGTTAATCATGTCTATTAACGACATATAAGAAGAGCGAATATCGATGTCATTACCTCGTTTGAAAGCAGAAGTGATCTTAGCTGCCCTCTCAGAACTCTTATCCGCCATTAATGGAGGTAAATGAAAACTTGAGGCTGAGGGAGGAGGAGAAAGGAGGCCGGAAAAGACTGGTTTCTAACCGGAAATTTTTTTGAGGTTGAGAGGGAGGAGGAGAATTTGTGAAGTGAGAAATGAGAAAGTGAAATGTGTTCTCACTTCACTCCCCCCTTTATATAGCCCTTTTATCCGGTCAATGGGCCGGTAAAACCAGAATTTTAACCGGTTAAAAGTCCATTTAGCCCAAATCCAGGGAACTCTAGAAGGATCTAGAGAAATCCTGGTATTTTTTTATTTATATATATTTACTATTACGACTCCAGAACATTCTGGATTCTGGGCTTGGAAGCCCATGAAAAAAGACCCAAGGCAGTTAAGCCAAGCTCACGTAATTGAGCCCAAAGATCGAAGGCCCAACAAGAAAGCCAAGAAAATTGGGCCCAGAAAGGAAGTCTGTAAACATTGGGCCCAAAGAAAAGGCCCATAATAAAAAGGCCCAAGAATCGAAGGTTTGGCCCAATTAAAGTCCAGAATTACATTCTAACCTAAGTTCGGGTCAGGATTCAGATATAATTCCTGGTCGACAACATCTACTCGAAAATACATTCGATCAGAAAATAGTGGTCCTTAATTTGGTCAGAAAAAGGGACAAATACCAGGTTTTGACCGAAAATTCAATCAGGAATTCAGATCGAAGGTTTCCGGTCGAAAACTCCACGAGCAAAAAATATTGGGCCATAATTCGGTCAAAAGCTAATTTAGCAAATAAATCCTGACCGAAGTTCGGTCAGGATTTCTGATCGAACAGCCCTGATCGAAATGGGGCACGACCAGGAATTTGGGGGGCATAATTCAGTCAGAACTATAAGACCAGGGTCAAAATCCTGACCGAATTTGATCAGGATCCTGATCGAACGGTCCTGACCGAATGGAGTGTCGACTAGAGCCATGGGGAGCGTAATTCGACCAGGATCCTGGTCGAACAGATTCCTGGTCGAAATTATGTATTAAAACAAAAAAGATAGAGGAGAAAAAAAAGAGAAGAAAAAGGAAACGAAATATCAGGGAAATCTCAGAAAATAGTAAATTCTGAAAAAATTCCTCGAAAAATTCAAAAAAAATCCTGAAAATTAAGGAAAAATCATAGAAATTAAGGGAAAATTCCTGAAAATTAGGGAAAGATCCCAGAAATTAAGGATAATTCCTGAAAATTAAGGAAAAATCATAGAAATTAAGGAAAAATCCTAGAAATTAAGGAAAAATCCTAGAAATTAAGGAACAAATCCTGAAAATTAGAGAAAGATCTCGAAAATTAATGGAAAATTCCTGTAAATTAAGGAAAAATACTAGAAAATTTCTAAATAATAGGAATAAGGTAAGGAAAGTAATAGGGAGGTTCCAAATTGACCCTGAAGCCACGTACAAGGCAAATCGTTGTAAATGTGTAGGTCGCTCCACACTTTACGCAAGAAATGATACCCCGAAAGGGAACAAATAAAATTAAATTCTACGAAATCTTTTACGATTTCCCAGAAATTGGGGGCCAAATGATAGGGAATAAAATAAATCTTAACTACGTCATTAATATTGCATTAATTACATCTAAGACAGCAAGGTCTATTAAAGAAGGCCATATGTATGACATTCAGATCAAGAAGGTTAACACGTTGATCAGGACCAAGAAGGTTAACACATTGATCGGGTCTGATAGAACAAAGAAGGCCCAATAGCCCAGAATATTAATTAATTTTGTAATTAATTAATAAAGAATAAATCAGCTGATCAGTAAAGTCTAATAAGGAAACTATTCCTTGGAGATTGGCCTCCAAGAAATCCCATAGGATAAGGAATCAACTTCCTGCATTATAGGACTCCAAAGTCCATTCTAAGAAATCTCATAGGATAAGGAATTAACTTCCTACATTATAGGACTCCAAAGTCCATTCTACTTCTGAGACTTGTCCACCAAGTCTCCTAACCATAACCTAATTCGAAGGCATCCAGTGCCTATATAAGGGGTCTCACCCCACAAATATAACTACATTTTTTGACTTGATCCTTGACGAACAACAAGGTACATAAGCATCTTGTTAAGGCAGATTGAGTCACGAAACACAAGAGCAATCAAATCGAGTCTCGAAGCTCACGAATCCTAGCATTAAATATACCCCACGTTTTTATCCAAAATAAAATTTAAGCAAACTAAATATAATTATTAAAATTTAGTTGATATAATGTGACCCTGGCTAAGATAAAATAATGATACTATCAATTCTCCTAAAAAATTATATTAATGAACTTGGATAAACAAAATAATATATTTTATTTATTCAGGATATAAAAATACATTATACAATTGATCCATATTAACATAAAACTAAAATAAAAATACAATTCGACTAACGACAACAAAATCATATATTCTAATTATTCAGTCTAAAAAAAAATTATTTTATTGATCCAGATTTTAAAAAAATTAAAATTAAACTAAAAATAATTAGTTTTATTTCGTCGGTGTATTGGCCATCGGGCTAAAATAAAATAACATAAACCACTTATCCGAGATAAATCAAATTACTATTAAACTAAATATAATTCGTATCCTATTAATGTGAACTAAAAAAATCAAATTTTAATTAAAATATAAAAATTATTTTCAAAAAATACATATAGAATTATCAATAAAACTATATCATTCAATTGGTAATATTGTCCCTTTCAAATATCTTTTATAGAATTATAATTAATCGATTAAGTAAACACATGCTAAAATAATATTTTTTTAAGGTCCCAACGTAACGGATACATTATATTTTTACCCTCAATAAAAAAATAATTTTGTTATAATAATATTTTCCCACCTACCAATGTCATGCTATCACTTTAAATAAGTTTAAATTTTCTAAAAAGTTATGAACATATACATCTACTAATATAATTATCATGAAGTTATATCATTTAAAATTTTAAATTAACAAAATTTAGAATTGAATTCAATTTTTTTAAAAAAAATTAGGTAATAATAAAAAAAATCTTGACGATCCGTGCATCACACAAGTTTTAAGTTAGTAGACTTGTAATAGGAAGAATTAGATATACCTGATAAATAAGAAATATTATGGTAATAAGAGAAAGTAAGGCTAGCCATGTAATATTAAAAGAAAAAAAATGAAAATGATGATAATGGACAAGTTGAGCTTGAGAATTTAAAATTATAAATTAGACAAAACAAAGGCTAGTAGAATGGTCAGGGATATGGTTTTAACAATTAGATAAAATAAGCAGTATGTCATAAAAGATTGGATTTAAATTAAATATTATTAAAAGAGAAATTAAAAAAATTAGTTAAGTTAGTGCGTGAGGGTTTTGATGACCATGGAATTGATGGTGAGTTATAGAAATTTTAGATTTACAGAAAATAAGTTGGTCTTGTACTATGTTTAGTAGTTTGATTTGTTAAGAAGGAAAAAAAGGAAAATAAAAATGCACAAATACGTGTAAAATAATTTTTGTTACATTGTAATTTTAATATAGAAAATAAAAATAGAGATTATATAAAAAAATGATAGGGGCCGGTTGTTGGGTTGACAAATATTATGAACATTATGTAAGAACTAAGGACTTTGATCCGCGCTACGCACACTTATTATCTGACACTTTGGAAACTTAAAAACTAAATAATCACTCTTCTAATTATTTTACCGAAAAATAAATTACATATATATGCACCGTATTCCTTCTTATAAATGAAAGGAATCGCAACACCGTATTCTTAAATGATTATCTTTTTGATTATATTAACGAACAATTAAAAAAAATAGATTGACCAAAAAAATATGATCGTTATATGCAAAGAATTACTTGGTAAATACTTGAATATTAATGAAAGGATTTTGTTCTCCAAAAAATTTTATGTACTTTAAATTTTTAATGGTTACATGTGTTCTTATGGATCATGAAATTGCATATCTAAAGTTATTTTAGAGCATTTAAAGACGCTCTCAATAAAATATGATTTGACCAATTTATAACTACCCAAGTTCATTCAGGTTGACTCTCAATAGCACTCAACTATTAAGCTAGTGTATATCATGCAACATTACATTGTAAAACTTGCAAAAATTTGTTAATACCATTTATGTTTGATAAGAAAATCCTTTGATAATAACACTGTTTAATAAACTGATCAATAAATGGAGTTTCAGAATTTAAGTAAAAGATTCAATAACAAATACAATACTTAACCGAACCTCTGAACATTGTTCTAAATGCCAAAGTAGAAAAATGGCTAAGAAATTTCTAACCAATTAATTTCAAGTGTTAAAAAAATTAAAGAAAATGTAAAAACTAAGAAAATCTGAGTATCCGTGAGCACTATCTTTGTAAACGACACCCCAAACATATTGTCCTTGGGGATCGACCTTAACCAATAGTGTTAGAGGATTCAAAATTTGAGTTGGTGATCTTGATAATCTTGGTAAACATGTATAGTAGAATGATGGAGATTCAAGTTAAAAATAACGAAAATCTTTAAAGCCCTACTATTCTTCACATATCTTGTCATTTTGCTTAGATCGAGTCTAGTAGTTTCATATTATAACCCCTGCTCCTCCTTTTCTTTACTAAATTAACATCATTTTAGTCCTATTTTACATGTTCACAATCCTTAAAAAAATACTTCCATATAATATTTTTGAACTTCTTTTCGGAATAAAATTATAAATGACAAATTTATATCCACAAAAATTAAAAAATGATAAATCCATATATCATTGGTATGCACTATTAAATTAAATACAAAAAAGACCGTATATGTACATGCACATAAAAGACAGAGTGGGTACTTAAGAGCGTTAATTCAACATAGCATTTTACAACAATGACAAATTCATTAAAAATATTTAAGATTTAAGATTATGCATAAATTATATGTACATATACGGGAGAATAAAAGACTAAGGTAAAGCGTATATATATGGAATATTTTTGCAGTATATTGCTGTCTATAAGAGGTGGCCAGTTTTTTGGTTTGACCTTGTTCAACTTTCACACATGCCCTATAGATGGACAAAAAATAGAACAAAAAGATTGTCATATTTTTCAAAGTTTTTTTATGGCCTATCTAATAGCCTAAAGCAACCTTGTAAAATTTTGTATTAAATTGGGAACGTTAGCTACATAGTGAAAATCAATAAGTTACTTTTTATTTAATTATTAGCTACACGGTGGCCATTTGAGTATGAGTTACTTTTTGTTTAATTATGAGAAATCAATAAGTTATTATATGTCATAAAAAGTTTATCGGTTTCGTCTCACGACAATTGATCGACTTACTTATACACAGAACAGGGACATTTTGAAAATCATATATGATAATTTGTTAGTGTTGAAATATTTTAATTAAAAAATCTAAATATAAATTAAATATACTAAACAATTCAATCTTAATTGTTCTCAATTATATGTATTATATTGTATTATATTGGGAAATGGTTTCTCGGTGTTGCCTCACGGCGACACCTCGACTCGTTTATATTAAAAAAAATAACAAATAAAAATAAAGTGCTTTCCACATTTAATTAAATAAGAGAAAAATTGTAAATGTTTGGATAATTTCACAATTTATAACAATAATATCCGTGAAAGTTAATATATCTTACTAATTAAATATCATTAAAACTTATTATAATGTTTATGGTAAGCTTATTATCAAAAAGAATATATAAAAAAAAAATTATATTACTATTTGTTTCGCAAATATAATTGTAGAATCATTGTTGTTGTTGTTGTTGGTGTTATTATTATTATTATTATTTTTATTATTGTTATTATTATACTTATAACTTTTTAAATTTAATGTAGTTGTTTTATAATCCAGTATATTTGGAAGTTTAATCATTAATATGCGAAACCTAATTAGTTGCTATTTTCTTAAAAATAAATCTATTTATTAAAATTATGTAACTATGCAAGGCTCGGGTCACCATTATCTTAGTAACCATATTCCGTAACATATGCATATTTCTTATCAAAAATAAATAGTAGTTTTTATTTTTTAAATATTACGAAAAATCAATCATCACATTCACAAAATTATTTAAACTTATAAAACATGTGTCATAATTCAAACAATAAAATTTGATATGTCTGAATAGGTATATACAATTACTTAAATAATTAAATTTTTTGGTTTAGCTTATTAAATTTTTAGAGATTTAATTGTTAATAGATGTATTTTGTCAAGCATGTAGAACTTAAAAAGGAAACAAACCACACAGGCAATAAAGAGACTGTAAACTGAAGTTGTTGCTACTAAACCTGTAACGCCCTCCAGACCCGGGGTATAAGTCTGGGGATTACTAGCTATTCACCAAACATGTATAATCTGAATAACAAATAATAAAGAAATATATCTAAACCCCTTTAACATTAACCAGGATCTTTTTAGGTTGAAGTATGAAAACAAGAACCACTAACTACTTTATTACAAACCAAATCCAAAATCTTACAACTCTCTTTATTACAAATTATTGTCTAACCAGTTTTAAACTAATTTCATCTTTTATTCAAACACACACACTAACTATCTACACTCCACCTGTTCGGAAAACTCAAAGCTTTCTTCCTGGATTGGGATCGGGTATGAGAGGATCTCGAGGCTTGGCCCACTTCTTTACCACTCGAGTCCTGATGGGTTTCATATTCCTTCTTAACTGAAAACAATAAGGTGAATAACAAGAAAAAGGGGTGAGCCAAAAATTGCTCAACGAGTCTGCAAAATATAAACAGTGTTAAAGCAGTTTAAACGAAACAGTAATCTAGGTATATCTGCAAAGATATAACCCCACGAGAATAGAAAGAAGGCCACTGCTGGCGAGTACAAACGAACTAAACTAGACACAAGTTCACATCTATACCCTACTGATCAGCCAAGATATAGTGCAGATCTATATCCCACTATATAGATCCAGTGGGGCACCCAGGCACTACGGCCCATCTCAAGGATCCGGTTATGTCGCGGTCCTTAGGATTAAGTAAACTTAATCCCCAAAAATATCACTATCCAGTCCATGGAGTAGTAACCGGAACAATCGGTATACTTTGATATATTCTAATCACCAGAATATAGCAATATATGTGAGTAACAATTGGAATATAAATAATGAATTCAAAGAAAAGGAGACATCAAGAATTAAAATGAATATGAACAAAAGAATAACAAGTGTGTATTAGTATTTATGAATAAGAATCAAAAGAGTGCAAGCGTGATAAGAATCCAAAGAAATATCACTATTCTGAAATTAGAATAGGGGAAAAACTTGCCTTCTGTGTGGCTTACTTCAATTATATCACCTTCGTCCATCACCGACTCAACCTGCATTGGTGGCTTAGCTTCTGTTAGAGAAATAGACTGATTTAGTCATTTCGTACTTCAATTGCGTCTTGAACCGACTTCACATCGTTCCTATTGTCTACCCATGCGCTTATGATTGACTCGTATATTATATATTAGCAAGTAAGACTCGATTAACCACATAATACACATAAGCACATAAGTCACATAATCATTTTTATAGTTAAAATAATTTGTTTAGAATCAAATTCGACTCGCTGATCACTTAACTGATCATTATCTAACTCGTTCCCTATTTTTCGGAATTTATCGGATTGGACTTGGCACACAATTTGGTTTATAATCAAATAAATAACAAGGTCAACTAATTCCTAGAAGAAATTAGGTTTTAATATTATTTTTAATGAAATTATTTCATTTTTCTGAGTCAAAGGGCTTTCGTTTCGCTCGAATCGGACTAACGGTCTATTTAATATCAATTAAACATAGATAATTCAATTTATTATTCAATATAAATAATTATTACTGATTTTTAAACCCTAAAATAATTTTTAAATAATTAGTTAAGAAAAATCAGAACTGAAAATGATTTTTCTATAATTTTTGGAATTAAAATGAATTTATTATGATTTATTGAAAATTATTTGATTAATTATCAAAATAATTAATCATTTTTAAATAATTAATAAATAATAAATAAATAATAAATAATTAAGAAAATAATTAAATCTGATTTTTAGAAAATATTTCAGAATTATTTATAATATAAATCAATTAATTAAATAATTAATTAATCAATTTATAAATAAATAAAACTCATTTTATAATTAGAATAAAATAAAAGTAAAAATAATTTCCAGAAACAGTTGTCAGAAATCAATCCCAGATAATTCCAAATCAAAACCGAGTTCTGGAAACGGGTCAAACGGGTTGGATTCCGGGTCATGAAGAACATGACCGGAATTTTCCCAGAAACCGGCCGCCGGAGCAGATTCCGGTGGGCCAATTTCAGGCCAAAAACGACTTGGTTTGGATCATTTTTCACATGGTTTCAATCCCACATCAACTGAACAATATAACTCCGACCAAAATGAACCAAAGGCATCACATAATCTTCATCTCCGATCACAACCGACATCAACTCCGGCCAATAATCGAAATCACATAATCGTACATGAAATCAAACATTCTATAGTGCAAACTGAAACTAAGAACACATATAATCGAAGCCCTAATATTTCAAGAACCAAATATTCATAGAAATTACGGAGTTGTGATTTGAAAATTGGACATAAACCCTAATAATCGTGAATCACTATCCAGGAATCGTTTATGCAATTAAACACCCTGAATCGACTGTAAATCATCTAACAAAGCTATTTCAATCATCAAAACATCATAATAACCCTAATATCAAAAAGCCCTAATTCGAACATAAACCCTAGAAATAAAAAATCAAAAACTACGGATTAAAACATGAAATTGATGCTAGAAACAGATTGAACAGATCAAAACCTTCGATTTGGGTACTTGAATCACACGATTTGATGTTGTAATCAGTCAGAAATCACGGCTTGAATTCCTGACCCGACCCTGTTCTTCCCGACCCGATTTCAAAGAATTTTATGAATTTTTCTGATTTTTAATGATTAATTATAATTAATTAAATAAAAATTAGGCTATTTATAGTAGTAAAATTAATACTCCTAATTAAAATTAAGGCCCTAATTCTACATCTTTTAAAATTAATAAGCCCCTAATTTTATAATTTTTGAGTATTAAAGTTTAATTTATAAATATTATATATATATAATATATATGCCAAAATTTTCCAAAAATTGTGAATAATACAAAAATACAAAGAAATGCTATAAATGAAAGTCCTATAATTTCATAAAAATAAAAATGTGATTTTTGTGGGGGTATTAACACCTAATGGAGCCCGGAAAAGTCATTTTTCGCGAAACGAGAAAATTTGTAAAATACCTAGATGTTCAGAATAATGCGATGGTAAAAGCCGTTTGATGAAAAATAAGGCCCATTATTTTATTTGAAATACTTGCTTTAAAATCATGATTCGGGTCGTAGAACTTTTGAAATGAATGCTATGAATGCAAAAATAAAGTATCTGAAAAATATCTTAAAAATATCGGGATGACACATAATGCACATAACACATAGCAATTAGGGTTTGACAGTTAATTCCACATAAATGACATATTAACAAATATAATTTATTATAAATATGATATAATACAGACGTAAATTTCCCAGACGTTACATCCTTCCCCCTTAATAGGATTATGTCCTCAGAATCTCACTAGGAAAACAAATGAGGATATTTCTCTAACATTTCACTCTCAAGTTCCTAGGTGATTCTTCAACTATAGGGTTTCTCCACAATACTCGCACTAAAGATACATACTTATTCCTCAACACTCTCTCTTGCCGATCTAAAATTCTTACCGGCTGTTCTACAAGAGACAAATCAGGTTGGATATCTATCGGTTCATGCTCTATTACATGCCTAGAATCAGGATTATATCGCTTAAGCATTGACACGTGAAACACATTGTGAATATGTTGCATATGACGCGGTAAGGCTAATTCGTACGCAACTTTTCCCACTTTCTTCAGAATTTCAAATGGTTTGACGTATCGTGGCTTCAATTTACCCTTATTGCCAAATCTGGTCAATCCTTTCCATGGGGATATTTTGAGTAGCACATGCTCTCCTTCTTGGTAGTTCATATCCTTCCTGACTTGATCTGCATATTTGTGTTGTCTATTTTGTGCTGGATCCAGTCGCTTTCGAATAAGTTCTATCTTTTCTTTAGTCTGTTGAATTAATTCTGGACCCAAAACCTTCCGTTCTCCAACTTCATCCCAATACACTGGTGATCTACATTTTCTTCCATATAACGCTTCGTATGGTGGCATCCTAATGCTCGCATGATAGTTGTTGTTGTAAGAAAATTCAACCAAAGGTATATGCTCATCCCAACTGCCTTCGAAGGTAATCGCACAAACTCGTAGCATGTCCTCGATTGTTTGGATAGTTCTTTCACTCTGCCCATCGGTTTGCGGATGATAAACGATACTCATGTTTAATTTAGTTCCAAGATATTCTTGAAATTATCTCCAAAATCTTGAATTGAAACGGGGATCTCGATCAGACACGATAGATATTGGAACTCCATGTCGCATCACAATTTCCTTGAGATACAAGTGCACTAGCCTGTTGAGCAAAAATCTTTCATTAATTGATAGAAAATATGCCGACTTTGTTAGTCTGTCAATGATTACCCATATCGCATCATGATTTGCTTTAGTCCTTGGTAGTCCTACCATAAAATCCATCGCTAGATGTTTCCATTTCCATTCCGGAATATCCAATGGTTACAGTAATCCACTCGGACGTTGATGTTCTGCTTTAACTCGCTGGCATGTGTAGCATTTACTTACCTATTATGCTATCTCCTTCTTCATATTCGGCCACCAAAAGTTTTCCTTCAGATCGCGGTACATTTTTGTACTTCTCGGATGAATGGAATACTTCGAACTGTATGTATCTCGCAATATTTCTTCTTTTAGCTCGGCCACATTAGGGATCCAGATTCTTGATGCAAAGCGTAAGATTCCTTCGTTATCCTTCTGGGTTGTAATATCTTCTCCGGTTAAGTCATCATCTTGACTCATCACGTCTTCTTGACAACGTCAAATCTTCTCTAGTAATTCCGATTGAAAAGTCATAGCGTAGATAGCTTCAGTAGATTCATTGGGAACACGAATTTCGATTTCCAACTTGTCAAATTCCTTGGCTAATTCTTCACATGAAGGTAACAGATTCAATCTTTCTTTCTGGCTCAGCACATCTGCCACAACATTTGCTTTGCCTGGATGATAACTGATCGTAACATCGTAATCTTTAATCAATTCTAGCCATCGGCGTCCTCTCATGTTCAGTTCCTTCTGCGTAAAGATGTACTTCAGACTTTTAGTATCCGTATAGATTTCGCATTTTTCACTGAAGAGATAGTGTCTCCGAAGTTTCAACGCAAATATGATCGCTGCTAATTCCAGATCATGCGTAGGATATTTCTGTTCATGAGGTTTTAGTTATCTCAAAGCATATGCAATGACGTTACCGTGTTGCATCAGTACACATCCTAATCCACGGTATGAAGTGTCACTGTAAATGACAAAATTTCCATGCTCGTCTGGTTATACGAGTACCGGTGCAGTTACTAATCGATTTTTCAGCTCTTGGAAACTTTCTTCACATTTGTCATCCCATACAAACTTTTCACTTTTTCGAGTTAACTTGGTTAGTGGCGTTGCTATTTTCGTAAAATCTTTAACAAATCTTCTATAATATCCTGCCAATCCCAAGAAACTTCGAACGTCTGTTGGTGTCTTCGGCCTTTTCCAATTCAACACAGCTTCAATCTTCGCTGGATTGACTTGAATGCCTTCTCTACTGATGATGTGCCCTAGAAATTGTACTTCCTTTAACCAGCATTCACATTTTGAGAATTTTACCTACAGTTGCTCTTTCCTCAGAATTTCCAAAGCAATTCTTAAGTGCTCAGCATGCTCTTCTTCCGTCTTTGAATAAATCAAGATGTCATCCATAAATACAATCATGAATTTATCCAAATACCTTTTGAATACCCTGTTCATCAGATCCATAAATGCTGTTGGCGCATTGGTCAAACCGAATGCCATAATCCAAAACTCATAATGTCCATATCTAGTATGAAAAGCAGTCTTGGGGATATCTTCAGCTTTAATCTTCAATTGATGATAGCCCGATCGCAAATCTATCTTCGAAAACCATGCGGCTCCTTTCAACTGATCGAACAAATCGTCTATTCTTGGTAAAGGATATTTATTTTTGATAGTGAGATTATTCAATTACCGATAATCAATGCATAGTCGCATGCTGACATCTTTCTTTTTCACGAACAATACCGGTGCACCCCACGAGGATACACTGGATCTTATGATGTCTCGGTCTAGAAGATCTTGCAATTGTGTTAACAATACTTTCATTTCAACTGGTGCAATTCGATACGGAGCTTTCAAAACTGGTTCTGTACCTAGCGCTAAGTCTATTGTAAATTCAATTTCTCGGTCTGGTGGTAACCCTGGATGCTCGTTCGGAAAGACGTCAGAAAATTTACACACAACTGAAATATCTTTTATTTTGGGACTTCCCTTCTCGGTATCTAACACGTAAGCTATATACATTTCACATCCCTGTCGAAGCAATCGATTGGTCTGCATTACTGTCAAAAATTTCTTCCGTTGTTTTTCGCCTTTGAACGTTACCGTGCATTTTCCGCAGTTCATAATTTTACTTTCTTGTTCGCGCAATCAATTTGAGCATTATGACAAGCTAAACAATCCATCCCCAAAATGACGTCAAATTCTCCTAGTTTAAAAGGAATGAATTCTACGGAGAAATGATGTACAACTATCTCTATATCGTATGCAGGACACACTCGGCCTACTGGAACTTGTCGTCATTCACTAATTTTATAATTAATGTCTCGCCCAACCATTCAATTTCGTAATATAACTTATCAAGGAATTCTTCAGAAATAATTGAACGGGTAGCTCCAGAATCAATTAATCCTTTTGAATTTACGGAATTGACCAAAAGCGTACCTGCAATTACACTGGGACTCTGCACTGCTTCTTTCATTTTCATGTTGAAAGTTCTTGCTCTGGGTTGATTAGGCGGCGGTGGAGGAGGTAATGCCAACACTTTCGGAATACTAGCTGCCATTGCTGGTCCTTTGCAATTCCTAGCGATATGCCCTTTCTTTCCACACTGGAAGCAAGTAATTTTTGCTATTTTTCCCGTTGGACATTCCTTAGAATAGTGCCCTTTCTGCTTGCATTTGAAACATGTCACATCCACTTTAATATAGACGCCAGTATGTTTCCGTCCACAAGTTCTATAGTACGGCACTGAGACTCTGACAATTCCCTGCTGGCTGGGGGTTTGGAAACGATTGCCTATTTTCTGGATACCTTGTTCTATCTTTTTAAAATTCAAATTTGTCCGGGCTTGAAATCCCGGCTTCCTGCTGGAGCGGTCTTGGAAACTTCCTTGTCCTCTTTCTTTTGAGATCTTTCGCTTTCTCCCTCAATAATCAAGGCTTTCTGGACTACGGCGGTATACATCGTTAATTCAAAAACTGTAACTTGCCCATGGATCCACGGTCGTAATCCTTCTTGAAACCTTTGGACTCGTTTTTCATCAGTATCAACTTGTTCTAGGACAAACCTAGCCAACTCAATAAATCTGGCTTCATACTCCGTCACGGACATACTTCCCTGCTTCAATTCCAAAAACTTAATCTGCATTTGATTCCTCACATAGTGAGGAAAATGTTTTTCTAAGAATAGCTCTTTAAACCTATCCCGTGCTATAACATCTTCACCTTTGAAAGCCTTCTTAGATTCCCACCAATAATTTGCGTCTCCTTTCAACAAGTAACTAGCAAAGCCAGTCTTCTGGTCTTCGCCTACCTTCACTAGCATAAATGATTTATCTATTTCTTTCAACCAAGTGGTAGCCTTAATAGGATCAGCTGACCCATTAAATTCTCGAGGTTTAACCGATTGAAATTGTTTGAAAGTAGCAATAGGTATAGCTGGTGGCATCTGGGGCTCAGGACGAGGTGGTTGTTGTAACATTTGCTGTTAAATCTGCTGCTGCTGTTGCTGCATCTGTTGTTGCATCATTACCATCTGTTGTTGCATCAGATGTAACATTTGGTTCATGGTATCATTGGTTAGTTCTTCGGAGTTGCTGTTAGAAGTCTCAGTCCTAGTCTTTCTCTTGGGTGCCATTTGCTGATAATAAAACAAATGATGTCTTTTCAACAGTTTATTAAACAATTGACAGTAAGTAAGAAAACAATTTATCCTGTATTATCAAAATTTGGATAATAGTTCGGAAAAAGAAAAACAGTTTGCTTAATATAAGATTAAGAAGTATAAACAGTTTACATTAATACAAAGATAGGAAATGTAAACAATTAAATGAAATGTTTATCCGTCTCTTCTTCTTTTTTTGACAGAATTTAAAGTACGAAAAACTGTAAAACTGTAAAGTAAAGGTAAATGCTGTAAAACTGTTAAGACTAAAATTTAAATAAAAGAAAATTTGAAAAACTTCATTTTATATATAACACCAGCTCCAGGTGTGAATGCTTGGTACAAAAAGTCTTGCTCTGCTGGTCATGGCTACTGCTGCTGGTCAAACTAACTACTACAAGTCAAGCTGCTACTACACACCTACACACTATACTAGCTACATCTATGTACATCTTTCATCTCCACTACGTCAATCCCCTGGTAGTCGAAATCTCAGAACCCCGGCGGAATACGCCTCAACTCGTCTCGAAGTATCTTGTTAGGTCACACAACACTGTAGAAGGGGGTTGAATACAGTGTTTATACAATCAAATGGATTTAACACAAGTATGTAACAAAGATCGAGTATATTCAATAAATTCTGTTACAATATGAACTGCTGTTCTCTCTCAGTGATGAACAAATATCACTAAGAGCTGCTAGGTTACAATGTATAATCTTCTCAATAATGATAACACATCTAGTATAAACCCTAAGTCTGTGTTTATATAGTACACAGTTACAAGATATATTCTAATTGATATAGAATACAATTCTGTCTCCTAAAATATATCAATCAGATATCTTCTACAAGTCTTCTAGTCTTCTAACTCTTTTCATGCATATCTTCTTTTGTTTTAGTCTCGATCTTCTCCTGTAAATCAGCTTCATTCCTTATCTCAAAGTCTTCCCGCACTTAAGTTCTGATATAACCTTAAGTTCTGATATTAAGTTCTGACTTTCAGTAAGTCCTGATTTCAGTAACTCCTGATTTGTCCTGTTGTTAAGTTCTGAAAACTAAACACAAATCATATTAGACATGACATCTCAAATATATCTAACAATCTCCCCCAACTTGTAAATTATGCAAAATATACAAGTTAATAGATTTGATGATGTCAAAAACATTTAAGTACAAATACAAATAAGAGTTTAACTAGATAACTAACTACAACTTACAGTCCTTGTAGCTTTTACCAATCTCACTGAGTCAATCTGAATCCAAAAGGATTCTTGACAAAGCTTGATATCAGCTTTTCTTCTTTAATCCTCAGGACTTGAGATAGTGTAGTCTTGACTTGCTTCATCTCTTCATTCCGACTTCCAATCTGGTAGATTACAGTCCTTAAAGCAGATATATGATTTCTTTCTAAACCATCATCCAGTCTTATTACCCTTGGATGAGAAGAATCTTCATTGTAGCATAGACATTTCCCTTTTAGAATCACTTCAAGTTTAGCAGAATCCTTCTTCATTGGAATCTCACTTCCATCATCTTCAACAATATTAGGAATGAATTATGTAACCCTTGAACCAGAAATTCTAGCTTTATCTCTTATGGTCTTCAATATGAAAGTTGACCATCTCTTGGTAATATCAGACTTTACCTCTAAAAGGTAATGAAAGAATTGAAGTTATTTTAGTGATTTATTTAGCATATCTGATTCTGACATTTGATATGTCCTTTCATCTTCAAGAAATAGAATCAGATTTTCCTTGACATTGTGCTTGTCATGAGCATCCAGTACCACTTGAACAGAGATAACCTTATCAAGGTGCTTCTGTGTAACATCTTCAAGAGGTTTGTCATTTAGAAAAAAAGGATCTCTAGTAGCAACTTCAACTCCTATCTTGATCTTAGCTTCATCAGAACCTAGTCCAGCCCTGTCTCTTGGTTCTCTAGCATTTAACCCAATAGTCATGAAATCAGACAGTAATAGGCTTTTCATTGGATCTGATGGTTTGACATTTTTCCATAAAAGTTTCTTTTTGTCAGCTACTTTCATCTTGTCTAAATCAACTTGAACACTGTCAGAGGTTGATGTCTTGATAACTCTATCAGAACTTGCTATTTCTGTTGTACCTTGCAGTTCTTCACTCTGAACAACTTGAGCACTGTCAGAGGTTGTCTTAGATTCTTCAGAAATCTTCTTACTTTTCAGAGTTTGAACATCTTCATCTTCAGCAAGAGAATCATCAGTAACTTGAACCATTTTGCACACTGGTTTCATCAGGATTTGAGGAATTTTCATCTCCAGTGATTTGGTTGGTTCATCAACTTTTCCCTTCCCTTTGTCTTTGGGATCAATCTCAGTCTGTAATCTAGTCTTGGGCTTTGATGCCTCAGTGTTTGACTTCTCCTTGATCACAATGCCTTTTTCCTTAGGCCTTGGAGGTTTCTTTGTAACAGAAACTTTTGGCTTTAGATTTGTCTTTTTAGCTTTAAATCTAGCTTCTTCCTCCTTGAGATTTTCTAAATCCATTCCAGGATTATGCTTCAGAAATAATTTTCTAGCAATTTCCTCATCAACTGTCTGAATCTTGGGATCTTTGTAGTAGACAGTAGTCTGCTTTCCCTTGAGCTTCAGAGTTTGCATAAACTTTTGAGAGTCTTGACTTCCACCTTGTATCAGAACATTAGGATTTGTCATCAGACTTTGCTCATCAGAACTTGATATCAGATTTTGATTATCAGCACTTGCTATCAGATATTGAATTTGAGCAGCTTCAGAACTTGTCTTCTTTTGAATAGAAGATTTGCTTGCATCAGTAAATAGTTTCCTAGAAGAAACCTTGCTGTTGTGCTTTTTACCTTGAACTTGACCTCTACCCTTGCTAGGGTTTCCCTGGTCATCAGCTTCATCATCTTTCTTCTTCAGTACTTGATCATTAGAGCATTTGGACTTAACTATCTTCTCCCCCTTTTTGGCATCATCAGGCAGTAGGAGAGAGGGAAGAAGTTCTACTAAAGATTGGATTTCATCCAATTGAGCCTTTTGAGAAGCTTGATTCTGCAGGACCTCGGTGATTTGGGCCTGTTGCTATTCTTGAATCTTCTCAATGGCTTCAACTTTCTCAGAAATAGGTATGATAAACCTCTTTTTATGAAGTTTGGTCTCCATATCCAGCTTTTCAGCTTTTTCAAGAAGTTTGTCAACCTTTTCATGAGTAGCAGAGTGTAGACCTTGAAGATTTTTGGTAGACGGAGCTCTGACTTTAAGTTGTGTCTTAAAATCAGAATTTGTGAGCAACTCATCAACTTTTCCAATATGGTTTGTCAGTATTTTGGAGCTTGGAATGAAATCAGTTTTATTCCACTTCTTGGTCCACTCCACACCTCTGTGAGTATCTTCCCAAGGAATAGGTGCATCCTGGTCAACAAATTTTTGGATCAATGCCTCCTTTCCAAGAAGAGGAGCTGAAGTATGTACTGAAAAACTGTCTTCAGAGCTGGAAGAAGACTCATTATTTTCTGATAGTACAAGAGTATGTGAGGCAACTTGAGATTCTGGAACAACCTCATCTAAATTCTGAGCATCAGAATTTATCTCCAGAATTGGTGTTGTTGGTGTAGATGGTATCTCAGCATTGAAGATTGGAGAGTTGACTGTAGATGGCTGAGCTGCTGGTGTTGGAGCTTCCAGATAAAGAACAGTTGGTATATTCAGATTGTGAAAATCTATTTCAGAACTTGCAGCTTGTTCTTCAATATTATCTGTAGCTTTGTCATGAATAGGAGAGACATGAGGTGTGAGCACAGTATCTTGAGCAGTGTCTTGAGCTTAAGTTGGAGATGGCAAAGCTTCAAGTACAATTGGCTGTGAGATCAGAGATTCCTGATCCGCTTCCTCAGATTCTTTAGTATTCTCTGATGATGGCTTATCCATGTGCCTTATTGCTCTCATTTTCTTTAATCTCCTTGAAAGTGAAGGAGTTGCTTTATCATCAGAACTTACAGTTCTTTTGCTCTTCAAAGTACCTGAACTCTAAGCTTCATATAAACTCTGATGGGTTGACCCTCCAGCTTCTTTCTGAAAAACCACATTTTCAGCTTCAATAGTCACAGGTTCTAATGCATGAACCTGTGATTCTTCATCATCTGACTCATCCCTGAGAATCATCTTCCTTCTCTTTGGTGGAGGTTGAGAATCAGACTTTGCCCTCTTAGGCCTGAAAGATGAAGGTCTGATGGCAGGTGCTGATGGTTATTGTTGTGAGGATTGAGTTGGTTGGAAGTATGTTCTGATGGTACGTTGAGTTGTTTGAGGTTGAGAGGTGGTTGATTGTGTAGTGGTTGGAGGTGCTGATTGAGGTTGGGTTGGTTGGACGTCAGGATATTGAGCAGTGTAAGTGGCTGGGTCAGAGTTTACTAAAATTTGTTTGACTGATTGTGGAATTTGGAGGGGTCTCAAAACAGTTTCTTATTATCAGCAGATAATAATTCAGTAAATGCTCTCTTAGCAAGTTTAAAAGGTGAAATTAACTCACTTGTTAGTTGAGGTGCATCAGAGTTACAAAAGCTGTAAATAAGTTGACAGAATCTAGCAAAATATACAGTATTTCTATCTTCTGTCATCCTATCACCTATGAATCCTAGTACAGCAGTAGCATAATCAAAATGAGATTGAGTAATCAGAGCATACCCAATTTGCTGGCCGAGGATAGAAATTGCATCAAAGTTTGAACATTTGTTTGCAAAAGTTCAGGTGATGCAGTCAAAGAAGAAACTCCGTTCCCTCCTTATGTAGGGTCTCTTCAACTGTCCAAGCTTTGCCAAACTTTTCTCATAGCCCAGATTGGCCATTAGCTGTTGAAGAGATGGCTCCTCAACTGTTGAATAAGTGCAGTTTTCTGGCAATTAGAGTGCTTGGCGAACTGTAGCCACAGTCACCACATGCTTATCATCCCCTATTGTAGAGATAATACTTGGAGACCCATTGGCACCACCATCATCATACACGCCACTCCTCCAAAACTCCAGCACTTGAGTTCCTGAGAGTGTGTCTGGTTGGGTCAGTGCATAACCTATTTTACTTCGAGACAAAAAGTCTTGCATGAAGTGAAGTTCTGGTGGAGCTTCATCCTTAGAGAGAATAGCTGAGTAGTTGTTAGGAACAAACTTAGATCCATTGAAAATGATGTCTTTTGGTGCCATTTCTGTAAGAAATAAGTGAGAAAATAGAGTGTGTACAAGGTGTTTGATAAAAGTCCTGTAAGAAAAAGCTGCGGAGAATATTAGTGAGAGAGAGAATAAGAGAGATTAGAGAAAGAAAGTAGGTAAAAGATTATAAAATATTTTAAGTCCCATATTTATACTCTCTTTTTGACAACTGTTATGATTGAAGCAGAACAGACTTTAGACACCTGGTAGCATATCATTAGTCAAAACATTATTAGTGGGCACATGTATTAAGCAGTAATAAATGTGCACATGCAGTGTTTCAAGGAAAACACGCCTCCCACTTACTAAATGATTATGACTGTTTTTATCTCACCTAATTATATTCTGATAAAATATGACCATTACAGTATTTACAACAAATAAGTCAAGTAAATAAATAATGCCACATAAGCATCAGAGTTTGCATCATGATTTAATATCAGAACTTGACTATTATCAGATTTTAACAGTCATCAAAACATGGCTTCTGTACTCAAAAAGTGAATGTTTGTTTCTTTAATTCTTCATACAAATACTGAATTGTTTCTTCAGAGTTTAAGCATCAGAACTTCCATCAGAACTTGTCCTCAGAATTAATGCAAATGACACTTAACTGTTTGTCAAAAGCAACTTAATCACCACAGTAATTTTCATCATTCATATGGAGTGATAGTGTGTGCATTAGCAAAATATCAGATAAAGATTAAAGTCTGATAAACTTCAGTACATATTAGAAATAAGGCATAACTAAGAAAAGTGCTTAAAATCTGTCATTAATAATGAAGTCTACTTAAAATAAATTTATGCAAGAATCCACCTCAACTGTTTGTGCTCATTTTATGCATCTTTTGAAATTCCTTTTTACAGTGGCTTCTTAGCGTAAGTGAGTCACAACTGCTATCAGAATTTATGCTTTTATCAGAGTATTTCTCCAGTAATCAGAGAATATGAAAAGTCACCAAGAAAAATTTTATTTGCTTTTCTAATGCATATAACATAATACCAGCAATGCACTTGGGTCTTCCCTTCCACATATTTACTCTAGATCTCCAAGGAGTACCTGACTTCAATTTTCTTTTCTTTTCTTCAGATAAGTGAGGCTTATTAAACATGTGGTTCATCCTTAAGATTTACTGACATCAGAATTTGACAGATAAGAAGCAATAATCTAGTTTGTGACTTAGTAATAAGATACACAAAGTAAATTTGACTAAGATCAGCATATGAATTTGCTTGTGTTAATGAATTTCCACATAAACAACTAATTCAAACATGGGATTTCTAGTATGTTAAAGACTACTAGGTCATCATCTAGCACAATAATCCTCATTGGATTGAATAGTCACAGAACATTCAAAATACTATCAGAGTATATAGATCCACATCAGATAA
Organism: Apium graveolens; assembly: GCF_009905375.1. Taxonomy (NCBI): domain Eukaryota; kingdom Viridiplantae; phylum Streptophyta; class Magnoliopsida; order Apiales; family Apiaceae; genus Apium; species Apium graveolens. The sequence goes on along the minus strand of NC_133654.1, from coordinate 88,424,212 downwards.
CAATCAGTATTTAATGTATTACAATTTAAGCACATATTACATGAAGATAAGACAATCTGTAAACACTGATCATAAAGTCTGATGCATGTGAACAAAAACTAAGCAAATTTAGAGAAAGAACCTGAAACCATTCCAAGTTCATTTACCAGTCTTGTGAAAGTAGCTTCACATAGTGGTTTTGTGAAGATATCTTCTAGTTGTTGATCTGTTGGAACAAAATGCAATTCCATTGTACCTTCCATCACATGTTCCCTTATGAAATGGTACATAATGCTGATGTGCTTTGTCATTGAGTGTTGAACTGGATTACCTGTCATATCAATAACACTTTGATTATCACAGTAAATATGTATTTTCGAAAATTCTAACCCATTGTCCAGTAACTGATTCTTCATCCAAAGAATCTGTGCACAACAGCTTCCTGTAATAATATATTCTATTTTTACAGTTGATGTGGAAATTGATTTATGTTTCTTGCTAAACCAAGAAACCAATCTGCCTCCAAGAAATTGGCAGCTTTCACTAGTGCTTTTCCTTTCTATTTTGCATCCTGCAAAATCTGCATATGAGTAACCTATTAGCTTAAAATCTGATTCTCTAGGTTACCACAATCCTAGATCAGTTGTACCCTTGAGGTACTTGAAAATTCTTTTCACAGCTATTAGATGAGGTTCTCTTAGACCAGCCTGAAATCTTGCACAAAGACAGGTAACATACATGATATCAGGTCTACTTGCAGTTAAATAGAGTAAAGAGCCAATCATACCTCTGTAGTTAGTAATATCTACTGATGAACCAGTATCTTTATCTAACTTGGTTGCAGTGGCCATGGGAGTGGATGCAGTTGAACATTCTTGCATTCCAAATTTCTTCAGTAAGTTTCTGGTGTACTTGGATTGATTGATAAAAGTACCTTCTTCATTTTGCTTGACTTGAAGTCCCAGAAAATAACTAAGTTCTCCCATCATACTCATTTGATATCTTGACTGCATTAGCTTTGCAAACCTTTCACATAGTTTGGCATTTATAGAACCAAATATGATATCATCAACATATATCTGTACCAAAAGTAAGTCCTTTCCATGGTTGAGGTAGAACAATGTTTTATCAATTGTACCTCTGTGAAATCCATTTTCCAGAAGGAATTGAGCTAAAGTCTCATACCATGCTCTTGGAGCTTGCTTAAGGCCATAAAGTGCTTTATCAAGCCTGTAGATATGATTTGGAAATTTTGAATCTACAAAGCCTGGAGGTTGTTCAATATATACCTCTTCATCCAATTCTCCATTGAGAAAAGCACTTTTCACATCCATTTGAAAGACTTTAAACTTTTTGTGAGCAGCATAAGCCAAAAAGATTCTTATGGCTTCCAATCTAGGAACTAGTGTAAATGTTTCATCAAAATCAATACCCTCCTATTGAGAGTAGCCTTTAGCAACCGGCCTTGCTTTGTTTCTAGTAATTATGCCATCAATGTCAGTTTTGTTTATGAACACCCATTTTATGCCAACAATTTATCTTTTCTTTGGTCTTGGCACTAGAGTCCAGACTTTATTTCTTTCAAATTCATTTAACTCTTCCTGCATTGCTTGCACCCAATCAGCATCTTGAAGAGCTTCTTCCACTTTCTTTGGTTCAGTCTGAGATAGAAAAGAATGATAGAGACATTCATTTGATGTTGCAGTTCTAGTTCTGAAACCTGCTTCAGGATCTCCAATTATTAAGTCCGGTGTATGTGATTTAGTCCACTTCCTTGCAGATGGAAGTTGTTCTCTAGAACTGGATCCTCCCCCATGATCCATGCTGTCTCCATCAGCATTTTCTGATGCTCCCCCTGTAGTTATGCTCTCTGAGACTTCAGAATTTGAGTTGGATCCTTCAGGATTTGAAGAATCAGAGTTTCCAGAATTATCAGAACTTGGCTCATCAGAACTTGATGAATCAGAACTTGAAGAGCCAATGACAAGTTCTGTGCTTCTTGAGAGTCTTAAATTGTGGTAGGATCTTCAGCTTGCTCCCCCTAGCCAGGTGCATTTTCCCTTTCAGTAGTTACCACAAGTTCAATGACATAAGAACTTAACCAGTCAGAACTTACAGGATTAGGACTTAAGTCATCAGAATTTACAGAATCAGAATTTAAATCTTTATTTTCAAATCTCAGCTGATCATGATCATTGAAATCTTCAAGTCCAGTAATCTTCTTATTATCAAAAGATACATTGATAGATTCCATAACAACCCTTGTTCTTAGATTATAGACTCTGAAGGCTTTTGTGGAAAGTGGATATCCAACAAAAATTCCTTCATCAGCTTTTAAATCAAATTTTGACAGCTGTTCAGGATAAGTCTTAAGAACAAAATACTTACATCCAAATACATGAACGTATTTCAGATTTGACTTCTTTTTCTTCACCATCTCATATGGTGTTTTTCCATGCTTGTTTATGAGTGTAGCATTCTGTGTAAAACAAGCAGTCTGCACAGTTTCAGCCCAAAGGTAGGTTGGTAGCTTTGCTTCATCAAGCATAGTACGTGCAGCTTCAATGAGAGTCCTGTTCTTTCTTTCTACAACTCCATTTTGCTGTGGAGTTCCAGGTGCAGAAAATTCCTGCTTAATTCCATGCTCTTTGAAGAACTCTTCCATGATTGAATTCTTGAACTCAGTGCCATTATCACTTCTTATAATTTTGACAGAATCTTTGATCAATTTATCCAGCTGTTTGACATGATCAGTTAGAGTAGATGCAGTCTCATTCTTCTTGTGCAAGAAATACACCCAAGTGTACCTTGCGAACTCATCCACTATAACCATAGCATATTTCTTCTTTGCAATAGACATGACATTGACTGGACCAAATAGATCAACATGTACTAGGTGATAAGGCTCAAGAATTGAAGATTCAGTTTTGCTCTTGAATGAAGATTTTCTTTGTTTTGCCTTTTGACATGAATCACAAAGGCCATCAGGAGAAAATACTGATTTTGGCAGTCCTCTCACAAGATCTTTCCTTACTAGCTCATTTATGTTGTTGAAATTTAAATGAGAGAGTCTTTTGTGCCAATTCCAGCTTTCTTCAATTGATGCTCTACTCAACAAACAGATTGCAGAACCATCAGAACTTGTTGAAAGTCTGGATTCATAAATGTTACCATGCCTGTAACCTTTCAGAACTACATTTCCTGTAGAATTGCTTACAATTTCACAGTGTTCTTCAAAGAAATCCACATGATAACCTCTGTCACAGATTTGACTCACACTAGCAGATTGTGTTTAAGTCCTGAGACAAGAGCTACTGCTTCAATGATGACATTCCCAAGATTGATATTACCATATCCCAGAGTTTTTCCCATGTTTCCATCTCCGTAAGAAACTCCTGGGCTAGCTTTCTCTACAAAGTCTGATAGCATGGCTTTATTTCCAGTCATATGTCCTGAACATCCACTCTCTAGAATTAGGATGTTTTTCCTGTTGCACTGCAATAACAAAGATCACTATTGGTTAGTCTTAAGGACCCATACTTGCTTGAATCCATTGGCCTTTTTAAGTTTGTTATCATTTCCAGAGGATTTAATTTCAGAATTTATGCTAACATGCTGTTTATCAGAATTTATATTAGACTTTGCATCACTAGAAGGAATAATACTAACTTTCTTCAAAGAAGGTTTTATTTGATAATAATTGTAACACCCCCAAATCCGGGGTTGGGGATCCGGGTTGTCACGAGTTCCATTTCCCTTAATAATACTTAATCTGAATAATCAACCAACTATTGCGTACTATGACCCCACAATATACACACACACCACAAGTTATAGTCTCAGAGATGAATACCCAAAAATAACACAAGTCATTTTATTCCACAATTATAAACCATTTCACCTCAAAAGGGTTTCTGAATAATTTACATATTCTTTGCCATTATTACAATTCATAATATACATAAGTCTGGTTCATCAATAGTTGAAAGCCTAGCCTATTGGTAGTTCCTACCTCAGCTACGGCGGCATCAACGCTTCCAGAAAACTGCGGAACGTTTCCTAACCGCTTACGAATTGGAAGCTTGGTCCTGTTCATCTTTTCTATCTGTTGTTGTGTGATGAAAGAAGAAATCAAGGGTGAGCAACAAGCCCACCGAAATAATATGTATAATAATTAACAATATATGAGCATTCTCATAGTACTCATGAAAGTCTTGGTCAAGAAGAAATGAACCAAGTTGATATCTTAACGTGACCAAGTCACAAAATATTCAGTATATATATACATATATATTTTTCACAATCTTTGAAATCCTCTGACATGTATAATATACACAGAGTTCCAGTCTATAACTGTATAAAAATATCGTTGCAAGGTGATCTCATATATCTAACCTCTCAACGTTTTTCTGAAAATCTTTGTCATTCATAAGATAATCATTAACTGGATATAAGTTGAAAAGATGAAGTTACAAGATACTCCAATATACTTATATCTTTTCCGAATACTACTTGAACCACCACCGTTCAAGGTACAAACAGTTTCGAAAGTTCATCACATAGATGAGACTACAAGATAAGACTTGAATAGATTCAATCCTTGAAATGTTGTTTAAAAGAAATGAAGTTACGAGATACTTCATTTGAGGGAAACATCATTATAACCGTTTGACCCTGTCAATGCCTCAACAATCACCCATCCGTAGCCTTTCGATCGAATGCTCCGGGTAGTGTTGCAGAAATTTCCAAACTGGATGATGAACTCATTACGGGAGTTTGCCGCGCCAGGAAGACCACTTACGATGATCAGTCGCAGTAGTACAATCCCACCATTTTCTACATGTAGAGGAGAACCTATCGGATTTACTTGTCAACCGAACACTGGACTCCTAAGGAATGGACCGTCTTAGAAGAACTTCCAGGCCATTTGGGCCAATATAATAAGGCTGGGCCGGCGCCACTCGACCACTTGCGCCACTCCTAGTTCAGATGAAATCCATGACTCTGAAACGTAAAGCTCGTCTCCCCTTTCCCCAAGTAGGAACTTGTTGATACGACTCCACCAAGAAGTCGCATCTAGTTGGAAAGAAAAACTCACCGATATTTCCCAGGCGATGCCTGTTAATGGATTAACTTATTCCAAGAATTTTACTTCCCGAGTGTTGGGTAAGTAATCAAAAACTCTTTTATCAAAACAGCAACCTTGTTGCGAATATAAGAATACATCACGGAGCCGGATGCCTCAGCTTTTTGAGCGAGTATTTAAATCCTTTTCGAAAGGAAAATCTTAAATTTGAAAAGGAGTTTTGGGATCCGCTCTAACTTTTAAAATCATTTTGAAGACTCGAAAACATTTTTAAGAATGTTTGGAGTAATGCTGATTTAATAAAATAAATCAGTTCCGATATATTAGAAAATATCTGAATATTATTATTTAAATAATATTCCCACAAGGATAATCCTTATAAAAATAATTGAAGTAGAAGTTTTAAAACTTATACTTGAAATGAATAATAAATAACCAAAGATATACTTATACGAAAGTACGATCTTTATTTGAATAATCGAAAATAAGTTTGATTATCGAAACATTATTCTTTAATAAAATAAAGAATATTATTTAATAAAAGAAGCGGAGTCATAAGTCCTCGAATGAATATTCAAAATAATATTCATTTAATAAAATAAGCGGAGTCATAAGTCCTCGAAAGAATATTCAAAATAATATTCATTAAATAAAATAAAGTTATCGAATAAACCTTATTTGATTAATAGTTTTGAAAACTATATCTAAATATATATATATATATAAATATATATATATTATACTCGGGAACATCGACTCCCGGTTTAGAAAATGTTCACCTTTGGGTCCCCTATACTAAGGGTATACGCAACCACTGCTTATCTCTAGCATAGGTTTTATGCAACTTATAAGCATTTGAATCAACAATTAGATATCAAGATTATGAAACAGACATGCATATATACCATATCAGCATGCTCCAATATATCGCAAAATTTGCTAATAACAATCATGCACTTATCACAAGATAATGCATATACATATATTTATATCACAACAACAGTATAACGGGTGGAAAACTTGCCTGAGTGCTCTGGGTTAGACTTAAGCTTAGAGTGGGTCCGGTAACCTATGAACAACAACATAAGCCGGAATTAAACCACGGTCGCTTAAGAAACTAGACTTTAACCAATTGAACCCTAACGTTTGCTTATGGTCATTTCTACGCTTAACAAATCACATAAGTCGTTCGAGTACCCTCGGCTCCACCATTTTTGATAAATTAACCGTTACAAATTTTAAGGCGACGCTTTCGCAAATACCCTACCAACTGCCTAGTCCACTTTACATAATTGTTTCATACTCCAATTAGTCATTTAAGGGCCTTAACCAAGGTTTCAAAGTAAGGCGAGGGGTAATGGTTCGTTCACGAAATGCCGTTACTTAAAACGGTCGTTTCTCCTAAACCGTACATCGGATTCAAGCGAACCACATATCAAAACGAAGATTACGACATAATCTAACTAAACATGGCAAAGTGACAGATTAAATATTTAGCTCTCTGTCCCGAACACTAAGAACAAGCAGTTGAAATTAGGCATTACGACGACTATGTTTACGCGATTATACCAAGTTTTAAACCACTCCAAACAGCCACCATTCAACTCACAACCAACAATACAACCAACCCTCATCCAAACCTTACTACATCAGTCCCCAAACCTCAAAATTTTCCAATTTATACAACCCCACACATGAACTACTAGCTATACTTAAGTTTCATTAACTATAAACAAGATTTCAACATCCAAATCACTACAAATCCAATCCAAACTCTAAACACACAAGCATCATGCTTCCCATTTACTATAACCATCAAAACCATCGTAATACTCAAAGTAAAGCTAGGGTTTGGAGGTGTTATACCTTCCTTGGAGTGATTAGAGTAGCTAGGAAGTCTTAGGGAGCCTCCTACAAGCTTGAGCTTTCCAAAGAAATCAAGAACACAAAGTTAGGTTTTGAAGTTTCTAAAAGTCAGAATGAAAGAACTGTCAAAACGAGGGTCTTACCATGCTTATTTGGACAAGACTTGTGAACAAGAGTTGTAGGCCATCACAATACCTTTCCAAAGAGCTATAGAACATACTATGTGAGTGAGTATTGAAGAAGATATGTTAGTTTGAAGTTGCTGCTCTGGTTTTGGCCGAGAGCTTTTGTTCTTGGAAAGCAAAAGTCAACTTCTAATTTGTGTTTTGTGTTTTTGATTTGTTTTGCTTGGTTGTTTCCTTTTGTTTTGCTTAATTACCTTTTAACCATGGTAAAATTTGTGTGGCTTGTAATCAACCAACAATCCCTCCATTCGTCATGCTTATGTCATTCATTTGCCACATGTCTCTTCCTTGTGGTTTGATGATGTCACAATCCTTGGCTTCTTGTACAAGCTTGTCTCTTGGTCGCTTATTTGTTTTACAGTTCGCTTAACTTTCATTCTCGTTTATCGTTTGAGAGATCATACCCGGGATCTTATTACTTGGGTTCCCCTAAACCCTTCTTAATAATTTATATTCCTTTTATGATCCTCTCTTATAATCCTTGAATTTAAATCCTTTTAATCATGTTACCTTATACCCAATTCTTTCGGTATCTAGTGGATTTTTGGGAAAAATCAAAGTGTTCGAATTTGGATTCTGACGATCTTTACATACACTTATTTACTTTATGGAGTACTAATACGATCTTAGAATTTCCATAACAGTACTCCTATATAGCGTGTTCTGATAATTTTCCTTAATCAGCATCATCAGCAAAAGTTACTATTCATCCGCGTTCAAAAAATAAATTCCAAAAATTGAGGTTATTACAGTCTCCCCTCCTTAAAAGGATTCCGTCCCGGAATCAGATAGAAAATGAATAGGGATGCTCTCTTAGCATTGTACTTTCTAAGTCTCAAGTAAATTTTCCCACATTGTGGTTCTACCAGCAAACTCTGTCTAGTTTGATAACCCTTCTCCTAAGCACTTGTTCCTTTTCGATCTATAACCCTTTCTGGTTGCTCCATATAGGTTACGTCTGGTTGCATGCCTATGCGCTCATATGCCCCTATTTGTCTGGCATCCGAATTATACTTCCTTAACATTGATACGTGGAATACGTTATGAACTTGCTACATGTTCGGGGGTAGGGATAACTCATATGATAACTTCCCAATACGTCTTAATATATCCAAGGGTCCAATCAATTCGTGGGCTTAGCTTTCCTTTATTTCCGAACCTCATCCATCGTTTCCAAGGGAATACCTATAACAGCACTAGGTCCCCTACTTCCTATTCTTTGTCCTTTCATGTCAAATCAACATACTTCTTATGTTCATCTTGGGCTACTATCAGCCGTCCTCTGATTATATCTATTATATCCTTGATCCTTTGGACTATTGCGGGTCCGAGCATCTTGCGCTCTACAATCTTCATCCTAACATAAGGGAGATTGACATTGTCTTCCCTCAAGGATCTCATAAGGCGACATCTTGATAATGACATATGATCTATTGTCGTAAGAAAACTCAATCTGTGATAAATGATCATTCCAAATTCTTTCAAGTCTATTGCACAGACTCTCATTATAGCTTCTAGCACTATAGCTTTCGCTTCTCGATACTTATTCTTTTCTAGTTTATAAGCGTTACTATCTTCCGTACATAATAGTATTCTGGCTATACTTTTGCTCATTAGCGTTCTATAACCTTTTAATAATCGCGTCAACCTTAGCATCACGAACGCGTTAGATTCGGAATACCACTGCACTGATACTACTCCTTTCTAGCTGCTTCTATCTTCGAAAGTTTGGTCCTTCATATAGAAGTAAAAGAATTTATTGAGAGATCACTATGATCATGAACACTTGTTATATCGCATAGTTAGTACATAAGGTGGTCGGCCTTTAGTACTTGACAAGCAATTAAACAACATGTGGTATCCTACTAGGCTTCTATCACAAAGATAGATAGTCATTCGACAATACCTCCCCTTCTGGAAGGGTTGTTCTTCTCAGCTTACATGAAATGAAAAGGAGAGAAAAGAATGAATTGAAGAGAATTGTATATATAAAAAAAAATATACTGCCACAAAATATCTGGATTGGAATCTACCTCTGAACTATAGAGGTTTATCATAGGAGAACAAAACATATATGTATATATATCAACATCAAGTATTATAGAATCACATTTCACGTGCTTAAATATTTTTTCTATTTCGTCCATCATTCTATGGACCCATGCTCTTCCTCGAGCTTATACACAATCACCTTTGAAACTCCCTCGACATCGAAAATCGAATCTGGGATCTCATTCTAGACATCATCGTTACTAGAATTCTATGCTTGCACCGCAATCTTCCTCGTATAGTAATACGACTCTCTATTGATAAGAAGGAATAAGTATTCAATAGGTAGATAATCTACTTAATTAGTCTATCAATGATAACTTATACACCACCACGACCCGATTAGTGGTACTCATTCTCAACATCCATTCCAATACAACTCTCACGGTTGTAAGTAATCGGCTCATTACTCGTAGAATCATTCCTGCATTACTATGGTCCACCGTTGACCTACTGTAGTCATTCATTTTCCATGAAGCCTTAATAGCTAACCATACGGAGTCCATATATATCGTATCGAATTCTTCTAAGGAGGTAACATGATCACCATGCATGATTCATGAAGAACACTCCTTAACTTGACGTACATATGACATGAAGCAGATAAAATTGCAGAAGAGTTTCAATGAAAGCAACGATAGCGGGTTAATACCATTCTTAATCATATGCCTTCAATAGAAGACTTAGCTCAAAGGTTTGTTTAGTCCTTTTTGAAACATGGTCCTGGCTTATTCTCAAGATAGGACCTTCTAAGATAGATAGCCCGTTCACGTCGATTACATGAATTAAATCTTTACCAAACTAATATTACGGTTGAGTATCGCACAATCATCAGAAGGAATGTCAATCTTTCAAACCATAATACACCTTTCACGGTTTTAACCATTATCACTGTATTCCTCTAGCACGAGCGCCGATAGTTGTCTTCTTACACTTAAAGTGTCGGCCACCTCTTTGGCCTTTCCTGATAGTAATATTTCCTTACAATCAATGTCATTTTAACCACCTTCACTAAATTTTCTACCTCATTTCAAATCACTGCTTATGTGAAAATGCTTTTCTTAAGTCCTTGTGGTAAAAAAAAATCACCATTTTTCCATAAGTCACTGCCTTAGTCTTTAAATGTAAACATTATCATGGTTGACTCTCGATCATACTTAGGACGTCTTTTATCTTGGGCCCTTCTTGCTTTAACAATTCTGACCTTCATTGGTTCAATCTATACTTCTTATGGTTTAACACGTGCCAACCTGGCATTATTATTATTGCGTCATATTTTTTTTCTCAAAATTTCTATTCTTGAGAACTTTGAATATTACCTTTCTCCTTGTAAAACTGTTAGGAATATGTGTATTAGTTTGATGATAAGTTAAACAAAACACTTAAGTAGAAATCTAGTGTTTGTAGCCTCAACGGATAAGACCATCTTGGCTATCCGTTGAAGGAGTAGCTTTACTTAGCAATAAGTTTAGTATTGTAGCACATTTCATTCTCTGGATTCAAGTTGTAATTCTTAGATGTTGTAGGAAATTATCAGTCATGTTGACTACTAATGGATATCCAAATAGGAGGGCTAATTGTATATATTTTATGCCTTATAATTTTGTATAAGTGAAGAAGTATCAACGGATATTGAAGACCTTCAACAGATAAGAAACAAAGCTTTAACGGATGTCTCTAATGCTTCAACGGATAATATCCATCAACGGATAAGTGCTTCAACGGATAAAGACTTCAACTGATAATGCATCAACGGATAAATCTTCAACAGATAAAGCCTCAACGGATAAGGCATCAACGGATAAAGCTTCAACGGATAAAGCCTCAACGGATAAGGCATCAACGGATGAAAGCTTCAACGGATGCTTAGTTCATTAGCAGTTGATAGTGACAATTCACAAGCTGATAGAGGCACATGGGTTGACAGAGATAAACTGGAATGTGGAAGCCTCTAGGAGGAATCAAGAAAATGCAGCATTTCTATTCTGATGCAAACAAGGGAGTATTCAAAGATTCACAGATTATCCTAGATTGCATTGGATAGAGAAATGAAGAAGAAACATGTGAAGAATCATTTTAATTGTATTTTACAGTTTTGTCTTCACTTGTAAACTTGGTGATATATAAACCAAGTAGCAGCTAGTAATTAGAAAAAAATATTCCAGAGCTGTTTAGAAATATCCAGAGAGAAAATCATCTAGTTTGTACTAGGAAGCAGCTGTGATTTAATTCTTTGAATCACAGATTTTCTGAAATAACACATCTCTGGTGGAACAACAAATCCACTAGAAAAGTTTTTAAGTTCTTTGTGTTCTTTACATTTGTGTTTGAATATATATCTGTCTGTATTAGCTTCAAGCAATTCACACACTTGTTCTAAAAAACACTTAGCCTTAGAAACTGCTCAAAACTTGAAAAAGTTTTGAGATTTACATTCAACCCCCCTTCTGTAAATCTCATTGTTAGTCCACTGGGAATAACAATTGGTATCAGAGCAAGCTCTTAACATTCAAAGAGTTTAAAGATCTATTCTGCTAACATCATGAGTAAGAAGGATATTGGTGTAAAGATTACAATCCTGGAAAGAGATAACTATCATCACTGGAAAGTGAAGATGCATTTACATCTTCTCTTTCAAGATGAAAGCTACATCAACTGCATTGAAAATGGTCCTCACATCCCACACAAGGTGGCCACAGCTGCTACTGCTACAGTTGCTGTTGGTCAGTCTATTCCCAAGCCAAATGCAGAATGGACTGTTGAAGATATTGAAGAGGTCCACAAGGACAAGAAAGCCATGAACATTCTTTTTAATGGCCTGGATCAAGATATGTTTGACAATGTCATCAACAGCCAAACTGCTAAGGAAATTTGGGATACTGTGCAGCTTATCTGTGAAGGCACTGAGCAAGTTAGAGAAAACAAAATGCAGCTTCTCATTCAACAGTATGAATATTTTCACTTTGAAGAAGGAGAATCATTGAATGATACCTTCAACAGATTTCAGAAACTATTGAATGGATTAAAGCTGTATGGGAGAGTGTACCAAGTCAAGGACTCCAATTTAAAATTTCTAAGGTCTCTACCAAAGGAATGGAAGCCTATGACTGTTTCTCTAAGAAATTCTCAAGATTATAAGGACTTCACACTTGAAAGATTATATGGAATTTTGAAGACTTATGAACTTGAGATGGAGCAAGATGAGCTGTTGGAAAAGGGAAAGAGAAAAGGAGGATTAGTTGCACTTGTAGCTGATAGTGAAAAAGTTGAAGCCAGGAATGAGGAAAAGACAATGCCAAGTCTCAAAATTGGCACAAGCAAATCAGAATCAAGCAAGGGTAAATAGCAAGTTGCTGATGATGAAGACAATTCCAGTCAGGATGAATCTGATGATATTGATGAACATCTGGCCTTTCTGTCCAGGAGGTTTGCAAAGATGAAGTTCAGGAAAAATACAAAATTCACTAAGCCAAACAAAAACATGATGGACAAATCAAAGTTCAAATGCTACAACTGTGGCATTAGTGGACACTTTGCAAGTGAGTGTAGGAAGCCAACTTCTGATAAAAAGAAATTTGAGCAAGTTGATTACAAAAAGAAGTATTTTGATTTGCTCAAACAAAAGGAAAGAGCTTTTCTCACTCAAGATGATTGGGCAGCAGATGGGGTCAATGAAGATGATGATGTGGAATATGTCAACCTAGCCCTGATGGCTAATTCTGATGAAAATGAAACTAGTTCATCAAGCAACTAGGTAATTACTACTGATCTCTCTCAGCTTTCTAAACATGAATGCAATGAAGCCATAAATGATATATCCAATGAATTATATCATTTGCGTGTTTCCCTTAAATCACTAGCTAAAGAAAACACTAGGATCAAAGAGAATAATGTGTTTTTAAGTGATAGGAATGCTGTGTTAGAGAATCAGGTAATTGAGCTTGAAAAGATTAAACTTAAATGCTTGACTGTTGAGAGTGAACTAGAGGAAGCTGTTAAGAAAGTAGAAATTCTTTCTAAACAGTTAGAAAGTGAGCAAGAGGTAATCAAGGCCTGGAAAACATCTAGGGATGTTAGTGTTCAAATTGCCAAGGTTCAGGGAATTGAATCATTCTGTGAGGATGCCTGGAAGAAAAACAAGAAGAAGTTAGAATTAATTGATGGATTGTCAACGGATGTGGAATCAACGGATGATGAAAGTTATCCGTTGAAGGAAGAAAAGGAGCATCCGTTGAAGGCTCATCAATTAAAACAGGCAAGTAATTTTAAAAATAAAAACCTCAATAAGAAGAATGATTCAACTCTCAAGAACTTTGTCAAAGAAGGAGCTAGCACATCCAAAGATGCCAGTAAGGTGAATATAGGACACATGACTTTGGATCAGCTGAAAAATAGGCTTAAGTTGGTTGAGGATAAGAAGGAAATTAAAAGAAAATCTAAAAGAAATGGGAAGGTAGGGATTAACAAACATAACAATTACACACCTGATAGGTATGCTCCTAGAAAAAGATGTGTACATTGTAAAAGTGTTAATCACCTATCTGATAATTGCAAATCTGTTAAAAATGCTCCCATGCCTTCAAATCCCTCCATGCCTAACATGTCTATGTCACCTCTGCATGCTATGCCTGTTATATCTCATCAGAATCCTCATGCACATTTTGCAAACATGCCATATATTAATAATCCTTTTTTTACTGCATTTAGTATGCCTCACATGCCATACAATATGCCTATCTGGAATAACATGTTTGCACAATCCATGCCTTATCAATCAAATGTGCTAAATGATTCTGTGACTAACCCTACACTTCAACCAACCACATCTGAGATCAAGGTAGACCCAAAGTTACCTAAGTCAAAAGATGCAGGAGGAATGAAGTCTAGGAAAAAGACTAACAAGGCTGGACCCAAGGAAACTTGGGTACCAAAATCAACTTGATTGATTTTGTTGTGTGCAGGGACAAAGAAGGAATCTATGGTACTTTGACAGTGGCTGTTCAAGACACATGACAGGAGATTTCACCCTGCTCACAGAGTTTAAGGAGAGAGCTAGCCCTAGCATAACCTTTGGAGATGACAGCAAAGGATTCACTATGGGATATGGCTTGATTTCAAAAGGAAATGTCATCATTGATGAAGTTGCATTGGTTGATGGTCTCAAACACAACTTATTGAGCATCAGTCAACTATGTGACATAGGGAATACTGTTTCCTTCAATTCTGAAGCCTGTATTGTCACAAGTAAAAAGGACAATAAAGTGGTTCTAACTGGAGTTAGAAAAGGGAATGTGTACTTAGCTGACTTCAACTCTACAGATGCAGAATCTATTACTTGTCTTTTCAATAAAGCAAGTGCAGTTGAAAGTTGGCTATGGCACAAGAAGCTGTCCCATTTGAATTTCAAGACAATGAATGATCTAGTCAAAAAGGACTTAGTTAGAGGAATGCCTCTAGTTGAATTCACAAGGGATGGACTGTGTGATGCTTGTCAGAAAGGAAAGCAAAAGAAAGTATCATTCAGTAAGAAGCTTGAATCTGCAATTGATGAACCATTACAACTGCTACACATGGACCTTTTTGGACCAGTCAATGTATTGTCAATTTCAAGGAAAAGATATTGCTTAGTGATTGTTGATGATTTCTCTAAGTTCTCATGGATCTATTTTCTTGGATCAAAGGATGAAGCTAGTGAAATCATTATCAATCATATCAAGCAAGTCAACAATCATCCTGATTTCAAAGTAAGGAATATTAGGAGTGACAATGGAACTGAGTTCAAGAATTTAACCATGAAGTTGTTCTGTGAAAAAAATGGGATCATGCATGAGTTCTCAGCTCCAAGGACCCCACAACAAAATGGTGTGGTGGAAAGGAAGAACAGATCACTAATTGAAGCTGCAAGGACAATGCTTGAAGAGTCAAAACTCCCAACTTACTTTTGGGCTGAGGCTGTTAACTGTGTATGTTACACTCAGAATATTTCTCTAATGAATCAGGCAAAAGGCATGACTCCCTATCAATTATTCAAGAGAAGAAAACCAACTTTAAACTTTCTGCATATCTTTGGTTGCAAATGTTACATCTTAAGGAATCAATCTGATCATAAAGGAAAGTTTGATGCAAAGGCTGATGAAGGAATATTTGTTGGTTATTCTGCTGGAAAATCATATAGGGTCTACAATCTAAGAACCAACATTGTCATGGAATCTGTGAATGTTGTGTTTGATGATATAAAGATTGATGGACTAACAGATGAGGGACATCATGAAGGACTCAAATTTGACAATATTGAGATATATTGTGATGATAGTGAAGATGAGAATGATGAAGAAGGCATCTCAAGAAGAATTCAGAATCTGCCTTTGGATAATGCACAGAATGCTGCATCCGTTGAAAGTCATAATTCAGCTTCCGTTGAAAGAAGCAATGCAGCATCCGTTGAAAGACAAAGTGCATCATCCGTTGAAGTTCATAATGAAGCATCCGTTGATCACAGTCTGTCAACGGATAATCAATTCACTTTATCAGTTGATAGAGCTCCCAATTCCTTTCAAAGGATCAGCAACTCAGGGGGAGTTTCAACCAATCAACATTCTATCTCACATCATGACAATACTGCGGCAACCTCATCTAGAGCTAATCTACCACCTCAAAGGAAATGGACCAAGAATCACCCTTTTGAACTGATCATTGGTGCTGCTACATCTAAAGTGCAAACTAGAAGGGCTACTCAAGATGAATGTCTGTATAGTAGCTTTCTATCACAGGAGGAACCTAAGAGAGTGGAAGAAGCTCTATTGGATCCAGATTGGATTTTAGCAATGCAAGAGGAGCTAAACCAATTTGAAAGGAACAGAGTATGGAAGCTGGTACCCAAGCCAAAGAACTAGAGTTCTATTGACACAAAATGGGTATTCAGAAACAAGATGGATGAAAATGGCATTGTCATAAGGAATAAAGCCAGATTGGTTGCTAAAGGCTATTCTCAACAAGAAGGAATAGATTTTGATGAAACATTTGCTCCAGTTGCCAGACTTGAGGCCATCAGAATCTTTCTAGCCTATGCAGCTCATGCCAATTTAAAAGTCTATCAAATGGATGTCAAGAGTGCATTTCTAAATGGGGAATTGGAGGAGGAAGTTTATGTAAGCCAACCTCCAGGATTTGAAGATCCAAACTTTCCAGACTATGTGTATTATCTGTTGAAAGCACTCTATGGACTAAAGCAAGCACCTAGAGCCTGGTATGAGACTTTGTCAAAATTCCTTCTAGATAATCATTTCACAAGAGGTACTGTTGACAAAACTCTCTTCTTTAGAAATGTTAATGGCTCTAAAATACTTGTTCAAATTTATGTAGATGATATTATATTTGGATCTACTGATGATAAGCTTCATAAAAAGTTTGCTAAGCTAATGCAAAGTAAATATGAAATGAGCATGATGGGAGAGCTAACTTATTTTCTTGGTTTACAAGTTAAACAAGTTAGTGATGGAATTTTCATTAGTCAAACTAAATATATTTATGATCTTTTAAAGAAGTTTGACTTAATGGATTGTTCATCTGCAAAAACTCCCATGGCCACTGCCACCAAGCTTGAATTAAACAAGGCTGAAAAGTCTGTGGATATTTCAAGTTATAGAGGCATGGTTGGCTCACTTTTATATTTAACTGCTAGTAGACCTGATATAATGTTTTCTACATGTCTCTGTGCTAGATTTCAAGCTGACCCTAAAGAATCTCACTTAGTGGCTATTAAAAGAATCTTCAGATATCTCAAAGGGACTCCAAATCTAGGAATTTGGTACCCTAGAGAGTCTGGTTTTGATCTAATCGGCTACTCAGATGCAGATTATGCAGGCTGTAAAATAGACAGGAAAAGCACAACTGGCATCTGTCAATTTTTAGGGAACAAGCTTGTGTCATGGTTCAGCAAGAAGCAAAATTCTGTTTCTACATCAACAGCTGAAGCTGAGTACATTGCTGCTGGTAGTTGCTGTGCACAGATACGATGGATGAGGAATCAACTATTTGACTATGGTTTGACTGTTGACAAAATTCCAATATTCTGTGACAACACAAGTGCCATTGCCATTACTGAAAATCCAGTGCAGCACTCAAGAACCAAGCACATTGACATCAAGTACCATTTCATTAGGGAACATGTGATGAAAGGTACAGTGGAACTTCATTTTGTTCCAAGTGAAAAGCAGATTGCAGACATATTTACCAAGCCACTTGATGAATCAACATTCACAAGATTAGTAAGTGAGCTAGGTATGCTTAATTATTCATAATTTATGTTCTCTATATAATCTGTCTTGAAGCCTGAAATGAATTTGCTGCAAGAACAAAGTTGGCTTTAAGTAAGACTTGTCCTATCAACGGATATTCCCTATCCGTTGAAAGCCAAAATTGTTCTATCAACGGATGTTCATTATCCGTTGAAAGATAAATACATTTCTGGTAATTTTATCCTTCAACGGATAAAATGGTGTTGATCATCAACGGATAACTATTTACCTTATCCGTTGAAGTGTCACATCAGTTACTTTCAGTAAGTCACAGCCGTTGATTTCTTTTACTCAACCGTTGATACAGATATACACTGTTATATGTATTTGTGTTAAAGGCAGTTTTCAGAATTTCTACAGTTTTCTTTCCTCTTAAACGGCTGCAATTTATTTAAAAGTATCATTTAATCATTTTATTTTCATTTTAATTCAAGAAAGTATAAAATCCCAATTGAACTCTTATTTTCACTTTACGCTTTCTTGCAATTCTTATTCTCCTTCTCTCCCAAAATTCTCAAGTTTTTCTCTACAACCTCTACTCACAACAATGACACCAGTAGTCAAAATTATGTCTCAAACAGGATTTGTTTATGAAAAGAATAATTTCGTAGCCTTGGTTGAAAAGAATGAAGCCCATTCTGATTATCACAAGATGATGGACTTCATGAAACACTGCAAACTGAGCTATGCAATGCTGGAAGCCCCAACCATCTACTGTGAGGTGATTGAGGAGATTTGGACAACTGCAGAGTTCAACTCCACAGATATGACTATTGCCTTCTCTCTTAAAGGTAAGGATTATTGCATTAACTGTGATGATATACAGTCTTGCTTTAAGTTGCCTCAGAATAATTTCACGACACCACATACTGATAAAGATGTATCTGCTATGTTAGATTCCATAGGCTATGCTTTTGCTTCTGCTAGTTTAGGTAGTATTAGAAAGAAAGGCCTTAGGAAAGAATGGAGTTTTCTTGGAGATGCCTTTATCAAGGTTTTCTCTGGGAAGATTAGCAATTTTGATGCCATAACTTCATCTCTTGTTAATATGCTTTATATGCTAGTTTCTGATAGGTACTTTAATTTTAGCAACTATGTCATGCTAGAATTAGGTTCCAGATTAGGTAACAAAGCTAATAGACCACATAACATCTACTATGCTAGATTTTTTATGTTATTGGCTAACCATGTTGCTGAAGGATTAGTTATATCAAATGAGAATAATAAACTCAATTGCTGGGCACAAGAGAAAAGGGTCCTTGCAGACCTTTTGAGAATGAACCTCAACAGCCAGGTGCCATTGGTATATTTGCCAATCATGAATGCACCACAGGTAAGTGAGGTAAACACTTCTATAACTCCTACTATTTCCAACCCCATTGTTTGTTTGCCTTCTAGTGTGGCCATGGAATCTGTGTCTTTGTCCAAACAGGTTCCTACCAAAGCCACCAAAACTAAAGTTTCAAAACTCAAGTCAAAGAAAACTACCTCTGTTGTTTCTCAAAAGACAACAGTTGTAACAACTAGGATAAACCCTGAAGGGAGTGAACAGGGTGTGAGTGGTGAGGGGAGGGGTGAACATCAAGAAACCCCCCAGGATATGGTGGGAGAGGTGAGTGGTACCCAAGCCAGCCAAGCCACAGTCTCTCAAAAGACTGTGGTGGTTCAAAAGGAGTCTAACACATCCCTAGTTGCATCCTCCCAAAAGGGTGCAACTATTGAAAATAGTCCCCAACCAGGGACATAGACCATAAAAGGGAGGGACACTGAAGCCACACATTCACCAATTAAAGCCTTTTCAAGGAAGAAGAAGGCCAAGACCCTAGTTTCCACACAAGGGGCACACACAGCACAGATTCATCCACCTGTATCTGTGCCTTCACAAATTCAGCTTGATGTGATTCCAGCAAATGTGGAGTCACAGCCCCATTCTCTCATAATAGAAACACACCAATCATCAAACTCTCCATCACCCTCTCTGGATGTGGATATGATATTCACATCAATTCCTGATTCTCCCTCATTAAAACTCAGGGAGGAGCCCCACTCAAAACCTGATGATCATCATCTTTTAGATGATTTGTTGGATCATCAGCCAATTCTTTCAGATGTAGTTGAAGAATCTGTGTTACCTCACTTAAAATCAATTCACACAGATTCAACAATTATGTCACTTTCTATATCTACATCTTTTCCTTCTTCAACGGATATCTCTCATTCGTTGACAAGTGGTTGTTCTTCAACGGATAAGCTTAACAGCAGTTATCCGTTGATACCATCAGTTTCCACTTCAACGGATACTCCCTATCCGTTGATGGTCTCTACATACATAACAGAAACAATTCCAACTGTAGAGGACATGGCTACTGTACAATCACTTTTAGGTTTGAGGGAAGGGAGTGATCTTTTGAGTGAGAGGTTGGGTTGCTCCCAGGAAAAAGGAGAGGTTGAGAGTCACCATATGCATGCTATTTCTTCCAGCATGGCAAAAGTGAGTGAGGGGAGTGCCACCTTAGAAGGTGAGGGTGAGGGTGTGAGGGTGTGTGTGAGCCAGGGGGAGCCCCTGATGCAAGAAAATAGAGAAAAAGAGAGAAAGGCAGGTACATAAGCTATAAGGGTGGATCCAGCCATTGCTAGTGAGTCAATGAAAGTGGATGATGCAGAAAAGGAAAGACAATTTCAGCAACATTACAAAGCTGAAATTGATAACCTTTCCTTGGATGCTGACACTTTTACTTATCCTGTTTCAGCCTATCAATTATTGGCTGTTCAGGGCAATGTAGAGGCAGAACAGACATTAAACATTGTACACAGTTTAGAATCTCTTCTCAGAGACAAAGCTGCTGTTAACAAGCTGCCTTCTCAAGCTGGTGAGCCATCTGAAGAATTTGGAGTAAATTCTAATGATGATGACTCTGATTATTTGGATGAGAGCATGAACTTAGGGTGAGTAGCAGGCCCAAGTTCTGTTCCAGATCTTCCTGAATGGGCATGGGCAAAAGCATCAACACCAGGAGAGTTTGGTGTCACTTTGGTCAGACAAGTCATGACAATTCAGAAGGCCCTTCAGGAGACTACAGATGCTGGTACCAAGGTAATTCTTCAAGCTCACCTGGAATCTCTGCATCTCCTGGAGTTGCAGCACTTCAAACAGAATCTAAGTGTGGATGAGCTCAAGCAGGATATTGCTGATCTAAAATCCTACAATGCTGAGAAGTTGGATTCAGTCATACCTTATGGTACTATGCAAGATTTGTTGGGGAGACTGAGGAAAGAATCTGATGCTGACAAGAGACACTACACCATAAAATGCCTACTGTAACACCAAAAAAACGTTGCAGTAGGGGGTAAATATGTTGCTCTTGCCCCACTTTTAAGCTAAGGTAACATTTTCTTAAAGATAGGTTTTTCCATGTTGCCTTAGGGGTCTAAGGTAACATCTTTGGTGCCTAAGGCAACATCGTATTTTAACTTGTTTATATGTTGCCTTAGCTTGCTAATGCAACATAATGAGAGATCAGTTGTAACTTGTTTTTTATGTTACCTTAGAGTACTAAAATGTTTTTTAAAAAGTGGGACCCACATTGGGGCCCACAGGGGGCCACTGTGGGGCCCATGGTGGGCCCCACAGTGGCCCCCTTGTGGGCCCCAATGTGGGTCCCACATCCGGCCCATTGTGGCCCACTGCATCTAAGGCAACATTTCAGAGTAGCTAGTGCAACGTTTACAGTAGCTAGTGCAACATTTCAGAGTAGCTAGTGCAACGTTTACAGTAGCTAAGGCAACATTTTTATGGTAAAAAATGGAAAAAAGGTACACAGAAATTACGAATTGCCAAAATAACCATCATCCAACAGCAAAGCAATTCACCAGGTCATTATACAGTCATCAACAATACTGGACCAAACAATCTTTGGACTTAAATAAAGTTCCGAATAAACAGACTTAAACCAACTTCTTACCCCTAGTACTTAGATTAGTCTATATCATACTTAAAAGTAGCAGCAAAAGACCTTTAAGTCAAGACACATGCATAGACATCGTAGTGTCATACTAGAAGCTACTGCCGCCAGTCATAGGCGTACCATTATTATCGCTTGAAAAAGGTGAACACAGATCCTCAATGTCGACAGTGATATTTGGGTTTGCTTCTGCAAGTTTTTTAAGGACCAATGCCATGTTCTGTTGCACTTTCTTGTTCACCTGGTCATCCACTTCGGCTTGTACTTGCCTCACCTTCTCTTGAACTTCATCAGCAAGGCTTTGCCTTATCTTGGTTGTCAGCTCTTGCACATAGGTGTCTGTGGGAGCAGTTGAGCTGGTAATTTGTGAAGGCTTTGGACATCTCCCTAAAAGCCAAGTGGGGCCGTGTGATTTTCCATCTGTAAGCAGTTCACTTACATTATCTCCAGTGCTAAGCTTTTTGCTAATTTTTTCCTAAAAATAAAGCCACGTGAACAAATGAGATTAAATATGAAATACAAAAAGCCATCTTTTCCTCAATTACAGACAACTGATTATTAAATAAAATACTTACAAGTTTGGATTTCATAATTGCAGGATCGATCTTGTACTCACGGCTGTCACTTCGCTCCCGGGTTTCAAAATAAACCTCAGCATCACAAGGTGCAGAGCTATCTGGTGCCTTTTTTTTCTAGCAAAAAATAAGGTACATGTCATGTTACAAAGACAATATTTATCTAAATAGAGATGCACATTATAAGGATAATTATTCATGTAAAAAAAGTGAGTACTATCTACAAAATCAGATAAAGAAATCAAACATGATTTATTTTTTTGTAAGAAAATAAACAGTGAGTACTTCGAAGGATAATTATTCCTGATAAATATTTTATGCACTACAAAATCAGATAAATCATTATAAGGATAATTATTTATGTAAAAACAGTGAGTACTATCTGAATAAAGAATGAACATAGTGCGGTCAGTTCATAAATAATTATAAATAAATCACATACCATCTTGTTTCGAACTTGTGCAAAGCTTTTCGGACCAGCAGTGTGAGTGTCAAGATATGATTTACGACTCACCGCATTTTTCTTAGCTCTCGCCTATAAAAGACATGAAAATAAATATATAGGGATAATTATCAATGCTCAAAATTATAAGTTGTATACCTGAACAGAATCATCATTCCAGTACTCTAAGAGCATTTTGAACCTCTCCAACGGAATATCATCTGGCCTATTCTGTAGTCTGTCTTCATCATTTGTGTAGGCTGTATAATGTGCCACCTTGATTCGACACTTATACCCCTTCCAAGCAGCATGAATAGAATCCTCCACCCACTTTTCACATTCATCAGGAATAATATACCGAGCCTTATAAATTAACGAGTTCAATATTAATACGGAATTCAGTTTAAGTCTAGTATGTCACCATAAATTGTTTTAGAAGATATCGAAGTAGATTATTGGTCATAAAGGGCATAAAATACCTTTACATAATTCCATAAAGTTTTTTTCAAGTTTTCAGGAACATGACGCCAAGTAACATACGTAAGAGACACACAAAGCTTTGCAAGTGTTCCTAAAAAGTTACTTAGTTCTGATAATACACCATCACTATCTGCAATAGGCTGGAAAAACTCGTTCACTTGAATGACAATTCTCTTGTCATAACTTCTCGTATGAACTTTATCCATTCTTGTTTTTCCTCTGAGCCTTTTAGGAGCTACAACTGATTAAGAAGTACATAAAATGTCATAAGAAAAAGCACATTACACGTACTCATAAAATCATGCTTGATTTTAATTTACATAGTACTCATAAAATCCCAATTGAACTGCAGATAAGCGTCAAGCATTTTGTGATTATCCACAAAATCAAGTTTTACGAGACTGAAACCAACTGTTAGAGGTTCAGTAGATAAATATAATACTCATTTTTTTATGTGATGTGATTTATGTGCAAGATGTGCTTATATATGCAAGATAAAGTCCAGTTATATGGTTAAGGGAAAAATATTATGCGCAGTAATAAAGTCCAGTTTATATGTTTAAGGGAAAAATCAGAGTAAACGCAGTTGTATTAAACTTATATATGCAAGATGTGCTGACCTGCTTCACCACCTTCTCAATATCTTGCAAGGCATTTTCCTCGACAACTCTATTATAACTTGCATTTACAGCAACTACAATAGCTTTTTCCCGTTCAGCTTTTTCCCGTTCAGCTTTTTCCCGTTGGCGTTTCCTCATAGCAATAAATGCAGCCATTGAACCATTTCCATCATCTGCTTGTGGTAACTCAATGTTAGGTACCGCAGAGTTTGTATCTTGTACAGGTGGACATGTCTCTTTCTGGCTTGCTTCCTCAATTGCTGGCGTTTTCGATGCAGCATTGGCTCGTGAACGTGTTGTTGCCCCACGTCCCATAAGAAGCTTTTTTTCACCCGCTTTCTTGGTTCTCTGCAAAATATCTTGCTTTAGTACTAGAATATAATTTTATTGGTTCTCCGCAAATTATACTTTAGGTTTGACAAACCTTCAACGGAGTAACTGATACATCACCATCACTACCATCATCCTTTCCTGGATCATAATCATGATCACTTAAGTCCTGCAACTTCTCACTGTTTTTCTTCTGGACAGAAGATCTAAGTCCAGCAGACAATGTAGGTAAATTTAGAGCCATATAAACTTCATTATTCCTCTCAACTCTTATAGCTCTTTGAATTTCATACTCTGTTAGAGGCGGTGGAGGAGGTAGGATGGTAGACTACATGATGAATATACATGGCATAATTTAAAATTATCTACAAAAAATATACAAAATTTAAAATTCAACCAATAACAACTTACAGTGGAATGTGCCTGAGCTGGTGGAGGGGGTGGAGGGGGTAGGATAGTACCCTGTATGACAGGACATCTAACCTCTAGGTCATTTTCTCCCATGTTTTCATCTTGATGTGGTTGACTATGCAAATTCAATTTCCTCTTAGCAGTTCCAGACTTGTTTCTCACAGTTGCATCATTATCTTGTTTCAGGTTGTTCAATCGCGGAGACTTGCGAGTAACTACCTGAGCCATATCCACTTCCACTATTTTTTTGTTCTTTTGCTTTTGTCGTAGTTGATGAGTCGTAACAAATGTGCGCTTGACTTGTTTTTTTCCTAAAAAAAATATAATGGCAGTTACTAAGAAGCGATACATAAAAATATAAGTCCAATTTACAAAAAAAATCGAAGGAGTACCTTCGAGTATATTATGCCTTGGCCTCATGATAACATGGGGCTGCATTTGCTTAACTGGCTCAATCTTGTTATCAACAATGTTGTCCATGTAAAAGTGAATATGGTCACCACTGCTAACTTCTCCAATTTGTGTAAACATGTCAGAATCATTTGTTACCAATTTCCAGTCTCCCAACTTATCTTGGATATAAATTCCTCCAATTTCTGAGTAATGAAGATCGTCTTTGACATGCTCCAATAGGACTGTATAAGAAAACTTATCAGGATCGACACCCCTTACAAGAAACTCTTTCCCACCAGCATATCTTGTTCTTTGAAATTCTCCCTGGTGGTGGATTGTGATATGAAATCCTCCCATCCTATACAAAAAAAACAAGTTGAGTTTCTGGCAATTCTTGCAAGTAATGAACAATAAAATAAAAAGCAAAAATATAATTAAATGCATTACATTAAAATGTAATTAAATGAACTATAAAATAAGAAGCAAAAATGTAATAAGATATATGAACATAATGACATATAATATACGGCAGCAAACACAGTAAAATACAATACAAACACAATGACAGATAATATGCGGCAACAATCGCAGTAAAATTACAATACGAACACAATTACTAGAAGAAACAAGTTGAGTTTATATAAATTAAAGAGCAGCATAAAAAGATGAATGTACTCAGTTCACTAAGTGAATTTAGGGTATTACAATAAGAGTACAATGCTAAGTTCACTGAATGACTAATTAGGCAGGTTCATTCACTTCATCTGGCTGGATGGGGACTTGTCTTTTTGGGACATCATCCCTGCACCAACTAGCTTCATCAATCTGACTTTCAAGGTGTATATCATGTAAAACAGTATCATCTTGGCCTTCATTTACATTATCATTTTCAACATCACACCAGTCCCGTGGTAGGCGCTTGATAACATTATACAACATCTTATCAACCGGGTATTCTATGTAGAAAATCTGTTGTACTTGTGAAGCCAATACGTAAGGATCTGACTGTTGGCATAATTTATTAAAATTAACCCTAGTCAGCCCATACACATCCTTTTCTTCTTGATACCAACAACACTTAAATACGACAACTGAAAATTCACCCCAGTAGTCGACTTCTACTATCTCTTCAATTGCCCCATAGTAAGTGATATTGCCAACTGTTGGGTTCTCGTCTTTTGAACTAGCAAAACTTGTAGCCAAAGCCGTCAAAAAAACACCACTGTTCTGTGTTTTACATTTGGCATCTCTGTTCTTTGAATGGAATCTATATCCATTGATTACATATCCACTGTACTCCTTAGCTGCTCTATTAGGCCCCATCGCAAGCACTTCTAGTTCTCTCGAAATGTTCAGTTTATTTGTAACCTGTTCCTTCATCCACTTCCAAAAATCGTCATTATGTTCTCTCTCCCTTTTATACCTTTTCAATTTTGCTTGACCAGCAACTAAAGCACGATGCTCCCTACATTAATTATTTAGTTTAAAAAACTTGGAACAGAACGCTAGTTCTACAATAAGTAAAATAAAGAACAAGTAAATACTTACTCAATTAAAGACTCTATCTCTTTATTTCCGTTGTTAAATAGAATGTAGCGATGAATTGCCATCCATTGAGATTTTTTCAAATGAATTGATTTTCCATCTTTATTTCTTCTCGTACCAATATGGTACTCTAATTTTTCTGGACAACTTCCAAATTTAGCAGGCATCGTAATTTTTGATCCCGAATCGCCACCCAAGAATCTTGAGCAAAATGTCAAGCCTTCTTCCGCCAGGTAACCCTCAGCGATAGATCCCTCTGGTTTGCTTCTGTTTCGCACATAAGACTTTAATTTGCACAAATAGCGCTCAATAGGAAACATGGAGCGAACGTGTGCCGGTCCACCATATTGCACTTCACTGCATAAGTGAACCAGCAAATATACCATTATGTCGAAGAAAGCATTCACAAATATATTCTCAAATTGACAAAGGATTTCCACAATTTCTTGTTGCAGCCTTCAAAGTTCATTCAAGTCGATAACTTTGCTCCAAATACCTCTCAAAAATGCCCCTAGTCTGATAAAAATTGTCGCAACTTCAGGTTTTAGTGATTTTTTCACCGCAAACTGTAGCAAATAGTGCAAGAGAAAGTGAGCATTATGGCTCTTATAGCCAGAGATTTTCCTCTCTTCCGTGTGCACATATCGACTGATATTTGATGCACTACCATATGGCAATTTCACATTTTTCAGTACTGCGCAAAATAAATCTTTCTCTTTATTTGTCATATCAAATACGGCAGCCCTAATTTCAAGGTGTTTCCCATCAAGTGATCGAACAGGATGAAGGGCCTTCCTAATGCCAAGTTCTTGTAAATCTAAACGTGCATTCACATAGTCCTTTGTCTTGCCAGCCATATTTAGCAGAGTGCCAAGAATGTTGTCACAAATATTCTTCTCAATATGCATTACGTCGAGGTTGTGTCGATGCAAATTATGACTCCAATATGGTAAATTGAAAAAAACTGACTTTTTCTTAAAGGGGGAATCAACCTTCTTCACCTTTTTTCGTCCTGGTTCCTTCTTCTTTTTTCCAAACTGATTTTGGAAATTAGACAGCAAATCTTCTATGTCTGTTCCTGACAGAATTGCAGGGGGTTGTCCCATTTCTATTTGTCCGTTGAACCTTCTTTTGTCAAACCTCCACTTATGATCGGAATCGAGAAACTTGCTATGATTCATATAGCACATCTTTTTACTATATTTTAGGTACATGGAAGATGTCTCATAATTACAAATGGGACACCCTAAGTAACCCTTCGTGCTCCATCCCGATAACATCGCATATCCTGGGAAATCGCTAATTGTCCAAAGAATACTTGCACGTAAGATAAAGGTCTGATCAGTAAAGGCATCATAGGTTTGTATGCCTTCATTCCATAATTCTGTCAACTCAGCCACTAGAGGTTGCATATAGACATCGATGCTATTTTTAGGAGAATCTGGACCAGAAATAAGAGTTGACAGAATGAGGTTTTCTGGCTTCATACACAACCAGGGTGGAAGGTTGTAATTGACCAAACAATTGGCCAAGTACTGTGATTTGTATTCATGGTATGAAAAGGGTTAAAACCGTCAGCTGCTAAACCTAGCCTGATGTTTCTATTTTCTGACGAGAACTGGGGATATCTCGCATCCATTGTTTTCCAAGCTTCGGCATCAGCGAGATGTCTAACTTTCCCATCCCTTTGATGTCCAACTGCATGCCATACCATAAGTTCTGAAAAATCTTTACACATAAAGAGTCGTTGCAGCCTTGGCTTTAGTGGAAAATACCGCATCACATTCGCCAGGACTTTGTGAATCACCTTCTCCGGATTACTGTCTGAAGTGCCTTTCTTCTCGCGTACAATCCATCTTGAAAGGCCGCAAGTTTTGCAAGAGTCCTCTTTTTCATCTTCACCCCAATACAACATACAATGGTTAGGGCATGCGTGTATTTTTTTATAATCGAGCCCTAACTCTTTAATCACGTTCTTTGCAGCATAGAAAGACAATGGTATATTTGCCTCTGGAAACGCATCTCGGATCAGCTCTAGTATATCCCCGAATCCTAACTCCGTAATTCCGTGAACACATTTTAAGGAATAAAGTCGGACAATAAAACTTAATCGTGAGAATTTTTTACAGCCTGGATATAGAGGTTGTTTTCCCTCCTCATAAAATCTTTTAGAATCAACAGTTGGTCCATTTGTACGGTCCAGCATCTCATCTAAATTATCTCCAAAATGTAGATTATTCTCCCAGTCCATATCTTCATCGTCACTACCGTTATTTGGACTTAAAATCTGTGAAACTTCTACAATCCAGTTCACATATAATGGGTAAGGACCACTACATATGAGATGATCGTAGATAAATTCTCGACGCTGCCACTTACTATTTTTACAATTTCGGCAAGGGCATGTCATTTCATCACCTACTGCCAATTTGGGGAAGGCATTATCCAAAAATGCATTAACCCCTTTCCTATATCCTTGACTATGCTTTGGAAGGTATATCCAAATATTTTCATCCTCGTCCATTACTACAATTAAGAAGCATGATAATGTTATACTAAAAGGGTAAGAAAGGCACCAAAGTAGCCTAGTTCACGTACAAAGACTAGTGAGCTAAAAGAACTACATTTAATATGTATTCCTTAATATATAACTTAACTAGATTACTAATAACATTGATACAAGACTAAAAAATCAGGCCTGTATCACAACACATATCGATACTTATCAATTAATAGGCATTGTATCACAGAATAGTATGAACATATGGTGTTCATACTTCATACACAACAACATAAACAATATATGTACTTATGGTCACGCCCCCGAGTCTAACCCCCTCTCTTCTCTCGTGTTCAACAACAATAAATAATAATGTTCAATGATTATTGCATGCAATTCGTGAATGCTCCCACCATACTTTTTCAATTTCTGCCTAATCCTTCATTTACTTGTAACTTGTAAACTTTAGTAGTACACTAGTAATACTTAGGGGCCTGAGCGCTAATAGAAGGAATTACAAGAGCCAATAAAAGTGCAAAAACAGTATTCACAAACAGATAAATACAACTATATATATAGAACAAACATATGTTGCCTCCACTTATTTAAAACAGATAAATGCAACTATTCTGATTTTAAAACCGATATGCCTATTATAGAGAGTAACAGCCTTTCATGGTTGACAAAAAAACACATAACATATAACAAAAAAACACCCAATAGTAAATACTTCATAACATTCATGTATAACTAAACGACTGAACAAAAAACGCAGAACATTTATAACATTATGCAAATACGTATATAACCCAATACCCCCGTATCGATAACATATAACAAAAAAAAACCCAATAGTAAACACCCAATAGTAAACACCCAATAGTAACATATAACAAATATGCATAACATATAACATATAACATGCAAATACGCATAACATTCAATAGCCCCAAATCGATATCCCTAACATTCATGTATAACAAATATGCATAACCCGAAGCAACAAAGGTTTAATACCTGCAAATCGAAGCTTGACCCGACTGAACAAGCACCAACCCGACTAAATAAGCTCCAACCCGACTGAACAAGCTCCAAACCCTAATTTAAATCAAAACGAGAGACCAATTAATTAAAATATAAAAAGAGTAAATTAAACAAAAAGCCCTAATTTCAAAAACCCCTGATTTTAAAAAGCCCTAATTTGAAGAACCCAAAGCCTCAATCGTTAATCGTTAAATCGTTGATTTGCAAGAATAAGAGAGAGTTGAGAGCTTTACGAGAGAGTTAGAGTGAGAGCGAGATCGAGAGCGAGAGCGAGAGAGAGAGAGAGAGAGAGAGAGAGAGAGAGAGAGAGAGAGAGTGGGTTAGAGTGAGAGAGAGTGAGTTAGACTGAGAGGGAAATGGTTAAAGTGAGAGAAGCGGCTAATTTTGCCGCCCAGCTTTTTCACGGGGTTCCGTGTAAATTTTATTAATTTTTGTTAAATAAAAGATTATATTTATGTTTAGGTGATTTAAATATATATTATTTTCATAATAAAATATTAAATTTAAATTTTATAAGGATATATTTTAGCATATTAAAATGAATAAGGCATTTATAAATTAAACTTTTATATTTTATAAAAAAATCAGTTCATTTGAAAATAAATATAACTTAAATAATTATTTTAAAAATTTTATTAAAATTAGTAATAAATTTTTTTATAAATGACCTAAGGCAATATATCCTTGCATGTTGCTATATGAAACGTATGTTTTTCAAATGTAACACCACTTTGTACCTAAGGTAACATCAAAAACAAAGTGTTTTAATAGATCAAAACTAGCATACCTAATGTAACATTATTTAGCAACACCGATTTATGAGATGTTCCCGTAGGTCATTTATGGTGTAGTGAGACTGGCCAGATTGGAAACCAGAGTTCAGATCATTGAAGACTCTATGGTCACCATTCTTCAGAATCAACAAACTCAAACAAATCTACTCATGCAGCTGGCAAATGCACAAGGCTTGACCCCTAACCTTGATGATAACAAAAAGGGGGAGAATAAAGGGGAAGGGGAAGGAGAGCCATCAACAACAATTCAAATTTCTCAAGTGCTAGTTCCTGCCATCACCACTTCTCCAATTATTCAAATCAAAGAAAAGCTTGATGGAATTGATCTAATCCAGATAACAACAGCTGAATTACAAGTCAAAGAGCAAAGGAAGAAGATTGATGAAAAGATGCAACAAATATTTGGTTCTACAACTTCTCAATCATAATCTGTGAAGCACAACACAAAAGTGGAATCAATTATTATGGAGCTCAAGCCAGTAGGGAGGAATAAGGTTGGAGAGACTTCTTACAAGGATCTGAAACCTATGGTTCTCAAGCCCAACAACAGATCCAATAAGGACTCTACAAAGAATCTCTGAAAGAAGTGGATTTTCCTCTTCCAAAGGCTGATGAGGACAAGCTTTTGGGTAGAAGTATCTCAAAACTCAAAGAGACCATGGATGTGGCTGTAAGGAGGAACATAGCTATTATCTTCAGAGAGGGAAAGAGTATATGTGTGATGCAAGGACATCCCAAATTCTCAATAGCCAAGAGGGAAGAAACCAGAAGGTTGAAGGAAGAAGCCAAACAGCTAAAGGCTGACAAAAGAGCACAAGCAAAGCTTAAAAAACAGCTAAAGTCAAGTCAGGTTGAAGAACAGAAAGAAATTGAAGACAAAAGTGAAGATGAAGCTATGGGGGACATGGTTGATACTGATATGGAGGAAAGAAGTAAGGGAAGAGAAGAATGGCAAAAAGGGAACAGAAAAAAGGTCAATGCAGAGAGAAAGATGGTAGATGAGACTGAAGAAACCCAATCAATATCCAAACCACTACCCTCTATTCTTGAACCCATTGTGCCTGACCCCTTCATGAACATTCATGGTGAAACAATCATTCCCAAGGAGGAACCAATTGATTGGGACACCATCAAATTGCCCACCTTCCTAACCTCTTCTCCACCATCAAAGAAGCAGAAAAAAAGAATCAAATCAATACCCTCTAAAGCCTCAATCAAATTCACACAGAAGCCTAAGCCTCAAGCCTCTAAGGATGATTATGTTCATATATATGACATAAAAGAATTTTCAGACATTGAACTCTATCTGGATGAGCTGGAGGAAGTAAGGGGAATAGCTGCCTATAGACAGCTACCAGAAAGACTAGTGTTCAAATACAAAGGAGATGGGGAAAGAACCTGGCCTCTTTACAGAATTTTGAATGAAGGCTACTCTACCTTGATTAGAGTCTACTCAGCCATACAAAGGTATTCTGGCTTTACCAGGACTGCCAAGACTGAGATTCTCAACAAGATTGCCAACATAAGGAAAACTTGGAGGGAGCCCAATGCTTTGCCTAGAACATTACTCATTCAAGAAAGAGGAATTACAATTCACAAATCACCTCATTGGCTGATGGAGTTCAGAGACGACAAAGGAGTCAGAAGATTTTTCAGAATTGAAGATCAGCTCAAGATTGCCAGTAATGAAACTCTCAAGGATATGCAATCTAAGTTAGACATCAATGAAGAAGATGAAGCTGAATTCTACAGACAACTTCAACTTCAAATAGAGGAGAATGATAGGAGGCTAGGAAAGAAAACAAGGAACCAAAGGAAAAGAAACTAATCTGCTCAGGCTAAAGGAGCACCCTTGGAAATAATGTAACTCTTCAATTCCATCTCAGCATACACATCTTTGTTGCATTTTTGAATTTCTGCTTTATTACAGTTTATATATTTGTCAAGTGTTTTGTTATCATCAAGCTAAACCCAAATTTATGCCTGCAGTTCTAGTAGACATAAATAGGGGGAGATTGTTAGGAATATGTGTATTAGTTTGATGATAAGTTAAACAAAACACTTAAGTAGAAATCTAGTATTTGTAGCCTCAACGGATAAGACCATCTTGGCTATCCGTTGAAGGAGTAGCTTTACTTAGCAATAAGTTTAGTATTGTAGCACATTTCATTCTCTGGATTCAAGTTGTAATTCTTAGATGTTGTAGGAAATTATCAGTCATGTTGACTACTAATGGATATACAAATAGGAGGGCTAATTGTATATATTTTATGCCTTGTAATTTTGTATAAGTGAAGAAGTATCAACGGATATTGAAGACCTTCAACAGATAAGAAATAAAGCTTCAACGGATGTCTATAATGCTTCAACGGATAATATCCATCAACGGATAAGTGCTTCAATGGATAAAGACTTCAACTGATAATGCATCAACGGATAAAGCTTCAACGGATAAAGCCTCAACGGATAAGGCATCAACGGATAAAGCTTCAACGGATAAAGCCTCAACGGATAAGGCATCAACGGATGAAAGCTTCAACGGATGCTTAGTTCATTAGCAGTTGATAGTGACAATTCACAAGCTGACAGAGGCACATGGGTTGACAGAGACAAACTGGAATGTGGAAGCCTCTAGGAGGAATCAAGAAAATGCAGCATTTCTATTCTGATGCAAACAAGGGAGTATTCAAAGATTCACAGATTATCCTAGATTGCATTGGATAGAGAAATGAAGAAGAAACATGTGAAGAATCATTTTAATTGTATTTTACAGTTTTGTCTTCACTTGTAAACTTGGTGATGTATAAACCAAGTAGCAGCTAGTAATTAGAAAAAAATATTCCAGAGCTGTTTAGAAATATCCAGAGAGAAAATCATCTAGTTTGTACTAGGAAGCAGCTGTGATTTAATTCTTTGAATCACAGATTTTCTGAAATAACATATCTCTGGTGGAACAACAAATCCACCAGAAAAGTTTTTGAGTTCTTTGTGTTCTTTACATTTGTGTTTGAATATATATTTGTCTGTATTAGCTTCAAGCAATTCACACACTTGTTCTCAAAAACACTTAGCCTTAGAAACTGCTCAAAACTTGAAAAAGTTTTGAGATTTACATTCAACCCCCCTTCTGTAAATCTCATTGTTAGTCCACTGAGAATAACAAAAACCTCTAAGCTTATCCTTAAATCCTTCATCATGTACACCCTAGGTATAGGGCATATCAAGATACCATCTACTAATACTAGAATCATTGTCTATAGAGTTTTGAAAACTTTCTCCACTGATCTTTAAAAATTGTTGTTGCCTTAATCCTTCATTCCATACTATCAAAACTCATACTGTCCCTATTAAGGGTGAAATGCCAACCTTTATGCATTCCCCTAGGGTTCATCTCAAGTTATCGAAGTTATATCCTTAATTCCACCTTTAAAAAGGTACTTGCATCCTTCCATGGATAAATCAAGTCATATATCCTTGATAGATTATCTTATTCAATCATTCCCACCCAGATAGTCTATACCAATTTCACAATAGCATCCTTATTCAAACTTAGGTCAACACATATGGCCTCCAAAAGATAAAAATGGTTATGCGCTTTTCTTTCCTGATTTGGTAATGATCACATGGATGTTCTGAAAGATACTGGTCATGTTCAACATGAATTTACTTTTGTTGTTTATCTCAACAGTCATCTCAATGTTGGGATATCTTTCATACCTGGCGTCTCCCTTTCTGGGTATCATGCCCCCGGTCTTACACTTCACATTCTTGAAGGTCACTTCCTTCATCCAATTTTCCTAATTTCTTACTTTCTTGTCTCCTCAGTCCATCCTTGTTTCCTTATTAATCAATCGATCTATCTCAAATTTTCATCGAATACTGTCAACTTCAAGGGAATTAACTATACGTATTGCTTATGCCTTCAAACCTTGAATTTATCTCATGATCAGTCACCATCGCGCTGATGATGACACACTTCTCTATATTTATTGCAAGGATTTCTTAGGGTTTCCCATACCTAAATCCCTTATCACTTCTCAACTCTATTTCCTTTATATCCCTTTATACTCCTTCCCTTCTCAGTCTTTTATTTTCGTTTCCATTACAACCATTACATGAACCAACACAACATAAGCATTGATTTCAAACATCCCGTCGTTCTGGGATTCTAGTCCTCAGAACAAATCTTGACAACTTTTACAATCTTAGATTCATAATTTATCATACTCGTCCGCCTTTGTTTCGGCTCTAAAGCTTTTACATTATCTCCATAACCTTGGGAATTACTTTCCCGAAAACAATTGACTGAACTTTAATCAGTTTATTCTAACCTCTGGCTCCGTGCCTTTCTTGGTCTTTCACCAGCGGGTGGCCTCTCTCTTAGGAGGGTAAGTGACAAAAACAGTCTTTTGTGATTCGTCCATCATTTAGAATCTCAAATGATTCCTATATTTCCTTTAGCCAGGCTCTCGCCTCTACTGGGTTTGCTTGTTCCTTGGAACTCTGAGAGCTTAGCGACTTAAAGGTCCTGTAAGAATTTCCCACCGCACTGTCTCCTCAGGGTGGTGGTTGGGGATAATAGTCTAAGTTCTGTCTAGAAAGGTCCATAAATTATCATATAGGAGTACCGTCTCGGGTCTCCTTTCCTTTCTCGACTTCTGTTTCATTAGTCTGAACATTCCCTCCTCCTCCCCATAATCGGGGTCATCCTACATGTTTTAAATCCTCATTTTCCACTTCATTATGTTATGGGTTCCTTCTATCTTAATGGCGACCTCCCTGACTATCACGTTCAGGGTTTGCTCTAAATCTTATTCCTCAAACTAGCTTTCATCTAAGATCTCATCTTTAAGCTCTTGAACATTTGGAACTCAAATTTTGTAGGAATACCTCATTATTCCCTTATCATCTTTCTCGGTATTAATCTCTTATCTATTTGTTGGCTCTCTGCCTTCATTCATCACTTTTTCTGGCACAATATGTTCTTTTCCAATAATTCGGGCTGTATTGCAATCTCAAACAGCTTTTCGGTACCGGCTCCGGTTACCTTCACTTCTATTTCCATTTTCTCAAAATCTTTTATCAACTCTCCCAAAGACATTTTCACTTTGAGTCTCTCCTTTATACTAAGGGCATTAGCCACCATTTTGGCTTTCCCTGGATGATAAAGAATCTCATAATCGTAATCCTTGATTAGCTCTAACCACCTCCTCGGGCGCATGTTGAGCTCTTTCTACGTGAAAATGCACTAGAGCACTTATGGATTGTGTAAATCTCGCACTTCTCTCCATACAAGTAGTGCCTCCAATCTTTAGGGCAAAACTATTGCCACGAGCCCAAGTTCATGGGTGGGGATATCGAATTTTACATTCCCTTAATTATCTTGACGTGTACGCGATTACCTTGTTGTGCTGTATAAGAAGCACCCTAATTCCTTATGCGAAGCGTCACTACAAATCACAAAATCTCCTTTTCCATCCTGAAATGCCAACATAGGAGCCGTCACCAACCTTTGCTTCAGTTCTTGAAAGCTGTTCTCGCATTTCTCTTTGCATTCGAACTTCTCAGTCTTATGAGTAAGCCGTGTTAAAGGGGATACTATCTTTACGAACTTGAACGAACCTCCGGTAGTGCCCGACCAATCCTACCTTTGGTAGTTTCCAAAACCATGGTTATCAATTCCTCAGTGGTCCTTTATTCATTCTTGTCAGGATCCCCCACGGGATCCTCCTCAGCAACAATCCCTTCTAGGACAACATCCTCAACCGCTACATCCTCAATATGAACATCATCCGGTACCTCATTAGGACGCTCTATCGGATCCACAATCTGATCCCCAATATGTAGTAAAACATCATCGCGCTGTTGCTCCTCAACCTCAGGGTTCAGAGTCCCGCTACCATATACGATAACGAACTACGCTTCTATCACGATATTTATAAGGGTTCCCATAAGGGTTTTAACTGTCAGTACTACGTTAGGTAGTCCGACTATGAACTTGGCAAGAGTTCTTATTATCTTAGTGAACTTATTATTTTAACATCACATCATCTTTGAGGTTTATAACGCTTAGCTCAGATACCATTTCTGTAACACCCCCAAATCCGGGGTCGGGGATCCGGGTTATCACGAGTTCCATTTCCCTTAATAATATTTAACCTTAATAATCAACCAACTACTGCATACTGTGACCCCACAATATACATACACACCACAAGTTATAGTCTCAGAGATAAATACCCAAAAATAACACAAGTCATTTTATTCCACAATTATAAACCATTTCACCTCAAAAAGGGTTTCTGAATAATTTACATATTCTTTGCCATTATTATAATTCATAATATACATAAGTCTGGTTCATCAATAGTTGAAAGCCTAGCCTATTGGTAGTTCCTACCTCAGCTACGGCGGCATCAACGCTTCCAGAAAACTGCGGAACGTTTCCTAACCGCTTGCGAATTGGAAGCTTGGTCCTGTTCATCTTTTCTATCTGTTGTTGTGTGATGAAAGAAGAAAGCAAGGGTGAGCAACAAGCCCACCGAAATAATATGTATAATAATTAACAATATATGAGCATTCTCATAGTACTCATGAAAGTCTTGGTCAAGAAGAAATGAACCAAGTTGATATCTTAACGCGACCAAATCGCAAAATATTCAGTATATATATACATATATACTTTTCACAATCTTTGAAATCCTCTGACATGTATAATATACACAGAGTTCCAGTTTATAACTGTATAAAAATATCGTTGCAAGGTGGTCTCATATATCTAACCTTGTCTCGACATTTTTCTGAAAATCTTTATCATTCATAAGATAATCATTAACTGGATATAAGTTGAAAAGATGAAGTTACAAGATACTCCAATATACTTATATCTTTTCCGAATACTACTTGAACCACCACCGTTCAAGGTATAAACAGTTTCAAAAGTTCATCACATAGATGAGACTACAAGATAAGACTTGAATAGATTCAATCCTTGAAATGTTGTTTAAAAGAAATGAAGTTACGAGATACTTCATTTGAGGGAAACATCATTATAACCGTTTGACCCTGTCAATGCCTCAACAATCACCCATCTGTAGCCTTTCGATCGAATGCTCCGGGTAGTGTTGCAGAAATATCCAAACTGGATGATGAACTCATTATGGGAGTTTGACGCGCCAGGAAGACCACTTACGATGATCAGTCGCAGTAGTACAACCCCACCATTTTCTACATATAGAAGAGAACCTGTCGGATTTACTTGTCAACCGAACACTGGACTCCTAAGGAATGGACCGTCTTAGCAGAACTTCCAGGCCATTTGGGCCAATATAATAAGGTTGGGCCGGCGCCACTCGACCACTTACGCCACTCCTAGTTCAGATGAAATCCATGACTCTGAAACGTAAAGCTCGTCTCCCCTTTCCCCAATTAGGAACTTGTTGATACGACTCCACCAAGAAGTCGCATCTAGTTGGAAAGAAAAACTCACCGATATTTCCCAGGCGATGCCTGTTAATGGATTAACTTATTCCAAGAATTTTACTTCCCGAGTGTTGGGTAAGTAATCAAAAACTCTTTTATCAAAACAGCAACCTTATTGCGAATATAAGAATACATCACGGAGCCGGATGCCTCAACTTTTTGAGCGAGTATTTAAATCTCTTTCGAAAGGAAGATCTTAAATTTGAAAACGAGTTTTGGGATCCGCTCTAACTTTTAAAATCATTTTGAAGACTCGAAAACATTTTTAAGAATGTTTGGAGTAATGCTGATTTAATAAAATAAATCAGTCCCGATATATTAGAAAATATTTGAATATTATTATTTAAATAATATTCCCACAAGGATAATCCTTATAAAAATAATTGAAGTAGAAGTTTTAAAACTTATACTTGAAATGAATAATAAATAACCAAAGATATACTTATACGAAAGTACGATCTTTATTTGAATAATCGAAAATAAGTTTGATTATCAAAACATTATTCTTTAATAAAATAAAGAATATTATTTAATAAAAGAAGCGGAGTCATAAGTCCTCGAATGAATATTCAAATTAATATTCATTTAATAAAATAAGCGGAGTCATAGGTCCTCGAATGAATATTCAAAATAATATTCATTAAATAAAATAAAGTTATCGAATAAACCTTATTCGATTAATAGTTTTGAAAACTATATCTATATATGTATAAATAAATATATATATTATACTCGGGAACATCGACTCCCGGTTTAGAAAATGTTCACCTTTGGGTCCCCTATACTAAGGGTATACGCAACCACTGCTTATCTCTAGCATAGGTATTATGCAACTTATAAGCATTTGAATCAACAATTAGATATCAAGATTACGAAACAGACATGCATATATACCATATCAGCATGCTCCAATATATCGCAAAATTTGCTAATAACAATCATGCACTTATCACAAGATAATGCATATACATATATTTACATCACAACAACAGTATAACGGGTGGAAAACTTGCCTGAGTGCTCCGGGGTAGACTTAAGCTTAGAGTGGGTCCGGTAACCTATGAACAACAACATAAGCCAGAATTAAACCACGGTCGCTTAAGAAACTAGACTTTAACCAATTGAACCCTAACGTTTGCTTATGGTCATTTCTACGCTTAACAAATCACATAAGTCGTTCGAGTACCCTCGGCTCCACCATTTTTAATAAATTAACCGTTACGAATTTTAAGGCGACGCTTTCGCAAATACCCTACCAACTACCTAGTCCACTTTACATAATTGTTTCATACTCCAATTAGTCATTTAAGGGTCTTAACCAAGGTTTCAAAGTAAGGCGAGGGGTAATGGTTCGTTCGCGAAACGCCGTTACTTAAAACAGTCATTTCTCCTAAACCGTACATCGGATTCAAGCGAACCACATATCAAAACGAAGCTTACGACATAATCTAACTAAACATGGAAAAGTCACAGATTAAATAGTTAGTTCTCTGTCCCGAACACTAAGAACAAGCAGTTGAAATTGGGCATTACGACGACTATGTTTACGGGATTATACCAAGTTTTAAACCACTCCAAACAACCACCATTTAACTCACAACCAACAATACAACCAACCCTCATCCAAACCTTACTACATCAGTCCCCAAACCTCAAGATTTTCCAATTTATACAACCCCACACATGAACTACTAGCTATACTTAAGTTTCATTAACTATAAACAAGATTTCAACATCCAAATCACTACAAATCCAATCCAAACTCTAAACACACAAGCATCATGCTTCCCATTTACTATAACCATCAAAACCATCGTAATACTCAAAGTAAAGCTAGCATTTGGAGGTGTTATACCTTCCTTGGAGTGATTAGAGTAGCTAGGAAGTCTTAGGGAGCCTCCTACAAGCTTGAGCTTTCCAAAGAAATCAAGAACACAAAGTTAGGTTTTGAAGTTTCTAAAAGTCAGATTGAAAGAACTGTCAAAACGAGGGTCTTACCATACTTATTTGGACGAGACTTGTGAACAAGAGTTGTAGGCCATCTCAATACCTTTCGAAAGAGCTATAGAACATACTCTTTGAGTGAGTATTGAAGGAGATATGGTAGTTTGAAGTTGCTGCTCTGGTTTTGGCCGAGAGCTTTTGTTCTTGGAATGCAAAAGTCAACTTCTAATTTGTGTTTTGTGTTTTTGATTTGTTTTTCTTGGTTGTTTCCTTTTGTTTTGCTTAATTACCTTTTAACCATGGTAAAATTTGTGTGGCTTGTAATCAACCAACAATCCCTCCATTTGTCATGCTTATGTCACCATGTCTATGTCATCCATTTGCCACATGTCTCTTCCTTGTGGTTTGATGATGTCACAATCCTTGGCTTCTTGTACAAGCTTGTCTCTTGGTCGCTTATTTGTTTTACGGTGCGCTTAACTTTCATTCTCGTTTATCGTTTGAGAGATCATACCCGGGATCTTATTACTTGGGTTCCCCTAAACCCTTCTTAATAATTTATATTCCTTTTATGATCCTCTCTTATAATCCTTGAATTTAAATCCTTTTAATCATGTTACCTTATACCCAATTCTTTCGGTATCTGGTGGATTTTTGGGAAAAATCAAAGTGTTCGAATTTGGATTCTGACGATCTTTACATACACTTATTTACTTTATGGAGTACTAATACGATCTTAGAATTTCCATAACAGTACTCCTATATAGCGTGTTCTGATAATTTTCCTTAATCAGCATCATCAGGAAAAGTTACTATTCATCCGCGTTCAAAAAATAAATTCCAAAAACTGGGGTTATTACAATAATCATAGTACAACCTATGATATTCCTTACAAGTATAAATGGAATACCATAAACTATCACAATGAAAACAAGGATTTTGTGGTTTAAACCTAACAGGCTGACTCTTAATTCTTGATCTAGGAGGTAAATAGTTTATATCTTTATTTTTCCTGCAAAAAGAAGCAAGATGGTTAGAGTTTCCACAGTTATAACATTTCTTTCTAGGAGCATTAGGAACATGCATATAATTATTGCTTTTATACACACCTTCCTTTCCATTCCTATTTTTCCTAGCTTCCTTTACCTTGTTCACATTTATAATCTCTTTCAGCTTATGCTTAAGCTGCTTCTTTGTCATTAAGCCTATGTTTACTTCAGCTGGTTTATCCTATTTTAATTTATCAGAAGTTGACTTTTATTTGACTTCTGTCCCAGACCCTTTCATCTTTTCAAATCAGACTTTACGGTTTTTGCTACAAACTTAACAGGATTTACCTTTGGCTTAGCAGTCTGTTTAACAACAATTGGCTCAATTTGCACAGTTCCTTTCTCACTTTTATCATCTCCATAACCTAAGCCCTCTTTCCGGTTTCCACTACTTAGTAAATTCTGAGTTGTTCAGCTAGAGTTAGTCCAAGTTCTGATAATCTCTTTTTCCTTTTTTAAGTCAGCTTTTAAAGATTCATTCAATTTTAACATTTCATCTCTAACATACAAAGCATCATCTCTTTCTTTCTTAGTTTGATGAAGAAAAACTAACTCATTTTCTAAATAGTCATTTCTCTTTTTAAAAGCAAGATTTTCAAATGTTAATCTTTCACATGTTAAAGTCTGATCTCTATAGCTAATGAACATGGTTTAAGATATAATCTGAACTCAGTAATATCATCAGTATGAAAAGCATAAGTTGTTTGAGGTACCTTTAATTCAGCAGTTTGAGGACTGCTATCAGCATTTGCCATCAATGCATAGTTCACCTCTTTTTCAGAATCTGAAGTGTCTGTCCAGCTTTTCTTCTTTATGAAAAGTGCCTTGCCTTTGTCACTTTTTCCTTTCTTGCAGTCAGGAGATATATGGCCTCTTTCTCCACAATTGTAGCATTTGACATTTGAGTTGTCTCCTCTGTCAGACTTTCCTCCTTTGCCTTCAGATTTTCTGAATCCTTTCTTATCAGAACTTCCACCTTTCCTGGAAAACTTCCTGCCCTTTCTGAATTTCCTGTAGGCTATCTTTGTGATACCTTTCACCATAAGAGCACATAGTTGCATCATATTTGCATCAACATCAACTTTAGAATAACTTTCAGTTTCTGAATCATCATCATCAGAATTTGATGACTCTGACTCAGACTTTATGATGAGAGCCTTTCCTTTGCCCCTTTTTGAGGTAATCACTTTAGGAGATTCCTCCTCAGCTTTAAGAGCAAATGTGCTCGACTTTCTTCAATGCCTCTTGCTCCTTTGATCCATCTCAAATTCATGAGTCTTGAGCATACCATAAATTTCATCAAGAGTAGTTTCAATAAGGTCATAGTTGTCTCTTATGGTAGTAGACTTCATATCCCAATTTTCAGGAAGAGCTAGAAGGAATTTTAGATTTGAATCTTCAAGATCATATTCCTTGTCAGCCAATGACAGATCATTCAAGAGTTTGTAAAACCTGTCATATAAATCAGTTAATGACTCATCAGCTTTTGAGTCAAAGTGCTCATACTCTTGAGTGAGTATAGTCCTCCTGTTCTTTTTGATTGCATCAGTTCCCTGGCATCTTGTCTCCAAAGCATCCCATATCTCCTTTGCAGTCTTGCAATTAATTACCCTGTTTGACATGACATTATCAATGGAACTATGCAGCAAATGCCTTACCCTTGCATCCTTGGCAATTGATGAGATGTCTTCAGCTGTGTAATCACCTTTCTTCTTTGGTATGGACTTTGCTGATTGATCAGCAACTGCAACAGAGAGCTTGGTAGGCTTATATAGTCCTTCATTAATCCTATCAAGGTATTCTGGATCTGTAGCTTCTAAAAACATATCCATCTTCACTTTCCATATGGGATACTCAGAAGGTCTCAGTATGGGAACCCTAATAGTCTCATATCGACTGTGGGTTTGAGTGTTTTGAGTTTCTTGAGTTTTGGTGGGCTTGGTTGAAGTTTGTGCTTCTTCAGACATGATTGTTTGGATCTTTACTGTATGTGTGTTAATGGATAAGCTCTGATACCAATTGTTAGGTCACACAACACTGTAGAAGGGGGTTGAATATAGTGTTTATACAATTAAATCGATTTAACACAAGTATGTAACAAAGATCAAGTATATTCAATAAACTCTGTTACAATATGAACTGTTGTTCTCTCTCAGTGATGAAAAAATATCACTAAGAGCTGCTAGGTTATAATGTATAATCTTCTCGATAATGATAACACATCTAGTGTAAACCCGAAGTCTGTATTTATATAGTACACAGTTACAAGATATATTCTAATTGATATAGAATACAATTCTCTCTCCTAAAATATATTAATCAGATATCTTCTACAAGTCTTCTAGTCTTCTAACTCTTTCCATGCATATCTTCTTTTGTTTTAGTCTCGATCTTCTCCTGTAAATCAGCTTCATTCCTTATATGAAAGTCTTCCCGCACTTAATTTCTGATATGACCTTAAGTTCTGATATTAAGTTCTGACTTCCTGTAAGTCCTGATTTTAGTAAGTCCTGATTTGTCCTGTTGTTAAGTTCTGAAAACTAAACAAAAATCATATTAGACATGACATCTCAAATATATCTAACAAATCTGAACCAACGTCTGTGCTAAACAGAAAATCCTATAGAAATTCTCAA
Source organism: Apium graveolens (assembly GCF_009905375.1). Lineage (NCBI taxonomy): Eukaryota > Viridiplantae > Streptophyta > Magnoliopsida > Apiales > Apiaceae > Apium > Apium graveolens. The sequence goes on along the minus strand of NC_133654.1, from coordinate 88,380,543 downwards.
AAGAAGGTGGCCCGTCATGTGTCAAATCATCTAACTCCCATGTAGAACTCATCAAAACAGACTGTTAAGTTTGTCTCATCATATAATCTGGCTATAATGCGGCTAACGGTCCTCAGTCTCTCTGATCAAACAAGTGCATAATATCTCTACACTGAGCTTTCCAGTACTCAGCATCATCTTTCATAACACTGTACTCGTGATACGGTACCATGTGTGGTTGTGCAACATGTCCAACTAACTCCTGTGACTGAACCCTCTGCATCCCTGCAACACCCTGCTGTGGGACTCCCACCTGTAACTCTATCTCATGCTCACCCATACCCTCAACTGGAACCATCTGGAATATCTCTGGTTCTGGAACCTGTACTGGAATAGGAAGTAACACTGGTGGTGGTGGAAGCTCTGGCTCAATCACTGGAATAAACTGATGCTCTACTGGAAATGGAGGTGGAAGCATCGGCTCGAAAAACTCTAACAGATGAAACATCTCTACAGGATCATGAACTATCCCTGGCACTGGTGGTGCTGGCTCCTGGGGCAATGGTGGAGGAGGTGGAAGAGGTGGAAACATATACTCAGACACTGGTGGAACCACTGGTGCAACTGGTCCTGTCACAGTCCTCTCGGATGAACCTGAATATCCTGATGATGCCATCTGACAATATACCAAAGAAAGAAGAAAGGTCACTAAATCATTCCTAGAACTAATACCTTCTTATCCTAATCTTACTTAAATCCTAACACTACTCTTCCTAATTGACAAATCATATCCTATGTGATCTCCTTATCTTATCTTAATCCTAATGTTCTTGTTTTCAGGGACCAAACCTATAGCTCTGATACCAAACCTGTAACGCCCTCCAGACCCGGGGTATAAGTTTGGGGGTTACTAATTATTCACCAAACCTGTACAATCTGAATAAAAAATAATAAAGAAATACATCTAAACCCCTTTAACATTAACCAGGATCTTTTTAGGTTGAAGTATGAAAATAAGAACCACTAACTACTTTATTACAATCCAAATCCAAAATCTTACAACTCTCTTTATTACAAACCATTGTCTAACCAGTTTTAAACTAATTTCATCTTTTATTTAAACACACACACTAACTATCTACACTCCACCTGTTTGGGCAACTCAAAACTTTCTTCCTGGATTGGGATCAACACCTTGGGTATGAGTGGATCCCGAGGCTTGACCCGCTTCTTTACCACTCAAGTCCTGATGGGTTTCATATTCCTTCTTAACTGAAAACAATAAGGTGTTGTTAGGTCACACACACTGTAGAAGGGGGTTGAATACAGTGTTTACTACAATTAAATTGAATATAAGAATTCAAGTAACAGAAAACAAATTTTATTCAACACAATAAACTCTGTTACAAAGAACTGTCCTCTCTCAGTGATGAACAAATTATCACGAGAGCTGCTAGGGTTACAATAAATAATAAACTCGATTATGATAACATATATAGTGTAAACCCTATGTATGTGTTTATATACTACACAGTTACAAGATAATCTTTTAATTGATATCGAATACAATTCTGTTTCCTAATATATATCAATCAGTTATCTTTTCTTCCAAGTATTCTATTCTTCATAGAATTCTTCTCCATGCATATCTCTTTTTATGTTTGTCTCGATCTTCTTTCTTTTCAATCAGCCGCCTTCCTTATCTGAAAGCCTCCTTAAGTTATGATATTATCTCCTGATAAATATCTCCTGATAACTTAAGTTCTGACAACTTAAGTTCTGACAACTTAAGTTCTGATATCTTAAGTCCTGACTTCAGTATAAGTATTGATATCCAGTTAGGTATTGATTTGTCCTGTTAAGTAAGATCTAAAAACTAAACACAAATCATATTAGACATGACATCATAAATATATCTAACAATCTCCCCCAACTTGTAAATTAGCATAATATACAAGTTCAACAGATATTTGATGATGTCAAAAACATTAAGTACAAATGCATGAGAATTTGACTAGATAACTACAACTTACAGTCCTTATAGCTTTACCATCCTTTTTGTCTGATTTCAGCTTCAGTCTGTATACACTTCAGAATTTAAGCAGTTGTAGATCTTTGACTTGGCTTCAATTTCTGATCTCTTTGATATCATGAGTTGTTCTGAGATAGTTCTTCAACAAACATCTCTCAGCATAATTAAGTTCATTGACCATCCTCCTTTTAGCATTCTTCAATTCAACTGTATCGTCACCAATTTGAAAGATAGCAGCCCTGAGATCATTCATTTTAGCTTTCCTTATATCCTGATCTAGTCTGATGATGTAGGCTTTATCAAACTCAAGATTGAATTCAAGTCCCTTAATACCAGAAAATGTAGTGATGATTTTAGCAGTATTAGGTTTCATTTCAACAATTTCTCCACTATGAGATCTATACTTGGGACAGTGTGGGCTGTCATATTTTACAGAATAAAGCTTCTTCTGTCTCTGAATATTTGACTTTAAACACCCTGCAGCACCATCTGTTGATCTGTTTTTCACTTGAAGCAGAAATAGAACATGTTCCAGTTCTTCAAAATACTTCAATGAAATTGCATTCTCCCTGATCTGGAATACCCTCCCATCTATCATAAAGTATAACATGATGTCTTCTTTCAAAACAGAATGGTAAACCATTTGTACAGATTCAAGTTGATTCAATCTCTCAGGAGTTGCTCCTACACCTGGTTCACTTAAGGAAGTTGGATCATTGGTAGTATTGCTTACTCTCTTCTCTTTTGAACTACCCAATCCAGATTTGTCTCTTGTTTCCTTTCCTGTAACAACTCTTGCTTCAAAACCACTTGATGTAGTCTTCAAAGGTTGAGTCTGTTAAGCTTTGGTGAATTCTAAAGGTTTAACATGAGCAATGTCAGAGGTTTCCTTATCTTCTGATATCAAGCCAACTTGAGCTATGTCAGAGGTTGCTTGTTTCACTGTCATATCAGAACTTACTACATCTTGACTCTGAACAACTTGAGCCATGTCAGAGGTTGGTTGAGAAATCTTCTTTTTCATCAGAGTAAGACTGACATCTTCTTCATCAATTATTTCTTCATCCATGACTGGCACATATACCTTTACAGGTTCACCAATTTTTTCTTTGGCCTTGGATCTTGGATCTACTTCCACTTGTGATTTGGCTTTGATTGCCTCAGAATTTGCCCTTTCCTTAATCACAATACCCTTAGGTTTTGGAAGTTTCTTTTCAACAACAAAAGCTTTAGATTTGGAGTTGACTTTTTCAGATTAAAGTCTAGCTTCTTCTTCCTTTAGACTTTCAAAGTCCATTCGAGGATTTTCTTTAAGAAACAATCTCTTTGAAATGTCTTCATCAAGTTCCGGATGTTCAGTAGAACTTATCCTTTTACCAGTATCAGAATTTATCCTTTTACCAGTATCACAACTTATTCTTTGTGTAGAAATTTAAGTTGTCTTTGATGAAGAACCTTTGCCACCTTTGCCTTGACCATGACCTCTACCCATTCCAGAGTTTCCCTGGTCATCATTTTCATCATCCTTTCCTTTCAGTAATTAAGTAGATTTGCATTTGGACTTAATTACTTTCTCCCCCTTTTGGCATCAGCAGGTAAAAGAAGAGAGACAAACAATTCTACTGAGGATTGGATCTCATTGAGTTGAGTTTGATGAGAAGCTTGATTCTTTAGAATTTCATCAATCTGAGCTTGTTGCTTCTCCTGAGTTTTTTCAATATACCCAAGTCTGTTAAAGGCTGGCTTGAAAATCTGTTATTTTCCAATTTTATATTCATATCTTGCTGGATCAAAGATTCTTGAATTTTATTCACCTTTTCATGAGTTATGGAGTGTTGACCTTGATGGTGCCTAGTACTCATTCCAGTAACTCTCGGCTGTGCCTTGAAATCATCATTTATCAGTATTTCATCAGCTTTGGAAAGGTGCTCAGCAAGAATTTTTTCAGTAGGAACAAAACTAACTGAGTTCCATTCCTTAGTCCACTCCTTTCCTCTAGGAGTTTCACTCCAAGGTACTGGTTCATCCTCTCTAACAAACTTCTTGATTAAATCAACTTTGTTTGGAGCTTGTTGAGGTGCATATCCTGATGGACCAGCTGCATCAGCATCTACATTTGCAGCAGCTTCACCAGTAAGTTCAGCATTATCAGCATCAGAACTTATAGAGCCTGCAGCATCAGCATCCTCTGATAAAAGAATAGTATGTGAGGCGAGAGAGGCTTCAACATCATCCTCTAAGTTATGATCTGCAACTAAGTTCTGATCAATAGCCAAATCTTGATGCCCACCTAAAATCTGATTTTCATCATCTAGATTCAGAATTGGTATGGTTGGAATATCTTCATTGAAATCAGCATCTAGAATTGGTGTTGTTGGTGGAGTGAGTTGAGTTGGTGGAGCTTCCAAGTACAGAACCTCAGGCACGACCAAGTTATGAATATCAATTTTAGCACTTGTACCTGGGTCTTCAGTATGTACTGGATCAATTACAGGAGACACAGGAGGTGTAGACACTTGCTCTGGAATATCCTCTTGCTCTTGAATAAAAGACTTTTGAGCTGATTCAGCAGTAGGAAGTAATTCAATTACTATAGGTTCTGTTAGGATCAGAGATTCCTGACCCCCTTCCTTAGCTACTTCTTCCAGAGTTGCTTCAGAGTGTGATGAAACACTTACAACCCTCCTGGCTCTTTGCTTTCTAAGTCTCTTTGGAGAATTAGAGACTTTGGGAGCTTCATCATCAGAATTTAGCTTTCTAAGCCTTTTGAGGGGCCTAGAACTCCCAGTTTCAGTATCTTTCTGAGAAGAGATCTTCTCAGCTTCTACAACAACAGGTTAAAGCATACCCAATCTCACTATGAGCTAATAAATCTTGCACAAAGTGCAAATCTGATGGAGCTTCAGCCTTGCTCAGGATTGCTGCATAATTATTTGGGACAAACTTGGCTCCATCAACAATTAAATCCTTGGGCGCCATCAGAAATAAGTGAAAAGTTAGAGTGCTTGTAAGGTGTTTGAGAAAATGTCTGTAAAGAAAACCGTTAGAAAATGTGAGAGAGAATAAGAAAAGAGAGAGAGTAGAATGAAAATGAAAATAAAAGATTTAAAAATCTTTTATCTCTCTTACTTAGACACCCCACGTGACAGCATTTAATAAGAAGTGGAACAGACCTTTACACCTGACAGGCATGCAGCAGTTAAGGCAAAAGTTAATGGGCACGGTAAATAAGTAATAATTACATTGCACGTTCAGTTTTAAAAAAAAAGTTCTCACTAAACAAATGATTATTACTGCTTTATCTCACATAAACCAATATTCTGTAAAAATATGACCGTTCAAGTAATGACCAAAAATAAACCAAGTAAATAAATACCGCCACGTCAGTATCAGAATACCGCCACGTCAGTATCAGAACTTGATTCTTATTGGGATTAAAAAGTCATCAGAATATGGCTCCTTTACTCGAAAAGTGAATGTTTATTCCTGTTATTCTTCACACAAATACCGATATGTGTACATCAGAACTTAATCATCAAAACTTCCATCAGAACTTGTCCTCAGAATTTATGCAACTGACACTTAAACTGTTCATATAAAACAACATTTATCACCACAGTAATTTTCATCATTCATATGGAGTGTATGTGTGTGCATTAAGCTAAATATCAGACAAAGAGTAAAGTCTGATTCACTTCAGTACATCTTAGAAATAAGGCATAACTAAGAACTTTGCTTAAAATCAGTCATTATTCTGAAGTCTACTATAGAATGGGTTCATGCACGAGTCCACCTCAACTGTTTTGAGCTCATTTTATGAATTTTTTGAAATTCCTTTTTACAGTGGCTTCTCAGTATAAGTGAGTCACAACTGCTTATCAGAATTTATGCTAATATCAGATTATTTCTCCAGTAATCAGAGAATGTGAAAAGTCACCAAGAAAATTTTATTTTGCTTTTCTAATGCATATTACTTAATACCAGCAATGCACTTGGATCTTCCCTTCCACATATATTTTTCTCTAGATCTCAAAGGAGTACCTGATATTTATTACCTTTCTTTTCTTTTTCTTTTGATAAGTGAGGCTTATCAGCACTTAGTACATCCATCAGATTTACTAACATCAGAACTTAACAGATAAGAAGCACTATTCTAGTTTTTGACTTAGTAATAAGATACACAAAGTAAACTTTAACCAAGCTCAATATCAGAATTTGCTTGTGTTAAAAGATTTCCACATAAACAATTACTTCAAATATGGGATTATTAGTATATTAAAGACTACTAGGTCAGCATCTAGCACAGTTATCCTCATTGGATTGAATAGTCATAGAAACATTCATATCACTATCAGAGTTTAGAAATTCATATCAGACAACAATCAGCACTTAGAAAATTTCAATTTAAGCACATAATACATAAAGATAGTAATATCTGTTAATAATGATCATAAAGTCTGATGTATCAGAACATAAACTAAGCAGATTTAGAGAAAGAACCTGAAACCATTCCAAGTTCATTTACCAATCTTGTAAAAGTAGCTTCACACAGTGGTTTTGTGAAGATATCTTCTAGTTGTTGATCTGTTGGAACAAAATGCAATTCCACTGTACCTTCATCCACATATTCCCTTATGAAGTGGTACCTAATACTGATGTGCTTTATCATTGAGTGTTGAACTGGATTACCTATCATAGGAATAGCACTTTGATCATCACAGTAAATAGGGATTTTAGAATATGTTAACCAATAATCCAGTAACTGATTCTTCATCCAAAGAATCTGTGCACAATAGCTTCCTGCAGAAATGTATTCTGCTTCTGCAGTTGATGTGGAAAGTGACTTTTGTTTCTTGCTAAACCAAGAAACTAATCTGCCTCCAAGAAATTGGCAGCTTCCACTTGTGCTTTTCCTGTCAATTTTGCATCATGCAAAATCTGCATCTGAGTAACCTATTAGCTTAAAGTCTGATTCTCTAGGATACCACAATCCCAGATCAGCTGTACCCTTAAGGTACTTGAAAATTCTTCTCACAACTGTTAAGTGACGTTCTCTTAGATCTGCTTGAAATCTTATACAAAGACAGGTAGCATACATGATATCAGGTCTACTTGCAGTTAGATAGAGTAGTGAGCCAATCATACCTCTGTAATCAGTAATATCTACTGATGTACCAGTATCCTTATCCAATTTTGTTGCAGTGGCCATATGAGTGGATGCACTTGAACAATCTTGCATTCCAAATTTCTTCAACAAATCTCTGGTGTACTTAGATTGATAAATAAAAGTTCCTTCTTCATTCTGCTTGACTTGAAGGCCCAGAAAATAGCTAAGTTCTCCCATCATACTCATTTGATATCTTGACTGCATTAGCTTGGCAAACCTTTTACAGAGTCTGTCATTTGTAGAACCAAAAATGATATCATCAACATATATCTACACCAAAAGTAAGTCCTTTCCATGGTTGAGAAAAAACAATGTTTTGTCAATAGTCCCTCTGTTAAATCCATTTTCCAGAAGAAACTGAGCTAATATCTCATACCATGCTCTTGGAGCTTACTTAAGGCCATAAAGTGCTTTATCAAGTCTGTAGACATGATTAGGAAATTTTGAATCTATAAAACCTGGAGGTTGTTCAACATATAATTCTTCTTCCAATTCTCCATTAAGAAAAGCACTTTTTACATCCATTTGAAAGACTGTAAACTTTTTGTGAGCAGCATAAGCCAAAAATATTCTTATGGCTTCCAATCTAGCAACTGGTGTAAATGTTTCATCATAATCAATTCCCTCCTGTTGAGAATATCCTTTTGCAACCAGCCTTGCTTTATTCCTTGTAATTATGCCATCACTATCAGTTTTGTTTCTGAACACCCACTTTGTACCAACAACAGATCTGTTCTTTGGTCTTGGCACCAGGGTCCAGACTTTGTTTCTTTCAAATTCATTTAACTCTTCCTGTATTGCTTGCACCCAATCAGCATCTTGAAGAGCTTCTTCCACTTTCTTTGGTTCAGTCTGAGAAAGAAAAGAGTGATAGAGACATTCATTTGATGTTGTTGTTCTAGTTCTTATACCTGCTTCAGGATCTCCAATAATCAAGTCAGGTGTATGTGCTTTAGTCTACTTCCTTGCAGATGGAAGGTTATCTCTAGAACTGGATGCTCCCCCATGATCCATGCTGTCTCCATCAATATTTTCTGATGCTCCCCCTGAAATTATACTCTCTGAGTTGGATTCTTCAGAATTGAGTTTCCAGAATGATCAGAACTTGAGTTTGCAGAATTATCAGAACTTGGCTCATCAGAACTTGATGAATCAGAACTTGAAGATCCTGTTCTAGATTTTGATGCTTCTTGAGATGTGGTTGGATCTTCTAAATGCTTCCCCTGCACAGGTGCATTTAATTTTGGCATAGTCACCACAGTTTCAATAACATCAGAGTTTAACCCATCAGAGTTTGCAGTATCAGGATTTAGACTGTCAGGATTTACAGAATCAGAATTTAAAACTTCATTCTCAAATCTCAGCTGATCATGATCATTGAAATCTTCAAGTCCAGTAATCTTCTTATCATCAAAAGAGACATTGATAGATTCCATGACAACCCTTGTTCTTAAATTGTAGACTCTGAACGCTTTTGTGGAAAGTGGATATCCAACAAAAATTCCTTCATCAGCTTTTAGATCAAATTTGGATAGCTGTTCAGGATGAGTCTTAAGAACAAAACACTTGCATCCAAATACATAAAAATACTTCAGATTTGTCTTTTTTTCTTCATCATCTCATATGGTGTGTTTCCATGCTTGTTGATAAGTGTTGCATTCTGAGTAAACCAAGCAGTCTGTACAGCTTCAGCCCAAAAATAGGTTGGTAACTTTGCCTCATCAAGCATAGTTCGTGCAGCTTCAATAAGAGTTCTATTCTTTCTTTCAACAACTCGATTTTGCTGTGGAGTTCCAGGAGCAGAAAATTCCTACTTGATTCCTTGGTCTTTGCAGAACTCTTCCATAATCAAATTCTTGAACTCAGTGCCATTATCACTTCTTATGATTTTCACAGAGTCTTTGACCAATTTATCCAGTTGTTTGACATGATCAATCAAGATAAATGCAACTTCACTTTTTGTGTGCAAGAAATACACCCATGTGTATGTTACAACCGGTATTTTCGTGTAATATTAATTGTAAATTTGGTGTAATTATAAAGCTGAATGCCAATATATGCAACTATTGTATGCTTGTGTGAATGAGAATTCCGTGTCTTAAATTTTCGTTATGTGGTATATGAATTTTCAAAGCAAAAGTTTATTTATTTCTTTCATTTTTTTTGATTTATAAGGAATATTTTAAAAACCTTGAATAAATATCTTTTTAAAAGTTATTTGTTCACAAAATTCAAAAGTAGTTTTATAAAATTTCTAAAAATCCAAGTTATTTTATGGTATAAATTTTATAATTTTTGAACTTGTATTTTATTTTATAAAAATAAATCTTTATAAATTTTAGTTGTCATATTTAGCAAATTACAAGGAAGCCCTTGCATGCAAACCACCCTTTCATTCTTTTCAAGGACAAAGAGGACAATTCCAAACCCACTAACTCATGAACTAGTAGCCAAATTACCTCCTTGACCTTGCATGCAAGTTAGCTTAATTCTAGCTAGAAGGATACCCTTGTCATTTCTCAAACCCACTCACAATATAGTCAAATCAAGACATAAAAACAACTCAAAGAAGTGATCACCACTTCACTTCACCCCACCACTTCACTCTCATCTCCTTCCTCCCCCTCCCTCTCGGCTTTTCCCCCTCTCCTCTCGGCAATTCCCAAAAACTGAGCCCCCATCCCCTTCTTTCTTCATTTCTCACTCAAACAATCATCCTATTATCAAGTAATCCTACTCGCTACATGTTGTTCTTGTATATCTTAAGAATTTAGAGTAGAAAAACTTATGTGTTGACCTTGTATGGTGGTGTTTTGTTAAAACTCCAAGTGAATATCCTTGATTCTTGTGAATTCAAGGCTTTCACCATGAGTTATAGTAGCAAAGGGTTGAGAATGGCTAGACATGAGTATGCTACACTCATGCAATTATTGTTTTCACCCTAATCCATTCGGCCATGACTTGATAGGAGCCGAATGGATGGTGTTTTGGTTGTCATGTTACACTTTGTGTGTTTTTGTGATGATAACATGAAAATCTTAGTGAAGTCTTGATAAAACCCTTTGCATGCTAAGTGATAATCTAGATATAGCTTATTCTAGGCTTGCATGTCAATTTCATGGTAAAATATATTTAGAAAACATGTTGCTTTGATTGGTAAAACTCGAAGACATGAATGCATGTAAATTTCTCTTGGAATGTTGGAAGATTTTGATCATTTGGAAAGATTTTGTTAGTAAGCTTTAATTTCAGTAGGAATAAGGTGTTAATATTGATTAGTGCTTCTTGATGCATGGAAATAATTTGTGTATATCTTTTATAAAAATGCATAACTTGTTGTTTCAAAAACTTGATGATTTGTGAGTTGTGAAATGTGGGTTCTTTTGTTTTGCCATAATTGCACCTTAGGTAAGGGTGATCTCCACCAAAATTATTTTGAGTATAAGGGAGTTAGTTCAGTAGATCACCATGTTTAAGTCTTGGTTTGGGTATTGGGTTGTTGGTGGTTGAGTTTGTCAAGTCAAAACCTTGGAGAAAGGAGAGTTATAATTTCTGCAGAAAATCAGTTTAGTACCCTGAGGTTTAGAGTGAGTTTTGACCATGTCATTGATGTGCACTTTGAGGCCCAAGCCACCAGAAGTTAGTATTGGGAGTATATAAAAGGTTTTAGGTGTTGGTTGGAGGTTTGCATGTCATTTGGTTAGGTGCAGAAGTAGAATAACAAAATCTGTCCAGCAGGGGACAGTTTTGTTGCAACTTAGAAATAGGGAGATTTGACCATGTCATGGGTAGGCCCTCATTAGGCCCTGTTGGGCCTTAGTTAGAGGGATTGTCATAGAAGTTTTTCCAACCATAGTTCATAGGATATGAGTTAGAACCATGTGTCACAAGTTAATTCAAGTCAGGGCGTTTTCTGCCCAGAAAAACAGGGGAACCATGGACTTTTAGCTTAGGCCCAAGAAGGCCCAAGCCAGGCCCTTGAACCACATCAAGTTTTGGAGATGCCCTTAGGTCAGGAGAGTCTTGTGTAAAAGGTTTGAAGGAAAACTTGTAGTTTAAGAGTGTCTAATGCACTCAAGAAACCATAGCTGTCATTCTGAAATTTGCACCAGTGAGCACTTTCACTTATCACATAGTTTTAGAATACTTAGGAGTGAGATTTAGGTTGACCACCATAGTTGTAAGATAGTATAAGGTCAGTAGAGAAAAAGGCACAGGTGAGGGTCAATAGGTTTTGGATAGTTTAGTAAAGGCACATCGAGTTAGGAAGCCAAAATTAGAAGACTTTGTCTAGTTTAGCGACCAAGTGACTTAAGTTGTGAGTCGAGATCATCCAAGCCTAGTGTTACATTATGGTGTATATGCTGTTATTTGGTATTAATATATTATATGTGATTATGTGGCTATGTGTGTGCGCAATTATAAATTAAAGGTGAATATAAATTAAGTACATATAGGCCTAAGTGCCATCCGTGTTTAAATTCGGGTTGTAAATAGGTTAAGTTGGTGAGAATATATTATAATGAGGATTATTATTATTTATGTAGGATCTTGAGACGAGGGAAAACTTACCATAAAGGTCGACTGAAGCTCCAGTTGCTCCTACCAGTCAGACCAGACAGCCTTTCTCAAGGCAAGTGATTCAACTTGTCCTTCATATTTACTGCTAATAGTTCATACATTGCTGCAACTATCCTGTGTCATTTGATATATTAAATCTAGCGTATATAATGTTTATCTTTGAATTATATAGTGATGCCATGATAAAAGAAAGGGTAGTTATAACTCTTGGTTGATTCTCTTGATTAACATGCTGATGATTCCTAAGTATTGATATCTCATCCTGATACTTGAACCCCTGTAGAACCTTACCTTGAACCCTGATAGTCAGATACTTATCAAAGTGATTCCTCATTGATTGATACCCCTCTTTCTTATCCTGAAGCTTGACAATTCTGATATATCCTGAGTTAAAGATCATTTCTGCATACCTTAACACCCTTAGTATTCATGAAGCTTATCTTCTTGATGATCCAACACTTGAACCTTGATCAGAAACCTTTGCTTAAAGCCCAATTTGGCATTACCCTTTTATAATATCCAATAGACTCACTAAATCCCCTTGTCTAATCTTTGATATATGAAAACCATTCAGTTACTTTAATAGAGTATAGTTTTGTGAATCATGGCCCTGAGATTTAGTACCATATTTCCCCTGTTTTAAGTTGATCTATAATCCCTTGATAAAAAAAATGTTTACTGTAAAAGAGATTTTGTTATAAATCGGCATCAGTTTTTGAAAAAAATAAAATGTGGGTTTTCAGTCCCAAAGGGGGATAAATGTTTTCTTTGAATAGTGGATCTGGACTGAGACGCGAGTCATTTCCACACTTATATTAGGCTTAAAAGTTGCCTAGGGATTCCCATTAATGTTTTAGAACCCATCGAGGTTCGGGACTACTTCGCGGCTGATCACCGGCTGTAATCCGTAGCGTCATAAAATAATTTTGATTAAGATATGATTTTGAAATTGTTTTGATACAAACGGAATGATGCCATCACCCAAAGTTTTATCTCTCGTTATCACTGGTTATGTCTTCCCATTGACATTCTTTAATATATATCTCGATTTATGTTTTGTATCGTATTGTTTAGCACCTGTTGAGCATTTGGCTCACTCCTTGCTTTACCCTTATATTACAGCTAGCAGCTATGGTTAGATTCAAGCAGACTGCCCGTAAGACCTGTGATGCTGATGCTTATGTTCGAGATCAGGTAGAATAAGTGATAGTAGTTTGTGTGAGGACTCGGTATTTAAAATCAGTTGTAATAGATGGTAGTGTTGGGTTGTTCCAAACCCTAAACTGTAAGATCTTGGTTTTGGGTATGTTTATTTAATTATTAAATGTTGTAATAGCTATATTTAATCTGATGTTTAAGTTGGGGTGTGACAGGTTTTGGTATCTGAGCTAGAGTGGCTATATTTGAGCTTGAAACTTATGCGGGAGTAGTTCAGAAAGCTGCTCTGTTGAGAATAATGGGATACAGTCAAGGAAGGAGAGGGATAACAAGAAGAGGAAGGTTCCATTTTATGGAGAAAAGTCTGAAGCGGGAAGTTCACAAGATCGGAATGTAAAGAGGATCGGATTCCAGAAGGGCGGAAATTTTCAAAAGAAGGGAAATTTGGGTAAAAGGCAAGAATTAAAGGGGAGCAGCCAGGCAAGCCAATGACAAGTTGGAGAAAACAGATTCCAGAGACCCGAATGCAAGAACTGTGGAAGAAGGCACCCCGGAGTGTGTAATAAGTTGAGCATGACATGCTATAGGTGCAATTAGAAGGGACATTTGGCGAATGAGTGCAAGATGCCGAAGCCAGGAGTTACGTGCTACAAGTGTGGGAAAACTGGATACATAGCAAGGGAGTGCAAGGCAACCGAACCAGTCAAAGCTCTGATGAATATGGCAAGTACCAGTGCGAACGTGCCAGTTGAGGTATTGGCATTACCTCCACCACCTAGACCAACCCCGCAAGCAACAGCAAGGACATTTGATCTAAAGATGAAGGATGCTGTTCAGAATTCAGAGGTGATAGCAGGTACACTTTTACTCAATAATATCAAAGCTAAAGTATTGATTGATTCGTGAGCAACAAGATCTTTCATATCAGAATCTTTTGTTGATAAGCTTCAATGTGATAAAATGATTATGAACGAGGTAGTAAATGTGGTAATTACGAACCAAGAGAAGATTCCTGTGAATCAATTCTGTCTGAAGTGTGAGATGGATATTTCGGGGTATAAGTTTTCAGCCGACTTGATACTCTTCAAGTTGGGGGAGTTTGATATAATTTTTGGAATGGATTGGTTAGGAGAGAATAATGCTCAGATTAATTGTAAGACCAAAAAAGTGTATTTAAAGACGAAGAGTGGAGAGAAGGTAGTATTTAAGGGGCAGAGGCAAGAGCAACTATTTCTTACAATTGTTCAGGCTAAGAAGCTACTTAGAAAAGGTTGTGAGTCGTTCCTAGCTTATGTAGTGGATTCAGAAAAAGGGAGTCCCAGCATAGAAGATATACATGTAGTTAACGAGTTCCCAGATGTGTTTCCCGACGAACTACCAGGCTTACCACCAGATCGACAAATCAAGTTCGAGATCAACCTTGCTCCAGGCACGGAACCAGTTTCAAAGGCCCCATATAGGATGGCACCAACATAAATGAAAGAGTTGGTGAGCCATCTACAAGAATTGTTGGATAAGGGAGTGATACGACCAAGTACGTCGCCATGGGGAGCACCTGTTCTATTTGTAAAGAAGAAAGATGGGAGTATGCGATTATGCATAGATTATCAGGAGTTGAATAAGGTAACGATCAAGAACCGCTACCCGCTACCAAGAATAGATTACCTTTTTTATCAGCTGAAAGGAGCAAAGTGCTTTTCAAAGATTGACTTGAGATCGGGATACCATCAATTAAAGATGAAAGAAGAAGATATTCCCAAGACAGCATTTAGGACCAGATATGGGCATTATGAATTCCTAGTAATGCCGTTTGGATTGACCAACGCCCCGGCCGCATTTATGGATTTAATGAATCGAGTATTTAAGAAGTATTTGGACAAGTTTTTTGTGGTGTTCATTGATGACATCCTTATTTATTCTAAGTCGGAAGAAGAACATAAATAGCACCTTTGGATAGCATTGAAAATACTTCGTCAAGAGAAGTTGTATGCCAAGTTTACCAAATATGAGTTTTGGTTAAAGGAAGTTCAATTTTTGGGGCATGTCATTGGAAATGAAGGAGTTAGAGTGGATCCGGCAAAGATTAAGGCAGTTATGAGTTAGGAGAGGCCAAAGACTCCTACGGAAGTGCAAAGTTTTCTAGGGTTGGCAGGATACTATAGAAGGTTCGTCAAGGATTTTTCGAAAATCGCCACGCCATTGACCAAGTTAACCAGAAAGAATCAAAAGTTTGAATGGAGTGCAGAATGTGAGGATAGCTTTCAAGAGTTGAAACAGGGATTAGTAACAACTCCGGTATTAATACTTCCAGATGATCAATGAAATTTTGTAATATTCAGCGATGCTTCACATAAGGGTTTGGGCTGTGTGTTAATGCAACACAGTAAGGTGATCGCATATGCGTCAAGACAGTTGAAACCGCATGAGTTGAAGTACCCGACGCATGACTTGGAACTAGCCGCCATAGTGTTCGCACTTAAGATTTGGAGACATTACCTCTACGGAGAGAAGTGTGAAATCTACACGGATCACAAGAGTTTAAAGTACATTTTCACTCAGAAGGAGCTCAATATGAGGCAGAGGAGATGGCTGGAATTGATCAAGGACTATGACTGTTCGATAAATTACCATCCTGGAAAGACGAATGTTGTGGCCGATGCTCTAAGTAGGAAGGAGAGACTGAATATGATGACAACCTCAAAGGAATTATCTGAAGAAATTAAGAGATTTGAACTAGAACTTTGTGATTGTGGAAAAGTTGAAGAAGTTTATCGCGCAATGACTTTTCAGCCAACACTAGTGGAAAAGATAAAGAAATGTCAAGAAGAAGTAATGGAGAAAGAGAAGAATCAGTTATCTGGAGAGGAGATTAATACTCAAAGGGATGAGCAAGGGATACTAAGGGTTTCTTCTAGAATATGGATTCCTCATGTACCTGAATTAAAGAATGAGATCCTACACGAAGCCCACAATTCGAAATTTTCAATCCACCCGGGAAGTACCAAGATGTATCGAGACTTAAAGAAGAACTTTTGGTGGCCAAATATGAAGCGAGACGTGGCCGAATGGGTTGCGAAGTGTTATACTTGTCAGAAAGTGAAGGCAGAACATCAACGACCAAGCGGATTAATTCAGCCCCTAAAGATTCCAGAATGGAAATGGGAAAATATCGCTATGGACTTTATAGTAGGACTACCGCGAACGAAATCCGGGCATGACGCTATATGAGTTATAGTTGACCGTCTTACAAAGTCAGCGCATTTCCTTCCAATTAACGAGAAGTCGTCATTAGACAAATTGGTTCATCTATATGTGCGCAAAATCGTACTAAGGCATGGAGTACCTGTATCAATAGTTTCAGACAGAGATCCCCGATTTAACTCGAGATTTTGGAAGCAATTTCAGGAATGTCTTGGCACGAAGTTGAATATGAGCACGGCGTACCACCCGCAGACTAATGGACAAAGCGAAAGGACAATTCAAACAATCGAAGACATGTTACGTAGTTGTGAAATCGATTTTGCAGGAAGTTGGGACGACCACTTGCCGTTGATTGAATTCTCTTACAACAATAGCTATCATTCCAGTATCGGCATGCCACCATACGAAGCTTTGTACGGGCGAAAATGTAGATCACCAACAAGTTGGGATGAAGTAGGAGAAGGAAGGATTCTCGGCTCAGAATTGGTACAACAATTGCATGACTCAGCCAAGTTAATTCATAAAAGGCTACTTGCTGCTCAAGATAGACAGAGGAAGTATGCGGATCCGGCACGTAAGGATGTTCAATTCCAAATTGGCGAAGCTGTTTTGTTGAAGGTGTCACCTAGAAAAGGGTTATCTAGATTTGGCAAGAAAGGGAAGTTAGCACCTAGATACATAGGTCCTTTTGAAATTTTGAGTCAAGTAGGGAAGGTGGCCTATGAGTTGGCCTTACCACCTTAGTATCAGCACGTGCATAATGTGTTCCATGTGTCATTGCTTAAGAAGTACAATCCTGACACTAGCCATGTAATAGAATATGAACCAGTAGAAATTCAGGCAGACCTGTCATTTGTGGAGCAACCGGTCAAAATACTCGACTGACAAGAGAAGAGTCTTAGAAATAAGTCAGTAAAGTTAGTAAAAGTACTTTGGAGGAACCCTAAGGTCGAAGAATTGACTTGGGAGTTATAGTCTGATATGCGTTCCCGGTATCCTCAGCTGTTCTCTTAGATTCTGGGGACAGAATCCCTTAAGGGGGAGAGGATGTTACAACCGACATATTCGTGTAATATTAATTGTAAATTTGGTGTAATTATAAAGCCGAATGCCAATATATGCAACTATTGTATGCTTGTGTGAATGAGAATTCTGCGTCTTAAATTTTCGTTATGTGGTATATGAATTTTCAAAGCAAAAGTTTATTTATTTCTTTCATTTTTTTGATTTATAAGGAATATTTTTAAACCTTGAATAAATATCTTTTTAAAAGTTATTTGTACACAAAATTCAAAAGTAGTTTTATAAAATTTCTAAAAATCCAAGTTATTTTATGGTATAAATTTTATAATTTTTGAACTTGTATTTTATTTTATAAAAATAAATCTTTATAAATTTTAGTTGTCATATTTAGCAAATTACAAGGAAGCCCTTACATGCAAACCACCCTTTCATTCTTTTCAAGGACAAAGAGGACAATTCCAAACCCACTAACTCATGAACTAGTAGCCAAATTACCTCCTTGACCTTGCATGCAAGTTAGCTTAATTCTAGCTAGAAGGATACCCTTGTCATTTCTCAAACCCACTCACAATATAGTCAAATCAAGACATAAAAACAACTCAAAGAAGTAATCACCACTTCACTTCACCCCACCACTTCACTCTCATCTCCTTCCTTCCCCTCCCTCTCGGCTTTTCCCCCTCCCCTCTCGGCAATTCCCAAAAACCGAGCCCCTATCCCCTTCTTTCTTCATTTCTCACTCAAACAATCATCATATTATCAAGTAATCCTACTCCCTACATGTTGTTCTTGTATATCTTAAGAGTTTAGAGTAGAAAAACTTATATATTGACCTTGCATGGTGGTGTTTTGTTAAAACTCCAAGTGAATATCCTTGATTCTTGTGAATTCAAGGCTTTCACCATGAGTTATAGTAGCAAAGGGTTGAGAATGGCTAGACATGAGTATGTTTCACTCATGCAATTGTTGTTTTCACCCTAATCCATTAGGCCATGACTTGATAGGAGCCGAATGGATGGTGTTTTGGGTGTCATGTTCCACTCTGTGTGTTTTTGTGATGATAACATGAAAATCTTAGTGAAGTCTTGATAAAACTCTTTGCATGCTAAGTGATCATCTAGATATAGCTTATTCTAGGCTTGCATGTCAATTTCATGGTAAAATATATTTAGAAAACATGTTGCTTTGATTGGTAAAACTCGAAGACATGAATGCATGTAAATATCTCTTGGAATGTTGGAAGATTTTGATCATTTGGAAAGATTTTGTTAGTAAGCTTTAATTTCAGTAGGAATAAGGTGTTAATATTTATTAGTGCTTCTTGATGCATGGTAATAATTTGTGTATATCTTTTATAAAAATGCATAACTTGTTGTTTCAAAAACTTGATGATTTGTGAGTTGTGAAATGTGGGTTCTTTTGTTTTGCCATAATTGCACCTTAGGTAAGGATGATCTCCACCAAAATTATTTTGAGTATAAGGGAGTTAGTTCAGTAGATCACCATTTTTAAGTCTTGGTTTGGGTATTGGATTGTTGGTGGTTGAGTTTGTCAAGTCAAAACCTTGGAGAAAGGAGAGTTATAATTTCTGCAGAAAATCAGTTTAGTACCCTGAGATTTAGAGTGAGTTTTGACCATGTCATTGATGTGCACTTTGAGGCCCAAGCCACCAGAAGTTAGTATTGGGAGTATATAAAAGGTTTTAGGTATTGGTTGGAGGTTTGCATGTCATTTGGTTAGGTGCACAAGTAGAATAACAAAATCTGTCCAGCAGGGGACAATTTTGTTGCAACTTAGAAATAGGGAGATATGACCATGTCATGGGTAGGCCCTCATTAGGAACTGTTGGGCCTTAGTTAGAGGGAGTGTCAGAGAAGTTTTTCCAACCATAGTTCATAGGATATGAGTTAGAACCATGTGTCACAAGTTAATTCAAGTCAGGGCGTTTTCTGCCCAGAAAAACAGGGGAACCATGGACTTTTAGCTTTGGTCCAAGAAGGCCCAAGCCAGGCCCTTGAGCCACATCAAGTTTTGGAGATGCCCTTAGGTCAGGAGAGTCTTGTGTAAAAGTTTTGAAGGAAAACTTGTAGTTTAAGAGTGTCTAATGCACTCAAGAAACCATAGCTGTCATTCTGAAATTTGCACCGGTGAGCACTTTCACTTATCACATAGTTTTAGAATACTTAGGAATGATATTTAGGTTGACGACCATAGTTATAAGATAGTATAAGGTCAGTAGATCAAAAGGCACAGGTGAGGGTCAATAGGTTTTGGATAGTTTAGTAAAGGCACATCGAGTTAGGAAGCCAAAATTAGAAGACTTTGTCTAGTTTAGCGACCATGTGACTTAAGTTGTGAGTCGAGATCATCCAAGCCTAGTGTTGCATTATGGTGTATATGGTGTTATTTGGTATTAATATATGATATGTGATTATGTGGCTATGTGTGTGCGCAATTATAAATTAAAGGTGAATATAAATTAAGTACATATAGGCCTAAGTGCCATCCGTGTTTAAATTCGGGTTGTAAATAGGTTAAGTTAGTGAGAATATATTATAATGAGGATTATTATTATTTATGTAGGATCTCGAGACGAGGGAAAACTTGCCATAAAGGTCGAGTGAAGCTCCAGTTGCTCCTACCAGTCAGACCAGACCAACCTTTCTCAAGACAAGTGATTCAACCTGTCCTTCATATTTACTGCTAATAGTTCATACATTGCTGCAACTATCCTGTGTCATTTGATATATTAAAGCAAGCGTATATAATGTTTATCTTTGAATTATATAGTGATGCCATAATAAAAGAAAGGGTAGTTATAACTCTTGGTTGATTCACTTGATTAACATGCTGATGATTCCTAAGTATTGATATCTCATCCTGATACTTGAACCCCTATAGAACCTTACCTTAAACCCTGATAGTCAGATACTTATCAAAGTGATTCCTCATTGATTGATACCCCTCTTTCTTATCCTGAAGCTTGACAATTCTGATATATCCTGAGTTAAAGATCATTTCTGCATACCTTAACACCCTTAGTATTCATGAAGCTTATCTTCTTGATGATCCAACACTTGAACCTTAATGAGAAACCTTTGCTTAAAGCCCAATTTGGCATTACCCTTTTATAATATCCAATAGACTCACGAAATCCCCTTGTCTAATCTTTGACATATGAAAACCATTCAGTTACTTTAATAGAGTATAGTTTCCCGTGTTTCGAGTTGATCTATAATCCCTTGATAAAAAAAATGTTTACTGTAAAAGATATTTTGTTATAAATCGGCATCAGTTTTTGAAATAAATAAAATGTGGGTTTTCAGTCCCAAAGGGGGATAAATGTTTTCTTTGAATAGTGGATCTGGACTGAGACGCGAGTCATTTCCACACTTATATTAGGCTTAAAAGTTGCCTAGAGATTCCCATTAATGTTTTAGAACCCAGCGAGGATCGGGATTACTTCACGGCTGATCACCGGCTGTAATCCGTAGCGTCATAAAATGATTTTGATTATGATATGATTTTAAAATTGTTTTGATATAAACGGAATGATGCCATCACCCAAAGTTTTATCTCTCGTTATCACTGGTTATGTCTTCCCATTGACATTCTTTAATATATATCTCGATTTATGTTTTATATCATATTGTTTAGCACTTGTTGAGCATTTGGCTCACTCCTTGCTTTACCCTGATATTACAGCTAGCAGTTATGGTTAGATTCAAGCAGACTGCCCGTAAGACCTGTGATGCTGATGCTTATGTTCGAGCTCAGGTAGAATAAGTGATAGTAGTTTGTGTGAGGACTCGGTATTTAAAATCAGTTGTAATAGATGGTAGTGTTGGGCTGTTCCAAACCCTAAACTGTAAGATCTTGGTTTTGGGTATGTTTATTTAATTATTAAATGTTGTAATAGCTATATTTAATCTGCTATTTAAGTTAGGGTGTGACAGTATATCTGGTGAACTCATCCACTATGACCATAGCATATTTCTTCTTTGCAATAGACATGACATTCACTGGACCAAATAAATCAATATGTAGTAGGTGATAAGGCTCAAGAATTGAAGATTCAGTCTTGCTCTTGAATAAAGATTTTTTTTGTTTTGCCTTTTGACAGGAATCACAAAGGCCATCAGGAGCAAATACTGATTTTGGCAGTCCTCTCATAAGATCTTTCTTGACTAGTTCATTTATATTATTGAAATTTAATTGAGAGAGTTTCTTGTGCCAATTCCAGCTTTCTTCAATTGATGCTCTACTTAACAGACAGGTTGCAGAACCATCAATACTTGTTGAAAGCTTGGCTTCATAAATGTTACCATGCCTGTATCCTCTCAGAATAACTTTGCCTGTAGATTTGCTAGCAACTTCACAGTATTCTTCAAAGAAATCCACATGATAACCTTTGTCATAGATTTGACTAACACTCAGCAAATTATGTTTAAGTCCTGAGACTAGAGCTACTTTTTCAATGATGATATTCCCAAGATTGATATTTCCATATCCCAGAGTTTTTCCCATGTTGCCATCTCCATAAGAAACACATGGGCCAGCTTTCTCCACAAAGTCTGATAGCAGGGCTTTATTTCCAGTCATATGTCCTGAACATCCACTCTCCAGAACTAAGATGTTTTTCCTGTTACCCTGCAATCACAAAGACCACTAATGATTAGTTTTAAGGACCCAGACTAGCTTGGATCTTTTGGCCTTATTAAGTTTGTTAACATTTGCAGCGCATTTAGCATCAGAGTTTATGTTAACAGTTTTCTTATCAGAATTTACAATATCAGACTTTGCATCTGAACTTACACTTGAAGGAATAATGCTAACTTTCTTTAAATAAGGTTTTATTTGATAATAATCATAGTACAAACTATGATATTCCTTACAAGTATAAATGGAATGTCATAAACTACCACAATGAAAACAAGGATTTTATGGCCTATATATAACAGACTGACTCTTAACTCCTGATTTTGAAGGTAAGGAGTTTATATCTTTATTTTTCCTGCAAAAAGAAGCAAGATGGTTAGAGTTTCCACAGTTATGGCATTTCTTTCTAGGAGCATTAGGAATAGGTTTATAATCATTGCTTTTATTCACACCTACCTTTCCATTCCTATTTTTCCTAGGTGGTTTTACCTTGTTTACATTCTTAACATCTTTCAGCTTATGCTTAAGCTGCTTCTTTGTCATTAAGCATATGTTAACTTCAGTTGGCTTATCCTGTTTTGGTTTTGTCAGAAGTTAATTTCTCTTTAACTTCTGATTTATCAATATCAGACTTTACAGCTACAAACTTAACAGGATTTACCTTTGGTTTTTGTTTAACAACTATAGGCTCAATTTCTACAGTTCCTTTATCTTTTTTATCATCTCCATAACCTAAGCCCTCTTTCCAGTTTCCACTACTTAACAAATTCTGAGTTTTTCTGCCAGAGTTAGTCCAAGTCCTGATAATCTCTCTTTCCTTTTCTAACTCAGTTTTTAGAGATTCATTCATTTTAAGCACTTCATCTCTAACATAGAAAGCATCATCTCTATCTTTCTGAGTTTGATGGAACATAACTAGCTCTTTTTCTAAATAATCATTCCTCTTTTTATAAGAAATATTTTCAAAAGTTAATCTTTCACATGTTAGAGTTTGATCTCTATAACTAATGAACATGGTTTTAAGATATCTTCTTAATTCAGTAATATCATCAGTATGAAAAGCATAAGTTGTTTGAGGTACCTTTAACTTAGCAGCTTCAGAGCTGCTATCAGCATTTGCCATCAAGCATAGTTCACCTCACTTTCAGAATCTGAAGTGTCTATCCAGCTTTTCTTCTTTGTGACAAGAGTCTTGCCTTTGTCACTCTTCACTTTCTTACAATCAGGAGATATGTGGCCTTTCTCACCACAGTTGTAGCATTTGACATTTGAGTAATCTCCTCTGTCAGACTTTCCTCCTTTGCTTTCAGATTTTCTGAAATCTTTCTTATCAGAACTTGCACCTTTCCTGGAAAACTTCTTTCCCCTTCTGAATTTCCTGTATGTAATCTTTATGATTCCTTTCACCATAAGAGAACATAGCTTCATCATCTCTTCATCAGGGTCCATCTCAGATAGACTTTCAGTTTCTGAATCTTCATCACTATCAGGACTTGATGACTCAGTATCAGACTTTGTGATGAGAGCATTTCCTTTGCCTTTCTTTGAGACAACCACTTTAGGGGATTCCTCCTCAGCCTTAAGAGCAACATTTCCTTTCTCCCATGCCTCTTGCTTCTTTGATCCATCTCAAGTTCATGAGTCTTGAGCATACCATAAATTTTATCAAGAGTAGTTTCATCAAGAGCATAGTTATCTCTTATAGTTGTGGCCTTTAAATCCCAACTTTCAGGAAGAGCTAAACGGAATTTGAGATTAGTATCTTCAAGATCATATTCCTTATCCACCAGTGATAGATCATTCAAGAGTTTGACAAATCTATCATATAAACCAGTTAATGACTCATCAGGTTTTGAGTCAAAGTGCTCATACTCTTGAGTGAGGATAGTCCTCTCATTCTTCTTAATTGAATCAGTTCCTTGGCATCTTGTCTCCAAGGAATCCCATATCTCCTTTGCAGTCTTGCAGTTAATTACCCTGTTTGACATGACATTATCAATGGCACTGTGTAGCAAATGTCTTACCTTTGCATCCTTTGCAATAGATGAGATATCTTCAGCTGTATATTCACTTCTCTCCTTTGGTACAGTCTGTGCTGGCTGATCTGCAACTATAACAAAGAGCTTGGTTGGCTTGTGTGGTCCTTCATTAATTCTGTCAAGGTATTCTGGATCTGTAGCTTCTAGAAACATAGACATCCTCACCTTCCATATGGGATACTCAAAAGGTTTCAGTATGGGAACCCTAATAGTCTCATATCGATTATGGATTTGAGTCTTTGAAGTTTCTTCAGTTTTGGTGGGCTTGGTTGGAGTTTGTACTTCTTCCGACATGATTGTTTTTGGATCTTTACTGTATGTATGTTAACAGATAGCTCTGATACCACTTGTTAGGTCACACACACTGTAGAAGGGGGTTGAATACAATGTTTACTACAATCAAATCGAATATAAGAACTCAAGTAACAGAAAACAGATTTTATTCAACACAATGAACTCTATTACAAAGAACTGTCCTCTCTCAGTGATGAGCAAATTATCACGAGAGCTGTTAGGGTTACAATAAATAATAAACTCGATTATGATAACACATATAGTGTAAACCCTATGTCTGTGTTTATATACTACACAGTTACAAGATAATCTTTTAATTGATATCGAATACAATTCTGCTTCCTAATATATACTAATCAGTTATCTTTACTTCCAAGTATTCTATTCTTCATAGAATTCTTCTCCATGCATATCTCTTCTTATGTTTGTCTCGATCTTCTTTCCTTTTAATCAGCCGTCTTCCTTATCTGAAAGCCTCCTTAAGTTCTGATAAATATCTCCTGATAAATATCTCCTGATAACTTAAGTTCTGACAACTTAAGTTCTGATATCTTAAGTCCTAACTTCAGTATAAGTACTGATTTCCAGTTAAGTACTGATTTATCCTGTTAAGTAAGATCTGAAAACTAAACAAAAATCATATTAGACATGACATCACAAATATATCTAACAATATAAGTTTGGGGGTTACTAGCTATTCACCAAACATGTACAACCAGAATAAAAAATAATAAAGAAATACATCTAAACCCCTTTAACATTAACCAGGATCTTTTTAGGTTGCAGTATGAAAATAAGAACCACTAACTACTTTATTACAAATTAAATCCAAAATCTTACAACTCTCTTTATTACAAACCATTGTCTAACCAGTTTTAAAATAATTTCATCTTTTATTGAAACACACACTAACTATTTACACTCCACCTGTTCGGGAAACTCAAAACTTTCTTCCTGGATTGGGATCAACAACTTCGGTATGAGAGGATCCCGAGGGTTGACCCGCTTCTTTACCACTCAAGTCTTGATGGGTTTCATATTCCTTCTTAACTGAAAACAATAAGGTGAATAACAACAAAAAGGGATGAGCCAAAAATTGCTCAACAAATCCGCAAAATATAAACAGTTTTAAAGCAGTTTAAATGAAACGGTAATCTGGGTATATCTGCAAAGATATAACCCCGCGACAATAGAAAGAAGGCCACTGATGGCGAGTATAAACGAACTAAACTAGACACAAGTTCGTATCTATATCCTGCTGATCAGCCAGGATATAGTGCAGATCTATATTCCACTATATAGATCCAGTCGGGAACCCAGGCACTACGGCCGATCTTAAGGATCCGGTTATGTCCCGGTCCTTAGGGTTAAGTAAGCTTAATCTCTAAAAATATCACTATCCAGTCCATGGAGTAGCAACCGGAATAATCGGTATGATTTAATATATTCTAATCACCAGAATATATCAATATATGTGAGTAACAATTGGAATATGAATAAGGAATTCAAAGAAAAGGAGACATCAAGAATCGAAATGAATATGAACAAAAGAATAACAAGTGTGTATCCGTATTTATGAACAAGAATCAAAAGAGTGCAAGCGTGATAAGAATCTGAAAAAATATCATTATTCTGAAATTAGAATAGGGGAAAAACTTGCCTTCTGCGCGGCTCACTTCAATTATATCACCTTCATCTATCACTGACTCAACCTGCCTTGTTGGCTTAGCTTCTATTAGAGAAATAGACTGATTTAGTCATTTTGTACTTCAATTACGTCTTGAACCGACTTCACATCGTTCCTATTGTCTACCCATGCGCTTATGATTGACTCGTATATTATATATTAGCAAGTAAGACTCGATTAACCATATAATACACATAAGCACATAAGTCACATAATCATTTTTATAGTTAAAATAATTTTTTTAGAATCAAAATCGACTCCCTTATCGCTTAACTGATCAATATCTAACTCGTTCCCAATTTTTCAGAATTTATCGGACTCGTCTTGGCACGCAATTTGGTTTATAATCAAATAAATACCAAGGTCAACTAATTCCTAGAAGAAATTACGTTTTAATATTATTTTTAATGAAATTATTTTATTTTTCTGAGTCAAAGGATTTTCGTTTCATTCGAATCGGACTAACGGTCTATTTAATATCAATTAAACATAGATAATTCAATATATTATTCAATATAAATAATTATTACTGATTTTTAAACACTAAAATAATTTTTATATAATTATTTAAGAAAAATCATAACTGAAAATAATTTTTCTATAATTTTTGGAATTAAAATGAATTTATTATGATTTATTGAAAATTATTTGATTAATTATCAAAATAATTAATCATTTTTAAATAATTAATTAATAAATAATAAATAATAAATAATTAAGAAAATAATTAAATCTGATTTTTAGAAAATATTTCAGAATTAGTTATAACATAAATCAATTAATTAAATAATTAATTAATCAATTTATAAAATAAATAAAGCTGATTTTATAATTAAAATAAAATAAAAGTAAAAATAATTTCCAGAAAAAATTGTCGGAAATCAATCCAAGACAATTTCAGATCAAAAACGGGTTCCAGAAACGGGTCAAACGGGTTGGATTCCGGGTCATGAAGAACATGACCGGAATTTTCCCAGAAACCGGCCACCGGAGCAGATTCCGGTGGGCCAATTTCAGGCCCAAAATGACTTGGTTTGGATCGTTTTTCACATGGTTTCAATCCCACATCAACTGAACAATATAACTCAGGCCAAAATGAACCAAAACCATCACAGAATCTCCATCTCCGATCACAACCGACATCAACTCCGGCCAAGAATCGAAATCACAGAATCGTACATGAAATCAAACATTCTATAGTGCAAACTGAAGCTAAGAACATATATAATCGAATCCCTAACATTTCAAGAACCAAATATTCAAAGAAATTACGAAGTTGTGATTTGAAAATTGGACATAAACCCTAATAATCGTGAATCACTATCCAGGAATCGTTTATGCAATTAAACACCATGAATCGACTGTAAATCATCTAACAAAGCTATTTCAATCATCAAAACATCATAGTAACCCTAGAATCAAAAAGCCCTAATTCGAACATAAACCCTAGAAATCAAAAATCAAAAACTACGAATTTAAACATGAAATCGATGCTAGAAACAGAAAGAACAGATCAAAACCTTCGATTTGGGTACTTGAATCACATGATTCGATGTTGTAATCAGTGAGAAATCACGGCTTGAATTCCTGACCCGACCCTGTTCTTCCCGACCTGATTTCAGAGAATTTTGTGAATTT
Source organism: Apium graveolens (assembly GCF_009905375.1). Taxonomy (NCBI): domain Eukaryota; kingdom Viridiplantae; phylum Streptophyta; class Magnoliopsida; order Apiales; family Apiaceae; genus Apium; species Apium graveolens. Next base: position 88,353,085 of record NC_133654.1, on the reverse strand, counting down.
TTCTGATTTTTAATGATTAATTATAATAAATTAAATAAAAATTAGGCTATTTATAGTAGTAAAATTAATACTACTAATTAAAATTAAGGCCCTAATTCTACATCTTTTAAAATTAATAAGCCTCTAATTTTATAATTTTTGAGTATTAAAATTTAATTTATTAATATTATATATATAATATATGCCAAAATTTCCCAAAAATTGTGAATAATGCAAAAATACAAAGAAATGGTATAAATGAAAGCCCTATAATTTTATAAAAATAAAAATGTGATTTTTGTGGGGGTTTTAACACCCAATGGGGCCCGGAAAAGTCATTTTTCGCGAAACGAGAAAATTTGTAAAATACCGAGATGTTTAGAATAATGCGATGGTAAAAGCCGTTTGATGAAAAATAAGGCCCATTGTTTTATTTGAAATACCTGCTTTAAAATCATGATTCGGGTCGTAAAACTTTTGAAATGAAAGCTATGAATGCAAAAATAAAGTATCTGAAAAATATCTTAAAAATACCGGGACGACACAGAATGCACATAACACATAGGAATTAGGGTTTGACAGTTAATTCCACATAAATGACACATTAACACACATAATTTATTATAAATATGATATAATACAGACGTAAATTTCCCAGACATTACAAAACCTGACAGAGAGATAAATACCTAAAAAGACATGAGAAACATACCATGAACATGATCTAAATCCAACTGCTTTTATAGACATTAAACTTCATAGAAGAGAATGAATAGAAAGATTTAAGAATGGAACCGCCTCACATCTCCCTCAAGCTCATCTCCTAGAATCACATAGTGAAACTTCAAAACTCCATCTCCTCCATTAATCCTAATATCTGGAGAAAAGATCATAGCGACTCCTCTCATTCCAGCTGAACTATCCAGGAATTCTTCCATTTGCATAATCTAATTTTCTTACATCTTCACCTGCAAGAATTGAGGATCATGAGGCCGTAAGCCTTTGTCAAAATCCAATAACTCTGTTGCCCTTCTAATGAGTTTATAAAAGAGATACCTTAATTTTTTATGTCCATATATCTAAATTAGTTTAGATATATGGCCACTTTGTTCCTTCAAGAAAAAATATCACGGACTATCTTACTGAGTGCTACCTATTTAATATTTTTGCAATGAGATTGAGAAAAACTTATTGATGATTTACTTGAAGTAATGCAAGTTTTTGAACCCAAAGGTGGACTTGAAGATAAGAAAAATGTCGTTGACAAGAGAACCAAAACTCACTTTTCAGATCACTAAAAATTTATCGTAGAATAATAAAACAACAAACGACAGATAGCTAATAAAAGGAACAAATATATAAAGAATACTTGAATAACTTGCTCTAAGGCATATGAATCTCATCAACAATTTATCTTGCATCTCAGTAGACTGATAGTAGAAGCTAACTAACAGTGTTTAATAAATTACAGGTTCAGGTTCATCCACATAACGAAAAAAAAATCTTTTTTTAACTTACTAATTGTAAGTGTAAAAATATTTCTTATTTTGTATCAAATTATTTTGTTCGGGAACAAAGAAAATTAGTAGGCTATATAATAATTCTACACTAACCTTTTACATATGATGGTTCCGATTTTGGACTTCCCTCACTTTCTTGTTCTCAAATAATTTATTAATTTAGAAAAGGTGCTTATGATATCATAGAAACAACCTCTCATATTTTACCTTTTCGGATGTGTTATTTAGATTTTAAAGAGTATAAGAATATACCCATTCTAATCATTATTGTCTACTAAAAGTATATTGCATTGGATTACCTAGAAACAACACAAAAAAGTAGACTATCATATACTCAGAGGCTTAGAGTATCTAAATCTAAATTATTTTACAATTACAATTTGGGGGTCTTGTATTAATGTCTCATAATCCTTGTAACAAATTGAATTTATCACTTGTTACTGTTCTTAGAGCTTTGTAGTGTATGTGACTGTCTAAACTTTTCTATCCAGAAGTGCAAAACCCACCTACTATCAAGACAAAAGAAAAAAAAGAAAGAAATGCATAAATTAACCTACCTTCAATACAGTTCTCTTCCTCATGTCTTATTATTTAGAGAATAAAAGGGGAAAGGGAAACAGTATTTATGTAAATATAATTATTTTAAAATATATAATATAATACACACATATATATTGTTTTTATTTTATATATATCTCAATATACATTTGACATGCATCTAATATCATCTGCTAAAAGTGCTTTACATTACCAATCTAATCCATTCTATGAACATTATATCCATATACATTTTCATTTATTTTGTAATATTCATATTGTTGGGAACCACGGACTTGGGGTGTTACTACGTTTTACGATAAAGATTACGAAAAGAAGATTACCTTGTTAATGGTTTATTCCACGCTCTTCTATTGTATTCCCAAATTCCCTTGAGCGAAGTGTAGCCTCCGTCTTCTCAAGTTATCCTCTCTTCTTGCTCCTTGGTGGCTACAATATGTTTTCACACACTTGCCAAGCAAGAAGAGAATAAGAATATATATAGGCTACAATAGGGACCATGGATAATTAGGTTGGGCCTTCTAATTACATCTTGAGCCTAGCCCAATGTAATTAAATATTAATTCAATCCACTAAAGAATTAATATTTGCACTACCTTTCCTAATACCGTAATTTAATTAATTCGGTTCCAATATTATTTGCTTATTAAATTCCCCTTGTTTAAAATATCATATGTCCATTAATTAAATAAATTATTGATAATTTATTTAATTAATATCTTTTATCCTTGATCATCCACTCAACCTTTATTTAATTATGCCAAAATAAATTCCACCTGCAGGGTTTCACATAATTAAATCTTTTTGAGCTTTCAAGGGGACATCATTAACCCGAATATTATCAGGACATAGATTCCTTCAATAAATAATATCCACCATGTATATAATTCCATCACCCAAAATATAATGATATAATTCAAAAGAATTATTTCATATATAAATCAAAGCATGTAAATAATATACACGTGTCAATTACTATTTCTGGATTAAGAACCTAAGCATTAATAATAACATAGAATCTTAGTTCTCCTTCTTAATCAGTATTAAGGGAACAATTCTAAATTTGATCATGTTCAATATACACAAAGTATACTAGCATTATTTATTAGTCAATATAAACTAATCTAAATAATACTACAGCCATACCAGTGGATTGTCCAACACCACCTGTGTTGTGAACCTTATTATATTATATAACCGTATTTAACAATCTAATATTCTGTATCCCATTTGATTCTAGATTGTTCACAATATATAATATTAGACAACATGTAAACATTCAAATGATTCTCAATTAAACTGGCCAGAAATAAATGTATATACTTCAAATAAATATTTTCAGTATACACTAACAATCTCCCACTTATACTCAAAATATTTTATGTGTATATCAGTGTTTATTTAAAGTATGTATGGGGATCATCATCATCATCTTTTCCAAGTCTGAAGACTCTCCCAAAAACATGAATCTATCAGGTTGTTGAACAACCCTCCTACTACGACGAGGCACTGGTGCGGTATTAGTGACAGGTTGTACATTATGTTGTGGTTGTTCTACTTATACTACAGCTTCATGGGTATTAATTGTCCCTCCCACTAGTTCCTCTAAAACGACACTACTCATGGGTTTGTGATTCATTATATAGTCCTCCTCCTAGAATCTTTCATTGCTGCTAACAATGACATCCCGATTCTTCGGACTATAAAATAAATATCCTTTCGTTCCCATGGGGTAGCCTACAAACAACCTTACTTCTGTACGAGATTCTAACTTAGTCGCGTTCTTGTTCAGCACATGTGCTGGACAACCCCATATTCGAATATGTCTTAGACTCGGTTTATCCCCGGTCCACAATTCTAAGGGGGTTTTAGGAACCGACTTAGAAGGTACTAAGTTCAGAGGATAAGCTGCTGTCTCTAAGGCATGTCCCCAAAACGACTTGGGTAAATCCGAATAACTCATCATCGATCTAACACTCTCTAAAAGAGTCCGGTTCCTTCTCTCTGCTACACCGTTCTGCTGGGGTGTGCCTGGTGCAGTTAACTGGGATTCTATCCCAATTTCTGATAAATATTCCCTATATTCTCCAAGCAAGTATTCGCCACCACGATCTAATCGTAGTGACTTGATACTTCTATTAAGTCGCTTCTCCGTTTTAGCTTTGTACTCTTTGAACTTATCAAAGCACTCAGACTTACGGTGCAACAAATAAACGTACCCATATCTAGAATAATCATCAATGAAAGTGATGAAATATTCATAACCACCTCTTGCTTGGATATTCATGGGTCCACATAAATCAGAGTGAACCAATTCTAACAGTTGTTTGGCTCTATTCCCTTTTGCCTTGAAAGGCCTATTAGTCATTTTACCTTCCAAGCAGGATTCACAAACTGGAAATGGCTCCACTGCCAATGAGCTTAAAGGCCCGTCTACTACCAGTCTTTGAATCCTCCTCAAGTTAATATGACCTAATCTCAAGTGCCAAAGATATGTTTGGTTCAAACTAGAAGGTTCCTTTCTTTTAGTAGAGTTAGAAGATGTGTTGTTCAATTCCCTAAATTGCAGTTGCAGTGCAGGTTGACTAGGATTAATTATATATAAATTGTCTTGCAATGTACTAGAACATATAATTCGTTTATTCATCATAATAGAAACATTACGATCCAAACAAACATTATAACCATCCAAAGCAAGTTTAGAAACCGAAATTAAATTCCTTCTAAAAGAAGGTACATAAAGAAAATTGTTCAAAACCAAAATCCTATCAGAACCAAAAGATAAATGAATAACTCCTACTGCAACTACTGCTACTTTCGTAGCATCTCCCATGAACACGTATATCTCACCATCTCTAAGCAATCTGGATAGTTGAAACCCCTGCATAGAATTACAAACATGATCAGTGGCTCCTGTATCTACACACCAAGTGCTCGTAGATATAGCCGCTATAAATGTTTCTGTAACTAGAGAAAGAGACATACCAGTATTGTTTGTCTTCTTAGGAAGAGGACAATCCTGTTTCCAGTGACCTGACTGTTTGCATCTGAAGCACTTTCCCTTAGGCTTTTTCACACCACCCTGAACTCCCACTGCCTTCACAGCTTTCTGTGTCTGAGCCTTTTTCTTCTTCTTAATACCTTTCGGCTTAGAGGAAGAACCTTTCTCAGCCACATTCACTTGAACACTCTGCCGAAATAATCCTTCAGCTGCCTGAAGTTCTGTCAGCAGTTCCGCGAGACTATACTGCCTCTTGTTCATATTGTAATTCAAGAGGAACTGCTCAAAACTCTTGGACAAGCTCATAAGGATAATGTCAATCTGGGTTTCCCCGTCAAGTTCAGCACCAAGGATCTCTATCTCATTCAGATGAGACATCATCTTGAGAACATGATCCCTTACAGGTGTGCCTTCAGCCATCTGTGTGTTCATTAAAGCCTTTATGGGTACTTGCCTTGCAGCCCTATTCTGATCTCCAAAAAGTTCCTTGAGATTAAAGAGCATATCCGAAGCAGTGGCCATAGACTGATGCTGATGCTGCAAAACACCCGACATTGCTGCCAGAATGTAACATCGCGACATTTCATCAGCCTTAATCCACCGTTTATAATACTCTTTCTCATCTTCAGGAGCATCAACAGCAGGCTGTTCAGGCTTGGGTTCATAAGTGCAAAACTTGTACTCCTCAGCAGTCAACACAATGTCCAAATTTCATTTCCATTCAATATAGTTAGGTCCGGTAAGTTTGTTATCCTTAAGTATGGTGAATAGTGGATTAAAACCCATTTTATCCTGAGAATCATGCATAAAAACATCACATAAATAAGGGTGCATTAATTATTAAGATCTATTGATTCCTCTAACAATTATTAAAATTTAATGCACTAACATATAAACACCATAAGCTTGTGGTACGCCACGATGTGTGACAAGTATACCACCTAATTTTGTTTAAATGTTACTTCGGTCCTATTACTAAACAATATGCCACGTTGGGGTGGACTATATTATTTTTCATAGCTAAGTGTATACCATCATCAAATCTTAAATTATTCGAAATCTATGGAACTTGGTACGCCACGATGGGTGGCGTGTATACCTTCCAATATTCGTAATTTTGCCTTGAATAGAATACTTCAATTCAATATTCATCAATGGTTTGATTTCCAGGTAGTGGAGGAGTCACATCGGTCTCGCTTAAAACCCACAGCCTTACAAGTTCGATGAACCCGTTTTTGACAAAATCGCCCCAAATCAGAAATAAAGAAAATCCGTATTTATTCCTTTCAAAATTTATTAATTTAAGAAGTTTGTTCTAGTAATTTCTATAACATTCTAGACACCATAAATTACATGCCACGATGGGTGACGTATATATAATTTATATTCGTCTTTATGTTAAATTACCTACAACCAATAATGGAGACCATGAGATTTAATTTCATATTAATTCCCTCTCCCACTTAGAATTTTTTTTATTAAAATTGAGGAATTTTAAAATTAAATGGGGCCCTATGTTGTTATAATTATGTCTAATCATGCATTCAAAATACACACATAATTTTAGCAACATATAATATTTAATTAAAGCAATAAATAAAATTTATGTCCATGTCATCCTAATTAAGTTAAACATGCAATTTTAAAAGAATTACACACATAATTAACGACACACATAATCAATAAATTAAAGCAATAATTAAAATTTAATGGAAAAAATTAAAATAAATTTTCCACTATTATGGCCCTAGAAAAAAAATCCAGCTCTAAAAAAAAATCTGCCCCAAGCGCGCCCCGACGCCCCCAGCAGCCCCTGCAGCCCCAGCAGCCCCAGCAGCCGCAGCAGCCGCAGCAGCCCCAGTAGTCCCAGCTGCCGCAGCAACCCCAGCAGCAACCCCGGCAGCAGCCCCAGCAGCCCCAGCAGCCCCAGCTGCCCCAGCAGTCCCAGCTGCCGCAGCGGCCGCAGAGCGCGCGCCTGTTGCTTTTTTGTAAGTTTTTTTTTTGATTTTGTTCGATCCAAACATCAACAGCAGCCCCTTGTAATCGCACAGCGGAACAAACTACCAGAATTGATTTCCGATCGCACATAACTATTACAAAATACCCGGAACAATTACAAAAAAATAGATCTAATATAAAACTAATTTTGTAAAATCTATTATAACACGATCAACTCTCGTGTAAATTACAACCACGATTAAACCACGTGGAAACCAAAACAAAAATTATCCACGATTAAACCACGTGGGATCCAAATACATAATTAAAATATACATGGCCATAATAGTGGATTAACAACCTGCATCAAAACCAATACAAGCAAAACACTATATACACGCATATATAATTACGACATGGACATTATATCATAAAACGTAGAACCCATTACCAGGCTCTGATACCAATTGTTGGGAACCACGGACTTGGGGTGTTACTACGTTTTACGATAAAGATTACCTTGTTAATGGTTGATTCCACGCTCTTCTATTGTATTCCCAAATTCCCTTGAGCGAAGTGTGGCCTCCGTCTTCTCAAGTTATCCTCTCTTCTTGCTCCTTGGTGGCTACAATATATTTTCACACACTTGCTAGAAATAAATGTATATACTTCAAATAAATATTTTCAGTATACACTAACATATATACCACTGCAGGAAATGAAATATGCCTTTAGTAATAAGATACAGTTAAATTTCTCAACATGTCAAATATAATAGAATGAACATATCACATATTTGAGCTCATTGAGACCGTGCTAAAGAAAAATTAATTCTCTGCCCAAAAAAGAATAAGACGTTGTGAGCTTATCTGATTAGAAGAGCTTATCATGAAGGGTCTTTAAGAGATAATAAAGAAACATCCTCAAAGAATTTTTTTGATCAAAAGATGTTCATATATTAGTAAGCTTCTTTTTTTGTGCTAAAGATTCCACACATGCAATAGAGAGCTATATCGAGCTTTGGCTAAAAACACCAAGTCACTAAGGATGCACCAACAATTAATCTGAACTATAAATTAACTTGTTTCCTGCTCAGAATCATGAAAGATCTAGTATGGTCAAATTATTAGTACATCTATCTTTCATACTTCATAAAAGAAGAAGGCAAAGTATGATGTTAATAGGTGGGAAAAAAGAAGTATAGATATTTATATACATTTTTACCAAAACAAAAATTATGATATGAATTCTTTTATTTTAGAAGATAGGAGTTGGGCATTTGTATTCTATATATGTGTATATCCTTGCACTCTATACCCAATACTCTAATACAATTTTCATTAAATTTCTGCAATAAATTACATAGCATAGTCAAAAAATTATCATAAACCACATGATTTGCAGAGAGAAATAAAAAATTATAAGAAGATATGAAAAGAGAGAGAGATGGGAGATTACAGAAAAAAATCATAATATTCTGGAATCAGCAATAAGCTTGAGATTATTGTCATCAAATCATCTGTTGATTTACGGATATATGTAGATTGTACATCAATTGTAAACTGTAGAAAAAAAAATCAAATTAGAATCGAGAAAATATTACTTATACACTTTGATGCAGTGAGCAATTTTATAGACTAAACATACTTTGATGCAGTAAGCCGATTCACGTGTACATTCGTACTTTATCAAAAATTTCGTAAACTACACCTATAAAAATATTCGCATTTCTATCAAAAATTTCGTCAAACAAACATGTACACCTGTACAAAAATTATATGCATCAATAAATCACTAAAAAACTAAATCACAAAAGAAAATATCAAAAGAAATAAGGGATACTATACTTTTGATATCATTATTCAATGCTTAAAAACATATTGTTATTCCTAATGAACTAACAATGAGATTTACAGAAGGGGGGTTGAATGTGAATCTCAAAACTTTTTCAAGTTTTGAGCAGTTTCAAAGGCTATGTGTTTAAGATAAACAAGTGTATGAATTGCTTTAAGCTAATACTGACAGATATATATTCAAACACTAATGTAAAGAACACAACAGACCTTAAAAACTTTTCTGGTGGATTGTTGTTCCACCAGAGATGGTATTTCAGAAAATCTGTGATTCAAGAAGTTGATCACAGCTGCGTCCTCTGTGATTCAAGAAGTTGATCACAGCTGCGTCCTAGTACAAACTAGATAATTTTTCTCTCAAGATTTTTCTAAACAGCTCTGGAAAAAATTCTTTTTTTTTAATTACTAGCTGCTACTTGGTTTATATATCACCAAGTTTACAAGTGAAGACAAAGATAAAAAGTACAATAAAAAAAATAAGTTCTCCACTTGTTTCTTCTCCATTTTACTCCAGTGCGTTGTTGACTATTGCCTCTTTATACTAGAGTAGAACGGCTGCTTTTTCTGATGTTCCTGAAATAGGCTACCACATCTCAATTGTCTCTGTCAACCCATGTGCCTCTGTTTGTAGGTACAACTACCACTTGTCAACTGCTATTTAACAGAACATCCGTTGAAGCCTTCATCCGTTGATGGCTTTATCCGTTGATATGTTAACAGTTGAAGCTCTATCCGTTGATGCACTCATCCGTTGAAGGATGTTATCCGTTGAAGCTTTAGAGACATCCGTTGAAGCTTTGTTTCTCATCCGTTGAAGGTCTTTAAGTTATCCGTTGACACCATTTCATTTATACAAAATTACAAGGCATGAAATACTTACAATTGGCCTTCCTATCTGCATATCCTCTAGTAGTCAACATGACTTATAATTTCCCTCAACATTTAAGAATTTATATCTCAAATTCAGAGACTGAAATGTGCTACAACACTAGACTTATTTCTAAGTAAAGCTACACCATCAACGGATAGCCAAAATGGTCTTATCCGTTGAGGCTACAAACTCTAGATTTCTACTTAAGTGTTTTGTTAAACATATCATCAAACTAATGCACATATATTCCTAACAATCTCCCCCTATTTATGTCTATAAGAATTGTAGACATAAATTCAAGGTTAACTTGATGATAACAAAACACTTAACAAATATATGAACTGAAACTAAGTAGAAATTCAAAAGTGCTGCAAAAGTGTATGTACTAGAAGGTAATTGAAGATTTACAGTATTTCCAAGGATGCTCCTCTAGCCTGAGCAAATCATCTTTTTCTTCTTTGATCCCTGGTTTTCTTTCCTAGCCCTTTGTCATTTTCCTCAATTTGGAGTTGGAGTTGTCTGAAGAATTCAGCTTCATCTTCATCACTGATATCCAACTTAGATTGCATTTCTTTGAGAGTTTCATTGCTGGCAATCTTGAGTTGGTCTTCAAGTCTGAAAAATCTTCTGACTCCTTTATCATCTCTGAATTCCATCAACCAATGAGGTGATTTGTGAATTGTAGTTCCCCTTTCTTGAATGAGTAAGGTTCTGGGCAAGGCATTGGGCTCCCTCCAAGTTTTCCTTATGTTGGCAATCTTGTTGAGAATTTCAGTCTTGGCAGTCCTGGTAAAGCCAGAATCCTTTTGTATGGCTGAAAAGTCTCTAATCAAGGGAGAGTAGCCTTCATTCAGAATCCTGTAGAGAGGCCATGTTCTTTCCCCAGCTCCTTTGTATCTGAACACCAATCTCTCTGGTAGCTGTCTGTAAGCAGCAATTCCCCTTACATTCTCCAGCTCATCCAGATAGAGTTCAATGTCTGAAATTTCTTTTATGTCACAGATGTGAACATAATCATCTTTAGAAATGGGTGGCTTAGGGTTAGGTTTATGTTTTTGAGTGAATTTCTTAGAGTTTAGGGGAGGTGTAGATTTGGATTTTCTTTTCTGTTTCTTTGGTAGTGGAAGAGTGGTTAAAAAGGTAGGCAAATTGATGGTGTCCCAATCAATAGGTTCCTCTTTTGGGATGATTGGTTCACCATGGATGTTTATAGTGGGATCAGCAACAAAGGGTTCAGGTATGGAAGGTAGAGATTTAGTTTCTTCAGTGTTGCCTTCACTCCTTCTATGTGCCTTGGCCTTTCTTCTGTTTCCCTTCTGCCATTCCTCTTTTTCCTCCATACTTTCACCAAATATACTCCCAAAAACCTCATCTAAGTTTGCAATCTTGTCTTCACCCCTGACTTCAATTCCTTTCTCATTTTCAACTAGACTTGACTTTAGCTTTTGTTCAAGCTTTGCTTGTGCTCTTTTGTCAGCCTTGAGTTTTTCAGCTTCTTTCTTTAACCTTTTGGTTTCTTTCCTCTTGGCTATTGAGAATTTGGGATGTCCTTGCATCACACATATGCTCTTTCCCTCTCTAAAGATAATAA